>NC_140362.1:19647500-20132500 GCF_054491055.1 Hypomesus nipponensis
AGTTCGACACATTATGATAGTATCATATGATACATTCATGAAACTGCCTTATTTAAGAATGACCAATATAATAATATACAAAATGATATATATACTGTATTTGAAAGAATAGTCTCAATCCATCAAACGACCAGTGCAGTCATACAAACTGTTCAAGTCAAACTATTCGTGTTGACTCTAGAGCAACAGGATGGTTTAGAATTGTCTCCCTTGCTGATCGGTTGGAGAGGTCCCAGGGCCTGAACATTTCCCTGATCTGCTCCACATTCTCATACTCTCTTGTTCTCTGTAATCAGAACTATGGCTGAGAACATCTATGAAGACCATAAAAGTTTGCACAGACAAGGAATTTACTTTGGCAGAAAGGTGCAAAAACGTGTTAGAGAACCCTGGAAATCTTGGCAGAACGCTCATTGAACAGACAAAATGACACAAAACAGAGCGCACCAAATGACCGAGGCTGCCATCATCGGCGCCATCTTGAATACAACAAGCCCCATCTTGAATAAAACAAGCCTCATCTTGAATACAACAAGCCCCATCTTGATCTTGAATACAACAAGCCCCATCTTGAATACAACTTTACACTTTGACTCTAATGACTTCTTTATTATCATCTGAACAGTGAGGTTCAAAGAAAATGGCATCATGCTGGCCAACGAGATCAAGAAGATGAAAAATATGTTTTACTTTGTACGGACATTTTTAACATCACAGTTATTCCTGGTTAGCACTAGCTACCTTGCTGGTGGAAAACAATAAAAAATGTTATAAAACCTTGAATTCAAAACAAAATAGTTTTTTTAACTGAATATTACTGAATTTTTAAAATACCATTTACATTACAAATCATTTAATTTTAAAGTAAAGCAAGTCTGAAATATAGAGTAACAATCTCTTTACGTAATATATTGGTTATCTGACGTCTCTTGAAGAGGTATATCTATGTGTTCTGCATTCCCAGCTAACACAGTTACGTTGCCCTTACGTTGCCGCAACGTCACTTGTTGACCAAACTTACGTTGCCGCAACGTCTTTGGCAACGTTGCGGCAACGTGGAAAGTGAAAGACGCCATGAGGTAACGGCAACGTCACCAAATCACGTTGCCAGTCCGTAACCGCGACCTCCTAGCAACGTAATTTTGTGACGTTGCCAGTCCGTAACTGCAACGTCAATTAAGAAACCTATATTTCTAAATTCTACTGCTTATATTAGGGCGGTTTATATGCAGACCTCATGTGCCCAAAATGCTACTTGTTTTTGTATAATAGGCTACATGGTAGCCATGGTTTCTTATTTGTAGCCTATTCAGTTAAACTTTTACACGCAATTAGATTTCCATTTGTTTTCAAATTTTCAAGGATATACGTTTTTGTTTCCAGACATCTCTTTGTTCAGTTTTTTTGATACTCTGTACACAGACTAAAATTAATACCCAAAAATGTATCTGTCTTTGCATATAAAAATAATTGTTTATCTTTATAGAACTGCCTGTGACCTTAATGTGTTATGATGTGTTTTGTGTGTGTACATGTTGGAAGGGTGCCGTCTTTTCTGAGGGTTTGGGTTATTTAGGTGAAGTGTAGCCGTCTGTGATGCTGCTTAAAGAAAGGGCTCGACAAATAAAAGCATGATTTTTTGAAGCAAGATTTCATTTTATTTAATTTTCAATGCTGTGTGTAGTCGGTCAAATTCAGTTTGCAATTGGATTATATTTTAATATCTGAGACTGTCAGGTGCAGTGTTGAAATAACTGTCATTCGCAGTCTTCCTTTTTCTCTTCAAACTGTACATTTTAACAGTGTTGCACACATTCTTTAGCCTGCTTCATATACTACATCTGGCTTTGTCACTTTTCAAGTGCCAACAATATTGTATTGTGCCAACAATACTATCAGGAAACAGAAACAGTAACCATGACAGATATTATGTGATGATTTCATCTTTGTAAAGATTGTACGCATATGAAAAAAGTCATAGATGAACTTAATTATACATGACAATACACATTTTAGTCTAAGAAATCAAGTCAATAGCATTGAAGTCAACTATCAATGCTATACCCCAAATTTACATAATTAACTATACTGTCACTTGCCTGTGACATGTGTTTTATGTTAAGAGTTACAATGGAGTTATTTAATGAAGTTACAAAAGAGCGCAAAGTGGCTTATATTGAAGAAGAGCTGTCTTCTTTTGCTCTGACAGGTTCTCCATCAGTGAATCAATTAGTTTCCGAAAATCATACTTTTCCAGGTCAAATGAAGAGATTAGGTAAACATCCACATTCCCAATGCAGCTCAAGTTGCACTGACAGCTCAATCGGATCTTTTTGAGGACTTCATCCTCATTGAAGTTTTGTTTCCTGGACTCTGCACTGATGTCGTGATCGATCTTCGAACGTACAAAGTAAAACATCTTCATCCTCTTCTTGATTTCTTTGGCCAGCATGATGTCATTCTCTTTGAACCTCACTGCTCCGATGAAAATAAAAAAGTCATAAATCTCAAAGTTAACGTCTCTCAAATAGTTTTTGACTCTGAAGTTTGGGGTCGCAGTGCCTGGCAGGTCCCATATGAACACGTTAGACATGGAGGGGTGGTTGTATCTCCTAGGCCTCTTGATGATTTCAGTCACCCCAGTTTCTGCGGCTCCCGTTTCCCCATCCGCGATCCCCAGAAGGGCATTGACGAAAGTAGACTTTCCTACTCCGCTCTCACCTGTCACAGCAACGTTTATAGTTACATCCTCCGTCGAGTTCTGCTCCTTTCTTGTTTTAGCTGCAATCTCCTCTAATTTGCCCCTAATATAGATCTTCAACTCTTTCATGACCCGGGTTTCCTCATTTACGGCAGCCATGGTGATCCTAACAATTAACTGTGCGGAAAGAAAGTCAGTGTTGGACATGAATATGGACAAACTTTATTTGATATTGTCTGACAAAAAGTGCAGGTCTATAGTTTAGAGGTATTGCATTTTAGCATTACCAGTATAATGGCAGATTTCCTGAAGTAAAACTTTCCAACTTGAACCAGCAAAGTAATCTGTCTTTAATCACATCTTAATCAACTGATATGTTATAACAGCTAAGCATTTAAAGGATATAAAACTTGAATGACTATTATTCCTTACCTTCAGTTGCTGAACTAGGCTACTCCCAACAACCTCCTCTGAACACACTGTAGCAAAACAAACTCATTCAAAGCCTAAGAACAAGTGCAACTAAGCTGGAACATTCCAACATTGCTTTAGCATTCTGGAATGTACTGCAGGTGTTTTTTAATGCCAAGAAAGCCAATCATTCTTGAAGGTGCCTGGGGAACGTTTAGAGATGTGAATAGGAGATGGTATGGTGTTAAGCCTATCTCAATATAGTATTCTAATAGCATTACTACAAAATAGTTATCTATTATCCTATGATCTACAAAGTCACAAGATGTGGGGTAATACTATAGATAAAGATACATTGTGTCAGTTGGACAATGTATCTGTGTGGTTATAGCCTATATAGGCTAGTTGGGTCGCTTATTTGCACAACTCAATCATCATTCCGCGGCGTTCAATGTTTCCACAAAACAGCCATTTGAAATATTAAATATAATGCCATAAGTAAGACACATAATAGGCCTGTAGAGCTATAGTTGCTGCTAACGTTGACATCCAGTTAGGCTATAGTGGGCGCCGACTTTCGGCACGCGAGTAGGCCATAGTCAGAATGTTGCCGTTTGCTGGAAAATGGCAACATTGGTCAGACTTTCCACGATTACACCAAACCCGACTGGACATGTCAAACTCGAAAAATGCCACCTGACCAACACCAACAAACACCGTCACATACAGACTGACCGCACACACTGATCAGACAGTTGGCGTTGGTTAGAATGGTTGGCGTTTTTCTGGGCAGTGTCCAGCCATCTTTCAACTAATTATATATCAAAACAACATTTTTTATAGATTTTTCAAGGTTAGCACTATATGTATTATATGTAGCTACCAGACTGTACTTTTTTTATTATTCATTCAATTAAATGAAATTTGATTATATTTAATCATTTCAACGACGACGACGACGAAATTCTCAGAACAGGTTATCCGTGTCATGGTTTATTTCAGATGTAAATGATAACAGTCTTGCAAACATTCTTTGACAAGGGACATAAAATACATCCAACTTTGTCACTTGTGCCAAGTAACAACATTATGGAAAAATAATAAGGATATATATCATGATAAATAAATGTTTAGCCTAGTTTAGGTTTATTCACGTCTACTGGGTTGAAAATACATACATGAAAAAATGCATTCAGAATATTATCAGAAAATGCTTACATGTTCAGGATAAAACCACATTTCCAAGTTTAGTTGCAAATAATAAAACATTTTCATCTTAGATTTTATACACATATTACAGAATTGTTATATTTAGTTAATTAAACATAACAATACACATTTTATTGTAAGAAACCAACTTACCAATCAATGCTATGATCTGTCAAATTATATTTAAATTAACGATTGAGAAACGGTGATAGAAGTTAAAGTTATTTAATGAATGTAACCTATCTAAACGACACATGCGTTTGTGAACATGGAAAAAATTGGTATTAACTAAAAGACAAGGATTTTTTAATTTAGCCTACGAAAGGAAGTTTTTACATCACGCTTACACGAAGCACATACCCTCTTCCCTCGTGCGACTGAAACAAGCGCTGCAGTGTCCTGTTTCATTTTTCGAAAGTAAGTGCAATAGCGAGCACAGCTTTAGCGTCATCTGTCATTTCTTTAATTCCCACCTGTAAAAGGTGCAATGTGGTAGTAAATGAAATTCCCATTGCTGCGAGACTTCCAATGCCTGCAATGCCGCTTAACACAACCTCAAAAGCCTTGGCTGTTATCATGGACTTGTGGGTTAACATTCCAAGCACCACCCTTTCGTTAATTCCGTTAGCGAAGCGAGAGGTCATTGCTGCCCTCAGCTCTCTTTCTGGCTTGTTGATACGGGTAGCGATCCTTTTGATGGATTCTGCATCCAACCCAAAGGAAACATGGGCCTTCTGTAGGAACCCCTGCATGACGCCAATCTCACAACCCACTGAGAGGCCTGGGATGGCGATGGCTGCAGACGTGGCAGACGCAGCAGACACGGCGAAGGCAATTTTGTAGAGCTCTCTCTTTTTTTGTTCTATCATTGGTAGAGAGCAAGCTGGCATAGATTGAACAAGAGCCGACCTCTTATGGTCTGACAAGTTATTAATAAGTGAATCAATTAGTTTCTGAAAATCATACTTCTCCAGGTGAAAAGTAGAGATTAGGAAGACATCGGGGTTTCCAATGGTCCTTAGACTGTCCTTACAGCTCAACCGGATCTCGTTCAGCACCTTTTCCTCATTGAAGTTTTTTTTCCTGGACTCTGCGCTGATGTCGTGATCAATCTTCGAACGTACAAAGTAAAACATCTTCCTCTTTCTCTTGATTTCTTTGGCCAGCATGAGGTCATTCTCTTTGAACCTCACAGTTCCAATGATAATGAAAAAGTCATAAGTCTCAAAGTTGACGTCTCTTAGATAGGTTTTGGCTTTAAAGTTTGGGGTCCCAATTCCTGGCAGGTCCCAGATGAAAACGTTAGTCATGGAGGGGTGGGTGTATCTTGTAGCCTTCATGGTGGTTTCAGTCACCCCAGTTTCTGCGGATCCTATTTCCCCATCCTCGACCCCCCGAAGGGCATTGACAAAAGTAGATTTTCCTACTCCACTTTCGCCTGTCACAGCAATGTTAAGCGTGACACTATCCATCAGGTCCAGCTCATTTCTGGCTGTCTCTGTACTCGCATTTGGTCTGTTCAAAATATAACTCTTCAACTCCTTCATGAAACAGGGTTCGTCGTATATTCCAGCCATGGTGATCCTGGCGAAAATCTGTATTGAAAGAAAGACAAAGTGTTGGACATTAACATGGAAAAACCTTAATTTATAATGTCAGAAAAGTTCAGGGTATAGAAATATAGTTTTTATTTTAATTTTAATACCAGTAATTTTATGTCAGGCATCCTAAATAAATAACCCCACCCCAACCCCCAGCAACCCCCCCCCCCCCCCCCCCCAAAAAAAGAGAGGAAAATGTCAAAGTTAATGCACGTCATCTGTCTTAATCAACTGATATGTTGTAAACAGCTAAGCATGTAAAGGATATGAGACTTGAATGATTATTATTCCTTACCTTCTGTTGTTGAACTATAGGCTTCACTCAACCGACACCTCTGAAGACTGTAGCACGCTGAACAAGTGCAACTAAGTTTGAACATTCCAAAATTGCTAAAGCATTCTGGAATGTACTGCAGGTGTTTTTGTGACACCAATAGAGCCAACAGTGTTTTGGAAGATACTTTTTTTGTGATACGGGGGTGTCGAGGTGGCGGGAAAAGTGCCTACCAAGGACATTAAGGGGGAGGGCCCTCGAAAACCTTGAAATGAACAATTGTTGAATTAAAAAACTGATTTAACCAAACTAGGATGGGGTTGCAATCTCTTCATGGGGCCCAACATTTAAAACAACGCTTCTGGTTGTGAGTAGGCAATGGGCATGGCAGTGATGTGCCATTGCCTACATTTACCATTAACTATGGATTGTAGTATCATTCCTGTATGAACTATGTCTTAATTATCCTGCCAAGTAAAGAATCATAAATCTAACCTAAGTTATAAGCTGTTGGTGTGTAACACTGTTGATAAGGTAGGGATGAGAGAGATAAAGGGAACTCCTTGTATTTGATACATCAACGCAGATAAATGGAAGCTAACAACGATTGATGTTACCCTACTGTTAGCTACTTTGAACCTTGTTGTGTTGGTTTACTATTCTCACATTGATTGTAAACAAGCTTAACATTATTAACTATGTTTATATGTGGCATATATGGCATTGTTTTGCAGTGCAAGTTGTTAGTGCAATTTACACTGCCACAGCAAGAAGGTTCTGGGTTTGATTCCAATTGGGGTCTGTTGGTGCTAAGGTGAGCTTTTCTGTGTGGAGTGTCGATGTTTCCTTGTGCTCACATGGGTTCCCTCTATAAAAGAAGCCCAAAATAAAAATATTCTGTTGTATTATTGAGCATTACAGCAGATATACATCATCATTGTAAATGGTCAATGCTGTTGAATTGAGTTAATTACTGCGATAAATAACCCAATACTTATTGTACAAAAGCATAATAATAATAATAATAATGAATTTTATTTGTATTGCACTTTATATTACAGCAATCACAAAGTGCTACATATCATATAATAATAAAAAATAAAAAATAATCAAAGTTAATAATTAAAATTTAAAACAAGATCAAGGTCGATAAATAGTTAAAAGAAAAACCTATAAAATACATGTGGTACAAATCTTTATTTTATTTATGTTTTTAGATTTTGTATAAAAACATCTGTAGTCATATTATACAGTATTGGAGAAGTGAACTTCCATTGTGTAAATCTTGTGGGCTGGAACTTGACAAAAACAAGACATGCAGGTTGAGGGGGAAGGCTTACAGTAAAGTTCTCATCTAGGGCATCAAAAGTGCCACAACTGGGTGTGCAACATTCTTGACAACAAACCAACAATTCTTTTGGTACAGTATTTTGGCATGACATAAGTAACAGTTATTGCTCTTCCTAGTTTAGTTTGGAGATTCTTTTCTAAAGTTAAATTTTGAAAACGTATTACTAAACTTGAGTGGTTATTTTTTCTAGAATAACTATTTTTTTGGAATAACTAGACGTTTTCAAACTATTAGTTTGCAGGCCGACAGGCCTAAAAATGGATTGTTGAAAGATTGTGCTCCATCACAATGTTTTGTCAGAGTGCAGAGGTACAAAAATAAGAAGTGGCTTCACACGGGCGTTTGCTCAAACTTGCTGAGGTAACTTCCCATGGGAATTTATGGGAAATAACAGAACTATTTTGGAGTTAATTGGAATTTTTGGGAATGAACTGAAAAAATGTATTGCAGCATAATCTTGATTCAAACAACCAGATTCGATACAAATTAAGTTAGTTTTCTAAGCTGCACATTCCTCAATGTCACATGCACAGGTGTTCACATGCACACAGCACACTACGTACTGAAGGGCAATTGGGACACACCCCTTGCATGTCCTGTGCATTCCCCCATCACATGCAGAGATCATTTCTAAAATTCTGCATATTACCTCAAGACTATTGAAACCACACTACTACAATTGAGCACAAATATTATATTCAGTCAAACAATTTTCTTCTCAAATAAATTATTAATTTATGTTCTGCAGAACAAAATTAAAAAATGTAGTCTGGTCAAGCACTAGAATAATTCCTACCTATGTCCAAAATAGGTCTTTGTCTGTGTATGGTGTGTGGACACAGATACAGACATATGCTTACATTTGCACAAAAGTTCTGTCAACTCAGTTTCACAAGTGAATTTCTTTGTTGCGAATGGCATAAAGCAAACTCACATTCATGAGAGCTCAGGAAAGACAGCTTGCAAGCAGAAACCGTAGAGAAAGTGCAATAAGGACACCTAGCGTGCTCGCCAAGATTCCCCTGGGTCTTAAGTTACACCTGCAGTTTTCATAACATACTTCTGATTGGTCTACATTAAGAATGTCTTGAAGGACTAATTTCAGCGAAGACACTTTTCATCTGTCCTGATAATCAAGTCAAACACCCTTTGGCAATGGAGATACCTATAAATATTGGTCATGAGAAAATACATGACACAAGTAATTGTTTTTTTGTTTTTTTTACTTTATTTGTCTTTTACACTTGTTTGACTGAGTGGTTGAAGACTGCACAGGATCCAGAGTGGTGTGACTGTGCTGGAGGTGTGTTCCTGGGATCAGACTTAATAGCTGGCCATGGTGCTGGTGAGCCAGTCGTTGAAGATGCACACCTGGAGGTGAAGAAAGACACGTTAGTGGGTGTTATGTGAAAACAATCAGTCACAATTCTGATTCATTTCTGATGAGCTTTATCGGCCTCTGTAACATTTTTATTATTCCAACCTCAGGTCTAACCATGTACAATTAGCATACATAATTAATACGTATTTTTATACATTTTTGTTATCTATCAAAGGCCAACAAATAGAGATTCATGAGATTGCCTCCAGCAATAAATACATTTATAAACATCACAACTGAATAAAAATGATCACATCCAGTTACATGATTTATTACTCAAACTAACAACCAGCATGAAGAACGTTTTTCCCAGTCTCACCTTGGCGTAAACACCGGGGTTATCCCTCTCGGCACAGCCGTAGCCCCAGGACACGACACCCTGGAGCTCACCGTTGCAGACCACGGGGCCACCGGAGTCACCCTGAGAGAGAGGGAGAGAGAGAGGGAAAGGAAGAGGAAAAGGCAACATGAGAAAGAGACTGAATTCACAAGTTTTAGGCCTTCATGACACTTGACATGTTGTGAGACCATTAGTTGAGCAACAGCAGCCTTTACAGATTCATGTTGCTCATCACAGTACCTGGCAAGAGTCCTTGCCTCCCTCCAGATAGCCAGCACAGAACATGGCATTGGTGATCTGGCCAGGGTAGGAGTTGTCACAATCCTTGAAGGAAAGGATGGGGATGTCCAGGCACTGCAGCTTGTCGCCATTAGCAGCTGTAAGATGTGACCATGACATTAAGAAAGACAAGGAGAAAGAGGTAGATATTGTTAAGTCAGTTACACATAATATTAACAGTTGTCTGTTAATACCGAACATAAACAGCCTGTAACCCAAAATCCCGATACCATGGTGGTCCATACTCACAGGAGCTCATGGTGTTGCCCCAGCCAGAGACTTTGCACATGGTGCCAGCGGGGGCACAGCTGGAGGGCAGAGCCACGGGCTGCACAAAGGCATTGAGGGTGGCGGGCTTGCTCAGCTTGATCAGCATGATGTCGTTGTTGATGTTGTAGGAGCTGTAGTTGGGGTGACGGATGACGCGGGCAGAGCTGATGAACTGCTCGTTACCCTCGTTCACTCTGATGTGGTGCTCCCCAAGACGAACCTCCACACGACTGAAAGAGAAAGAGAAATGCATAAAGTCAATGTTTTTCCTAAAAACATTATAGGTAGGCATTTACAGTAAAGTTGCAATCCATGTTAGAATGGGATGCTGGTAGAAAGCAGAGCTCAAGTCAACATGGGGGCTACTTACGACTTGTAACAGTGAGCAGCAGACACAACCCAGTTCTCGTTGACCAGGGAGCCACCGCAGAAGTGGTACCCAGAGTTCAGAGACACCTGATGGGGCTGGGAGTGGGGCTTGCACTCATACCCTCCGACAATCTTGTCCTCCTCAGTGGCAACTGAAACCAAAAGAAAGGCATTCAAACTATTCTATTTTCATAACTGACTGAGTTTACATGCAGTGTCCTGATTACATATTGTAGATAATTTAACTGTCTGTAGAGGAAAGTGCTGGGTGGGAAAGATGTGAAGGAGCTTTACTCACAAGCAGCTCCGATGAGCAGAACGAAGACCAGAGACCTCATGGTTGCTGTGTGATCCTGTTGATGAGAGGTCCAGACTGCACACCTGCTTTATATACACGGCCAGACACGCTGTCACAGCTCCGGGACAAGCTCATTGGTCAGCAGGGGGCCAGTCAACGGAAAAAGGATAAGATTAGGTGATTCCTTATCAGAATATGTAACACATACATGTAACCTTTATATCTAGAAAACTCTTTGTTAAATTATTATTTTTTGTCAGGTGGATAAGCACCAACTTGTTAAACCTGCAACTTGCAGAATTATATCGTTCTGATTCAAATTGAATATTAGGCAATTACACATTTTTACTTGTATTTCATTTTATTCAGTGTGGGTCCTTACATGAAATTGGTGAATTTCCTCAAAATCCTCACACACTTTGATGATGCAGAAGGTCAATTCTGTCTGTTTCAAACCCTCCCTGTGCTAAGTAAACTGCCATATTGTGTACTAAATGTAAAAAAAGTATGATTATCTCAACTTTTCTCTGTGCATTAGCTGGTTGTGTGTGTTGTTATCACACCTGAGACTATGGCTTCAGCTGTAAGGTTCTCATACAGTGGCTTTGTTTACCTGGGAAAGTCTGCACATAGAGAGCTGGCTAAAGGTAACATCTCACATGAACACATGAGAATATAAAGGCATATCAAGGAATATATAAGCTGCAATTAAAAGACAAACTTATAACATTATTAGTTTGACAACTCCATGGGACAGTGATTCACACATTTCAATTAATTGTCATTGTAATTAACCCTAACCCTATTTCAGTCTTCCGTTTTATCTTCAAATATTCTCAGAACAGGTTATCCTTGTCATGGTTTATTTCAGATGTAAATGATAACAGTCTTGCAAACATTCTTTAACGAGGGACATAAAATACATCCAACTTTGTCACTTGTGCCAAGTAACAACATTATGGGAAAATAATAAGGACATATATCATGATTAATAAATGTTTAGCCTAGTTTATATTTATCACCTAGCACTTCTACACGGTTGAAATTAAATACATGAAAACATGCATTCAGTAGCCTTCATATTATCAGAAACTGCTTACATGTTCAGGATAAAGCCACATTTCCAAGTTTAGTTGCAAATAATAAAACATTTTCATCTTAGATTTTATACACTTATTACAGATTTGTTATATTTAGTTAATTAAACATGACAATACACATTTTATTAAGAAACCAACTTACCAATCAATACTATGATCTGTCAAATTATATTTAAATTAACAATTGAGAAACAGTGATAAAAGTTAAAGTTATTTAATGAATTTAGCCTATCTAAACGACACATGCGATTGTGAACATGGTAGAAATTGGTATTGACAAAGACAAATTTAGCCTACGTTTACACAAAGCACATGCCCTATTTGCTCGGCCGACTGAAACAAGCGCCGCAGTGTACTGTTTCATTTTTCGAAAGCAAGTGCAATAGCGAGCACAGCTTTAGCGTCATCTGTCATTTCTTTAATTCCCACCTGTAAAAGGTGCAATGTGGTAGTAAATGAAATTCCCATTGCTGCGAGACTTCCAATGCCTGCAATGCCGCTTAACACAACCTCAAAAGCCTTGGCTGTTATCATGGACTTGTGGGTTAACATTCCAAGCACCACCCTTTCGTTAATTCCGTTAGCGAAGCGAGAGGTCATTGCTACCCTCAGCTCTCTTTCTGGCTTGTTGATACGGGTAGCAATCTTGTTGATGGATTCTGCATCCAACCCAAAGGAAACATGGGCCTTCTGTAGGAACCCCTGCATGACGCCAATCTCACAACCCACTGAGAGGCCTGGGATGGCGATGGCTGCAGACGTGGCAGCCGCAGCAGACACGGCGAAGGCAATTTTGTAGAGATCTCTCTTTTTTTGTTCTATCATTGGTAGAGAGCAAGCTGGCATAGATTGAACAAGAGCCGACCTCTTATGGTCTGACAAGTTATTAATAAGTGAATCAATTAGTTTCTGAAAATCATACTTCTCCAGGTGAAAAGTAGAGATTAGGAAGACATCGGGGTTTCCAATGGTCCTTAGACTGTCCTTACAGTTCAACCGGATCTCGTTCAGCACCTTTTCCTCATTAAAGTTTTTTTTCCTGGACTCTGCGCTGATGTCGTGATCAATCTTCGAACGTACAAAGTAAAACATCTTCCTCTTTCTCTTGATTTCTTTGGCCAGCATGAGGTCATTCTCTTTGAACCTCACAGTTCCAATGATAATGAAAAAGTCATATGTCTCAAAGTTGACGTCTCTTAGATAGGTTTTGGCTTTAAAGTTTGGGGTCCCGATCCCTGGCAGGTCCCAGATGAAAACGTTAGTCATGGAGGGGTGGGTGTATCTTGTAGCCATCATGGTGGTTTCAGTCACCCCAGTTTCTGCGGATCCTATTTCCCCATCCTCGACCCCCCGAAGGGCATTGACAAAAGTAGATTTTCCTACTCCACTTTCGCCTGTCACAGCAATGTTAAGCGTGACACTATTCATCAGGTCCAGCTCATTTCTGGCTGTCTCTGTACTCGCATTTGGTCTGTTCATAATATAGCTCTTAAAATCATCGATGAAACAGGGTTCGTCATATATTCCAGCCATGGTGATCCTGGTGAAAAACTGTATTGAAAGAAAGACAAAGTGTTGGACATTAACATGGAAAAACCTTATTTTATAATGTCAGAAAAGGTCAGGGTATAGTTATAAAAGTTTTATTTTTTTTATCAGTAATAATGTCAGGTATCCTGAAGAGATAACCCCCACCCCAACCCCCAGCAAACCCCCCCCCCCCCAAAAAAAGGAAAATGTCCAACTTAATGCACGTCATCTGTCTTAATCAACTGATATGTTGTAAACAGCTAAGCATGTAAAGGATATGAGACTTGAATGATTATTATTCCTTACCTTCTGTTGTTGAACTATAGGCTTCACTCAACCGACACCTCTGAAGACTGTAGCACGCTGAACAAGTGCAACTAAGTTTGAACATTCCAAAATTGCTAAAGCATTCTGGAATGTACTGCAGGTGTTTTTGTGACACCAATAGAGCCAACAGTGTTTTGGAAGATACTTTTTTTTGTGATACGGGGGTGTCGAGGTGGCGGGAAAAGTGCCTACCAAGGACATTAAGGGGGAGGGCCCTCGAAAACCTTGAAATGAACAATTGTTGAATTAAAAAACTGATTTAACCAAACTAGGATGGGGTTGCAATCTCTTCATGGGGCCCAACATTTAAAACAACGCTTCTGGTTGTGAGTAGGCAATGGGCATGGTAGTGATGTGCCATTGCCTACCTTTACCATTAACTATGGATTGTAGTATCATTCCTGTATGAACTATGTCTTAATTATCCTGCCAAGTAAAGAATCATAAATGTAACCTAAGTTATAAGCTGTTGGTGTGTAACACTGTTGATAAGGTAGGGATGAGAGAGATAAAGGGAACTACTTGTATTTGATACATCAACGCAGATAAATGGAAGCTAACAACGATTGATGTTACCCTACTGTTAGCTACTTTAAACCTTGTTGTGTTGGTTTACTATTCTCACGTTGATTGTAAACAAGCTTAACATTATTAACTATGTTTATATGTGGCATATATGGCATTGTTTTGCAGTGCAAGTTGTTAGTGCAATTTACACTGCCACAGCAAGAAGGTTCTGGGTTTGATTCCGATTGGGGTCTGTTGGTGCTAAGGTGAGCTTTTCTGTGTGGAGTGTCGATGTTTCCTTGTGCTCACATGGGTTCCCTCTATAAAAGAAGCCCAAAATAAAAATATTCTGTTGTATTATTGAGCATTACAGCAGATATACATCATCATTGTAAATGGTCAATGCTGTTGAATTGAGTTAATTACTGCGATAAATAACCCAATACTTATTGTACAAAAGCATAATAATAATAATAATAATGCATTTTATTTGTATTGCACTTTATATTACAGCAATCACAAAGTGCTACAGAGCATATAATAAAACAAATAAAAAAGAATCAAAGTTAACAATAATAAAAAAAAAAGATCAAGGTCAATAAATAGTTAAAAGGAAAACCTATAAAATACATTTAGTACAAATCTTTATTTTATTTTATATGTTTTTAGTTTTTGTATAAAAACATCTGTAGACATAATATACAGTATTGGAGAAGTGAACTTCCATTGTGTAAATCTTATGAGCTGGAACTTGACAAAAACAAGACATGCAGGTTGAGGGAGAAGGCTTTCGGTAAAGTTCTCATCTAGGGCATCAAAAGTGCCACAACTGGGTGTGCAACATTCTTGAATCAAATTCTCTTGGTACAGTATTTTGGCATGACATCCGAAACTTACAGTTATTGATCTTCCTGGTTTAGTCTAGAGATTCTTTTCTAAAGTGGAATTCCGAAAACGTATTAAACTTGAGGGGTTATTTTGGGAATAATTCGATGTTTTCAAACAATTTGTTTGCAGGCCGACAGGGCTAAAAATGGATTGTTTAAAGATTGTGCTCCATCACAATGTTTTGTCAGAGTGCAGAGGTACAAAAAGAAGAAGTGGCTCCACACGGGCGTTTGCTCAAACTTGCTGAGGTAAATTGTTAAATTCTGTGAATTTTCAAGGTCGGAAACTTTTTTGGGAAACAACAGAACTATTTGGGAGTTAATTGGAATTTTTGGGAATGAACTGAAAAAAGATATTGCAGCATAATCTTGATTCAAACAACCAGATTCAATACAAATTAAGTTGAATTTCTACGCTGCACATTCCTCAATGTCACATGCACAGGTGTTCACATGCACACAGCACACTACGTACTGAAGGGCAATTGGGACACACCCCTTGCATGTCCTGTGCATTCCCCCATGCAGATATCATTTATAAAATTCTGCATATTACCTCAAGACTATTGAAACCAGACTACTACATTTGAGCCTAAAGATTACATTCAGTCAAACTATTTTCTTTTCAAATTAATAAGTTAGGTCTCTGTCTATGTATGGTCTGAAGACACAGATACAGACATATGCTTACATTTGCACAAAAGTTCTGTCAACTCAGTTTCACAAGTGAATTTCTTTGTATCATACAACTCTGTTAAGCTCGCAGACAAACACCCGAAAGAGCAGGGGCACAGACTTGCGAATGGCATAAAGCAAACTCACATTCATGAGAGCTCAGGAAAGACAGCTTGCAAGCAGAGACCGTAGAGAAAGTGCAATAAGGACACCTAGCGTGCTCGCCTAGATTCCCCTGGTTCTTAAGTTACACCTGCAGTTTTCATAACATACTTCTGATTGGTCTACAAATAAGAACTTCTTGAAGGACTAATTTTAGCGAAGACACTTTTCATCTGTCATAAAAATCAAGTCAAACACCCTTTGGCAATGGAGATACCTATAAATATTGGTCATGAGAAAATACATGACACAAGTAATTGTTTTTTTGTTTTTTTTACTTTATTTGTCTTTTACACTTGTTTGACTGAGTGGTTGAAGACTGCACAGGATCCAGAGTGGTGTGACTGTGCTGGAGGTGTGTTCCTGGGATCAGACTTAATAGCTGGCCATGGTGCTGGTGAGCCAGTCGTTGAAGATGCACACCTGGAGGTGAAGAAAGACACATTAGTGGGTGTTATGTGAAAACAATCAGTCACAATTCTGATTCATTTCTGATGAGCTTTATCGGCCTCTGTAACATTTTTATTATTCCAACCTCAGGTCTAACCATGTACAATTAGCATACATAATTAATACGTATTTTTATACATTTTTGTTATCTATCAAAGGCCAACAAATAGAGATTCATGAGATTGCCTCCAGCAATAAATACATTTATAAACATCACAACTGAATACAAATGATCACATCCAGTTACATGATTTATTGCTCAAACTAACAACCAGCATGAAGAACGTTTTTCCCAGTCTCACCTTGGCGTAAACACCGGGGTTATCCCTCTCGGCACAGCCGTAGCCCCAGGACACGACACCCTGGAGCTCACCGTTGCAGACCACGGGGCCACCGGAGTCACCCTGAGAGAGAGGGAGAGAGAGAGGGAAAGGAAGAGGAAAAGGCAACATGAGAAGGAGACTGAATTCACAAATTTTAGGACTTCATGACACTTGTCATGTTGTGAGACCATTAGTTGAGCAACAGCAGCCTTTACAGATTCATGTTGCTCATCACAGTACCTGGCAAGAGTCCTTGCCTCCCTCCAGATAGCCAGCACAGAACATGGCATTGGTGATCTGGCCAGGGTAGGAGTTGTCACAATCCTCGAAGGAAAGGATGGGGATGTCCAGGCACTGCAGCTTGTCGCCATTAGCAGCTGTAAGATGTGACCATGACATTAAGAAAGACAAGGAGAAAGAGGTAGATATTGTTAAGTCAGTTACACACAATATTAACAGTTGTCTGTTAATACCGAACATAAACAGCCTGTAACCCAAAATCCCGATACCATGGTGGTCCATACTCACAGGAGCTCATGGTGTTGCCCCAGCCAGAGACTTTGCACATGGTGCCAGCGGGGGCACAGCTGGAGGGCAGAGCCACGGGCTGCACGAAGGCATTGAGGGTGGCGGGCTTGCTCAGCTTGATCAGCATGATGTCGTTGTTGATGTTGTAGGAGCTGTAGTTGGGGTGACGGATGACGCGGGCAGAGCTGATGAACTGCTCGTTACCCTCGTTCACTCTGATGTGGTGCTCCCCAAGACGAACCTCCACACGACTGAAAGAGAAAGAGAAATGCATAAAGTCAATGTTTTTCCTAAAAACATTATAGGTAGGCATTTACAGTAAAGTTGCAATCCATGTTCGAATGGGATGCTGGTAGAAAGCAAAGTTCAAGTCAACATAAGGGCTACTTACGACTTGTAACAGTGAGCAGCAGACACAACCCAGTTCTCGTTGACCAGGGAGCCACCGCAGAAGTGGTACCCAGAGTTCAGAGACACCTGATGGGGCTGGGAGTGGGGCTTGCACTCATACCCTCCGACAATCTTGTCCTCCTCAGTGGCAACTGAAACCAAAAGAAAGGCATTCAAACTATTCTATTTTCATAACTGACTGAGTTTATATGCAGTGTCCTGATGACATATTGTAGATCATTTAACTGTCTGTAGAGGAAAGTGCTGGGTGGGAAAGATGTGAAGGAGCTTTACTCACAAGCAGCTCCGATGAGCAGAACGAAGACCAGAGACCTCATGGTTGCTGTGTGATCCTGTTGATGAGAGGTCCAGACTGCACACCTGCTTTATATACACGGCCAGACACGCTGTCACAGCTCCGGGACAAGCTCATTGGTCAACAGGGGGCCAGTCAGTGGAAAAAGGATAAGATTAGGTGATTCCTTATCAGACTATGTCCATGTGTGTGTGTTCTACCTAAGGAAAAAAACATCACCATTGGAACTGTCTGATATGTTAATCTGTTTTTGAAAGTTAGAAATTCAGAGCATTTTACTTTTTAGTTAAAGCGCTGTACTTTTGTTTTTACAGTTTAAATTCTGTTATTGTTAATGTTCATGTTCAGTTACATATGTGATGATATGCCGTTATTTGAATGTGAATGTTATACTTGCCATGTTCTGCTAATGCACTGTGATCATGTACCTTATCGACTAAGTCGTTTTTCGGTGACCTCTCAGTCACCTCATAACATACATGTAAGTTAATTTTAAATGTCTTCATGTACACTCAAACGTTCAAATGACAATATATAGTTGTGATATTTAGACTAAGCTGTTCTAATTCCTTGAATTTATAAAAGAATACCCCCAAAAAACATATATTCCAAATGCTTTATTTATCATCAGGATTCAATCTCAAGGACGAAAGGTGGAATAACGTAGAGTTGGGCATCTGTGATGGTTTTGGGCTGAGATCAGACTTAGTTACTGGCCATGGTGCTGGTGAGCCAGTCGTTGAAGAGGCACACCTGAAAGTGGAGACAGATACACATTAGTGGATGTGGATGACGGATATTGATGGAATAAAATCAATACATCATAACTTATTTTCAGTCTCACCTTGGCGTAAACACCGGGGTGATCCCTCTCGGCACAGCCGTAGCCCCAGGACACGACACCCTGGAGCTCACCGTTGCAGACCACGGGGCCACCGGAGTCACCCTGAGAGAGAGGGAGAGAGAGACATGAGATACAGAAGGAAATGAATGAGCAGATAGATTAGTTTCAAACTAGATGACATCTCTATATTGCATTACTGGGAGGTCAGAGATGCACACACCTGGCAAGAGTCCTTGCCTCCCTCCAGGTAGCCAGCACAGAACATGGCGTTGGTGATCATGCCAGGGTAGGAGTTGTCACAATCCTCGAAGGAAAGGATGGGGATGTCCAGACACTGCAGCTTGTCGCCATTAGCAGCTGTAAGATGTAACCATGACATTAAGAAAGACAAGGAGAAAGAGGTAGATATTGTTAAGGTAGTTACACACTATCTGTTGATACTGGACATAAACAACCCAAAATCACAATACCATGGTGGTCCATACTCACAGGAGCTCATGGTGTTGCCCCAGCCAGAGACTTTGCACATGGTGCCAGCGGGGGCACAGCTGGAGGGCAGAGCCACGGGCTGCACGGCAGCGTTGAGGGTGGCGGGCTTGCTCAGCTTGATCAGCATGATGTCGTTGTTGATGTTGTAGGAGCTGTAGTTGGGGTGACGGATGACGCGGGCAGAGCTGATGAACTGCTCGTTACCCTCGTTCACTCTGATGTGGTGCTCCCCAAGACGAACCTCCACACGACTGAAAGAGAAAGAGAGATGCATAAAGAGTCAATGTTTTTCCTAAAAACATTATAGGTAGGCATTTACAGTAAAGTTGCAATCCATGTTCGAATGGGTTGCTGGTAGAAAGCAGAGCTCTAGTCAACATGGGGGCTACTTACGACTTGTAACAGTGAGCAGCAGACACAACCCAGTTCTCGTTGACCAGGGAGCCACCGCAGAAGTGGTACCCAGAGTTCAGAGACACCTGATGGGGCTGGGAGTGGGGCTTGCACTCATACCCTCCGACAATCTTGTCCTCCTCCGTGGCAACTGAAACCCAGGGTAAGACATGGTTTGTGTCAGGTTAGGGTCAGATTCAAAATCCTTCAACTTGGCGGCCCAGTTTCCCTGACATGGATGAACCCTAAAAACTTCATCGATTTGTTCTCTTTCATCAGGACTAGGTCTAATCCATGTCTGAAAAACAGGGTCCTTATTTTCATCACTTAGTTTAGATACAATCTGTTGAAGATCTGATTAAAAAATAACCCCAGTTTGCATCACTAAACAGCATGCCAAAGGTGTCTTGAAAAGACACATCATTAGACTGTGCAGAACATCACCAGATGGCCTCTACTCACAAGCTGCTCCGATGAGCAGAATGAAGACCAGAGACCTCATGGTTGCTGTGTGATGCGATTGATGGGAAATCCGAAGCCCCTCCAGGTTTATATCTACAAACGGGACGGCTGCCCTGTTTCATTGAGCATTTTGATTGGTCAAGCACTGGCCAATCAAAAAAATACAAATAACCTGCGGTGTATGACTTTCATCTGATTCTTTTTGCCATCCTTGTCCCAATCACTTTGAAATAAGGTCATTTTCCAATGGTTACATTTTGAAATGGCTTTGCAGAAAAGACAACGTTCCATGGTATGAAAAAACGCTCAAACACTGCTCTCAGAATAGTTTGACTTTTGTGTGTTATAATTTATAATTGTGTTTTTAGGACACATTCATGTGTGATCTGTTGGTAAGGACAGAGAAGCACAGATAGGAGATTAATGGCAACAAGAAGTCCATAATCTAACTCTAAAATAAATAAATACTACAACAACATATTATCAATGGATTTAACGTGAAAAATTCTAAAGAGAATGTTACACTTAAATTTAGTACATTCTTTGTATACATAATTATTTGTCAATGACCCAGCTAAAAAGTCAAACGTCAGATCAAAAAACTTAAAAAGATGTGGGGTACATTTATTACTCATTATAGCTCTGTTCCTAATTAATAGTACCACAGCTGGAAAAGTAAGTACCTATAGCAGGCTCATGAGACCAACACGTTTGACTATTTGGTCTTTATCTTAAACAGACCTAGACACAGCTGTAAGATTCACAACCTTGAAAGATATTTGTCTGGAAAGTTTCTCAGAATAGCCTCGCCTCAAGGCCGACCCTAGCTTTTTGTCACAAACAACTGAGATTATTCTTTTTAAGGGGTTTCTTCAACATTGTAAAGATGTATATTACAATTGAAATAACTTTAAATCTAGTTGACACATCAAAACAAATCATTATCCACCACACAGAAACGATATTTGATGGTTGTCTGTTAAAACAATTAAACCAAATTATGTCAAAAGATAATGATTAACAACACATCATCACGTTTCTCATCACATTTTGTCATGTTGTTAGACAAACAGACATACAAATAACTTCCCAGGCATTGACACAATAAAAAAGAAACGTGAAAAGAAACTTGACAGATTTATCTTTGAATATGACCTTGCATTTTAATCATCTTTTTTTTTTGTGTCTATTTTGTGCCCAGGTACATTAAATAATAGGACATATTTTCTAAAGGGGTCATACGATCATCTCCCTGTCCAATAAGAACTCCATGAACCAGAGATGACATGTGATTGGGAGAAAATTACAACTTGCACAGGCCGCTGGATTTAAGTTTCATGATTTGCAAGTAACAATATTCTCATGGCAGACGTCATCCAACATCAGATCTTATGAATTAATTGTCTAATTGTATTTTATATTTATGTTTTACCTTGTTTTATAATTCTTAACTGTAGCATCTTGAGTTCTGTTTCCAGATGAAAGGTGCATTAGAAATACAATGTATTAATATTTTTATTATAATTTTTATTAAGATAACTACACTGTGCTGTATTAACCAAAGCTACTTGTTAAGTTATGGGGGGTGAAAAGCGGAGACGGTCAAGTCCAGAGAGTCGTCATGTGAACATGACCAGCTGCAGAGACTTGTCGGGGCATGGAGTTTAGCTCAAAGAGCTGCAGATTATACAGTGCAACAAATCTATCAACAAGAACCACACATGTATGTGTATGTGTCAAAGCACATAGTGTGCAAGCTGATTCTGGTTTGACTCTCCTGTCATCGTAGGGCCGACATGGAAGATTGAGATATCTTAAAATATGTCTTCACTGTTTCAATCAGCCGTAAAATATTGTTTGAATAAACCGTCATGTGTCTGTGGGCTTCTGTGAAACATAAATGCTGCAATATTTTGTTTCTTAAATTTTCTCTGCAGATTCAAACAAACAGTCTCTAAGGCAAAAGCTATTTATGTTGTGGTGAAAGACAACGTTTAAAATTGGATTGAAACGTATTTGTATTATTTATATTTTATGAATATGATGTTTGGTTACAAACTATTTTATGACCCCCTCCCCCCAACCAAACAGGTGCTGATAAACTCTCCAGGGCATGTGATTGGTCCTTTCAGTGTTCAAGGCGTGGTCTGTTGCAAGATCTGGACATTCACAAATTCCATAAAAGCCAGGTGTGTGGGTCTGGAAGTTATCAATACGATCACATAGCAACCATGAGGTCTCTTGTCTTCGTTCTGCTCATCGGAGCTGCTTGTAAGTAATATCTTAATATTTGTGGTTTCCTCAACAATTTGATTCTAAGTCATAATAAATTAGAAGAGTTTTATGGTTATGAATACAACCCTGACAATGACCTGACAGAAACCTGTGCTTATCTCTTGGTTTCAGTTGCCACTGAGGAGGACAAGATTGTCGGAGGGTATGAGTGCAAGCCCCACTCCCAGCCCCATCAGGTGTCTCTGAACTCTGGGTACCACTTCTGCGGTGGCTCCCTGGTCAACGAGAACTGGGTTGTGTCTGCTGCTCACTGTTACAAGTCGTAAGTAGCCCCCATGTTGACTTGAGCTCTGCTTTCTACCAGCATCCCATTCTAACATGGATTGCAACTTTACTGTAAATGCCTACCTATAATGTTTTTAGGAAAAACATTGACTCTTTATGCATCTCTCTTTCTCTTTCAGTCGTGTGGAGGTTCGTCTTGGGGAGCACCACATCAGAGTGAACGAGGGTAACGAGCAGTTCATCAGCTCTGCCCGCGTCATCCGTCACCCCAACTACAGCTCCTACAACATCAACAACGACATCATGCTGATCAAGCTGAGCAAGCCCGCCACCCTCAACGCTGCCGTGCAGCCCGTGGCTCTGCCCTCCAGCTGTGCCCCCGCTGGCACCATGTGCAAAGTCTCTGGCTGGGGCAACACCATGAGCTCCTGTGAGTATGGACCACCGTGGTATCGGGATTTTGGGTTGTTTATGTCCAGTATCAACAGATAGTGTGTAACTAACTTAACAATGTCTACCTCTTTCTCCTTGTCTTTCTTACTGTCACGGTTACATCTTACAGCTGCTAATGGCGACAAGCTGCAGTGCCTGGACATCCCCATCCTTTCCTTCGAGGATTGTGACAACTCCTACCCTGGCATGATCACCGACGCCATGTTCTGTGCTGGCTATCTGGAAGGAGGCAAGGATTCTTGCCAGGTGTGTGCATCTCTGACCTCCCAGTAATGCAATATAGAGATGTCATCTAGTTTGAAACTAACATCTATCTGCTCATTCATTTCCTTCTGTATCTCATGTCTCTCTCTCCCTCTCTCTCAGGGTGACTCCGGTGGCCCCGTGGTCTGCAACGGTGAGCTCCAGGGTGTCGTGTCCTGGGGCTACGGCTGTGCCGAGAGGGATCACCCCGGTGTTTACGCCAAGGTGAGACTGAAAATAAGTTATGATGTATTGATTTTATTCCATCAATATCCGTCATCCACATCCACTAATGTGTATCTGTCTCCACTTTCAGGTGTGCCTCTTCAACGACTGGCTCACCAGCACCATGGCCAGTAACTAAGTCTGATCCAAGGACCAGACTTCCACTCTGGCCACACAGCTCAACATTCTATGATGTCGAACCTGTGATCGTATTGCATCCATGATGAGAATCTTTTGATTAATAAAAGATTTTGAATGCATTTGAGTTCCTTTCAGTATTTCTTTGCACAAAATTATTCCAACGTAATAACTTCACAAAATACTTTTAGCGATTGTCAGCAATCCATTGGGACTCAATAATTGATTAGACTATGTCCACAGGAATACAAGAAATCTCATTTATTATTGTTGATGTTTACGACATACAAAGAAGTGTGATTGGCTTGTTTTTATTAAAAATTATTCTAATATTGGTTCTCCATGTGTAGCAGGTTGAACTCACTACTCAAGTATGTAACAGGCTACCTGCGTTAGCTAACAACTATCTTTTGGTTGGCGTAGCTGGTAGTGGTCGCGCATGGGATGCCAGAGGTGGCAGGTCCAATCCCAGCGAAGGGCGAACATTGGCCAAGTGTAGCTCTTGCAGAGCAAAACCACATCTGTTACATACAAACTGGTGCCATCAATACACAACGCACAAGAAGTACACTATATTTATATATTATATCTAGTAATTTAGCAGACGCTCCTATCCAGAGCGACTTACAGTAAGTACAGGGACATTCTCCCCGAGGCAAGTAGGGTGAAGTGCCTTGCCCAAGGACTCATCATCATTTGACATGGCCGGGAATCGAACTGGCAACCTTCAGATTACTAGCCCGATTCCCTAAGCGCTCAGCCTCCTGACCCCCTACTGCTGATGCATCTGTCCATACAGCAATATCACTTAAACACTTAACATGTATTGATTGGTTGGTTGACTGGTTGATTGACTAGACTTTGTCAGACAATTCTGCTATTTTTCTTGCGTCACAGTATTTCCATTTGAATCACAGAGAAGATGGACATTAAAACACAGCAACACTGAAACAAACATTACCATAACATAACCATCACAAGAGACTAAACCACTCGCATGCTGTGTTACGCTGGCACAACAATCACAAAAGATAACAATTACTGTAATATTCACGACCTTTGTACTTTTTCTCTGGGATTGAGCTATATATTTTTTTTTTCAGGATTGTCTGGTGCACAAAAGAGTTCTCCAATCTAACTTTAAATCATGGAACCTTGAATCTCCGGTTTGATGGTTACAAGTTGAACACTGTTTAGGACATGGTTGGGATTGAGGTTTATCACATTTGATTACATTTACTAAAGTTGCTCTACTTCAGTACATTCTTCAACATTTGTCCTTTTAAATGTATTTCAACTGCATACATCACCCTTTTTTTGCGAAGAATTTAATATTTGTTACGCTCAAGCTAATTTATCACGATCCACCTTCAAGTAGGAATCAATTCCAATGAAAGAAACTAGAACAAAAATGATTACATTTCCATGTGACACCATAAGTTACAGGTGGAGTTGACGAAGTACATGACGGCACCAAAAAAGAAACAAGAAATGAGAGTCAATTGAAACGTGTGAATCACTGTCCCATGGAGTTGTCAAACTAATACTGTTATAAGTTTGTCTTTGAATTGCAGCTTTTATATTCCTTGATATGCCTTTATATGTTCATGTGTTCATGTGAGATGTTACCTTTAGCCAGCTCTGTATGTGCATACTTTCCCAGGTAAACAAAGCCACTATATGAGAACCTTACAGCTGAAGCCATAGTCTCAGGTGTGACTACAACACACACAACCAGCTAATGCACAGAGAAAAGTTCAGATAAACATACTTTTGTTTTTACAGTTGTGTAAAAATGTGCTTTGTAGAATAACTAACTACTTTCAGAGGTATATTTTTCAAACCAAAAACATTGATATGAGATTCCTGTTGTTGTTTCCTGTTGGAAGCCTTTAATACCCTTCCATTAATTCTTAGTAAAGAGAGTATTTAGTACACAATATGGCAGTTAACTTAGCACAGGGAGGGTTTGAAACACTGAGCCAAAATTGACCTTCTACTGCATCTTCAAAGTGGGTGAGGATTTTGGAAATTCACCAATTTCATGTAAGGAGCCACACTGAAAAAAATGAAATAAGTAAAAGATGTTTTTGCCTGATAATCAATTTGAATCGGGTATATCTAATTCTGCAAGTTGCAGGATCAACAAGTTGGTGCGTATCCACCGGACAAAAAATAATAATTTAACAAAGAGTTTTCTAGATATGAAGTTTACATGTATGTGTTACATATTCTGATAAGGAATCACCTAATCTTATCCTTTTTCCACTGACTGGCCCCCTGTTGACCAATGAGCTTGTCCCGGAGCTGTGACAGCGTGTCTGGCCGTGTATATAAAGCAGGTGTGCAGTCTGGACCTCTCATCAACAGGATCACACAGCAACCATGAGGTCTCTGGTCTTCGTTCTGCTCATCGGAGCTGCTTGTGAGTAAAGCTCCTTCACATCTTTCCCACCCAGCACTTTCCTCTACAGACAGTTAAATGATCTACAATATGTCATCAGGACACTGCATGTAAACTCAGTCAGTTATGAAAATAGAATAGTTTGAATGCCTTTCTTTTGGTTTCAGTTGCCACTGAGGAGGACAAGATTGTCGGAGGGTATGAGTGCAAGCCCCACTCCCAGCCCCATCAGGTGTCTCTGAACTCTGGGTACCACTTCTGCGGTGGCTCCCTGGTCAACGAGAACTGGGTTGTGTCTGCTGCTCACTGTTACAAGTCGTGAGTAGCCCCCATGTTGACTTGAGCTCTGCTTTCTCCCAGCATCCCATTCGAACATGGATTGCAACTTTACTGTAAATGCCTACCTATAATGTTTTTAGGAAAAACATTGACTTTATGCATTTCTTTTTCTTTTTCAGTCGTGTGGAGGTTCGTCTTGGGGAGCACCACATCAGAGTGAACGAGGGTAACGAGCAGTTCATCAGCTCTGCCCGCGTCATCCGTCACCCCAACTACAGCTCCTACAACATCAACAACGACATCATGCTGATCAAGCTGAGCAAGCCCGCCACCCTCAATGCCTTCGTGCAGCCCGTGGCTCTGCCCTCCAGCTGTGCCCCCGCTGGCACCATGTGCAAAGTCTCTGGCTGGGGCAACACCATGAGCTCCTGTGAGTATGGACCACCATGGTATCGGGATTTTGGGTTACAGGCTGTTTATGTTCGGTATTA
Organism: Hypomesus nipponensis; assembly: GCF_054491055.1. Classification (NCBI taxonomy): domain Eukaryota; kingdom Metazoa; phylum Chordata; class Actinopteri; order Osmeriformes; family Osmeridae; genus Hypomesus; species Hypomesus nipponensis. Next base: position 19,674,121 of record NC_140362.1, read on the forward strand.
ACAGACAACTGTTAATATTGTGTGTAACTGACTTAACAATATCTACCTCTTTCTCCTTGTCTTTCTTAATGTCATGGTCACATCTTACAGCTGCTAATGGTGACAAGCTGCAGTGCCTGGACATCCCCATCCTTTCCTTCAAGGATTGTGACAACTCCTACCCTGGCCAGATCACTAATGCCATGTTCTGTGCTGGCTATCTGGAGGGAGGCAAGGACTCTTGCCAGGTACTGTGATGAGCAACATGAATCTGTAGAGGCTGCTGTTGCTCAACTAATGGTCTCACAACATGACAAGTGTCATGAAGGCCTAAAACTTGTGAATTCAGTCTCCTTCTCATGTTGCCTTTTCCTCTTCCTTTCCCTCTCTCTCTCCCTCTCTCTCAGGGTGACTCCGGTGGCCCCGTGGTCTGCAACGGTGAGCTCCAGGGTGTCGTGTCCTGGGGCTACGGCTGTGCCGAGAGGGATAACCCCGGTGTTTACGCCAAGGTGAGACTGGGAAAAACGTTCTTCATGCTGGTTGTTAGTTCGAGTAATAAATCATGTAACTGGATGTGATCATTTGTATTCAGTTGTGAATATTTATAAATGTATTTATTGCTGGAGGCAATCTCATGAATCTCTATTTGTTGGCCTTTGATAGATAACAAAAATGTATAAAAATACGTATTAATTATGTATGCTAATTGTACATGGTTAGACCTGAGGTTGGAATAATAAAAATGTTACAGAGGCCGATAAAGCTCATCAGAAATGAATCAGAATTGTGACTGATTGTTTTCACATAACACCCACTAACGTGTCTTTCTTCACCTCCAGGTGTGCATCTTCAACGACTGGCTCACCAGCACCATGGCCAGCTATTAAGTCTGATCCCAGGAACACACCTCCAGCACAGTCACACCACTCTGGATCCTGTGCAGTCTTCAACCACTCAGTCAAACAAGTGTAAAAGACAAATAAAGTAAAAAAAACAAAAACAATGACTTGTCTCATGTATTTTCTCATGACCAATATTTATAGGTATCTCCATTGCCAAAGGGTGTTTGACTTGATTTTTATGACAGATGAAAAGTGTCTTCGCTGAAATTAGTCCTTCAAGAAATTCTTATTTGTAGACCAATCAGAAGTATGTTATGAAAACTGCAGGTGTAACTTAAGACCCAGGGGAATCTTGGCGAGCACGCTAGGTGTCCTTATTGCACTTTCTCTACGGTCTCTGCTTGCAAGCTGTCTTTCCTGAGCTCTCATGAATGTGAGTTTGCTTTATGCCATTCGCAAGTCTGTGCCCCTGCTCTTTCGGGTGTTTGTCTGCGAGCTTAACAGAGTTGTATGATACAAAGAAATTCACTTGTGAAACTGAGTTGACAGAACTTTTGTGCAAATGTAAGCATATGTCTGTATCTGTGTCTTCAGACCATACATAGACAGAGACCTAACTTATTAATTTGAAAAGAAAATAGTTTGACTGAATGTAATCTTTAGGCTCAAATGTAGTAGTCTGGTTTCAATAGTCTTGAGGTAATATGCAGAATTTTATAAATGATATCTGCATGGGGGAATGCACAGGGCATGCAAGGGGTGTGTCCCAATTGCCCTTCAGTACGTAGTGTGCTGTGTGCATGTAAACACCTGTGCATGTGACATTGAGGAATGTGCAGCGTAGAAATTCAACTTAATTTGTATTGAATCTGGTTGTTTGAATCAAGATTATGCTGCAATATCTTTTTTCAGTTCATTCCCAAAAATTCCAATTAACTCCCAAATAGTTCTGTTGTTTCCCAAAAATTCCCATGGGAAGTTTCCGACCTTAAAAATTCACAGAATTTTGCAAGTTACCTCAGCAAGTTTGAGCAAACGCCCTTGTGAAGCCACTTCTTCTTTTTGTACCTCTGCACACTGACAAAACATTGTGATGGAGCACAATCGTTAAACAATCAATTTTTAGCCCTGTCGGCCTGCAAACTAATTGTTTGTAAACATCGAATTATTCCCAAAATAACCCCTCAAGTTTAATACGTTTTCGGAATTCCACTTTAGAAAAGAATCTTTAGACTAAACCAGGAAGATCAATAACTGTAAGTTTCGGATGTCATGCCAGAATACTGTACCAAGAGAATTTGATTCAAGAATGTTGCACACCCAGTTGTGACACTTTTGATGCCCTAGATGAGAACTTTACCGAAAGCCTTCCCCCTCAACCTGCATGTCTTGTTTTTGTCAAGTTCCAGCTCATAAGATTTACACAATGGAAGTTCACTTCTCCAATACTGTGTAATATGACTACAGATGTTTTTATAAAAAATCTAAAAACATAAAATAAAATGAAGATTTGTACCACATGTATTTTATAGGTTTTCCTTTTAACTATTTATTGACCTTGATTTTTTTTTAAATTATTATTAACTTTGATTCTTTTTCATTCGTTTCATTATATGCTCTGTAGCACTTTGTGATTGCTGTAATATAAAGTGCAATACAAATAAAATTCATTATTATTATTATTATTATGCTTTTGTACAATAAGTATTGGGTTATTTATCGCAGTAATTAACTCAATTCAACAGCATTGACCATTCACAATGATGATGTATATCTGCTGTAATGCTCAATAATACAACAGAAAATTTTTATTTTGGGCTTCTTTTATAGAGGGAACCCATGTGAGCACAAGGAAACATCGACACTCCACACAGAAAAGCTCACCTTAGCACCAACAGACCCCAATCGGAATCAAACCCAGAACCTTCTTGCTTTGGCAGTGTAAATTGCACTAACAACTTACACTGCAAAACAATGCCATATATGCCACATATAAACATAGTTAATAATGTTAAGCTTGTTTACAATCAATGTGAGAATAGTAAACCAACACAACAAGGTTCAAAGTAGCTAACAGTAGGGTAACATCAATCGTTGTTAGCTTCCATTTATCTGCCTTGATGTATCAAATACAAAGAGTTCCCTTTATCTCTCTCATCCCTACCTTATCAACAGTGTTACACACCAACAGCTTATAACTTAGGTTACATTTATGACGCTTTACTTGGCAGGATAATTAAGACACAGTTCATACAGGAATGATACTACAATCCATAGCTAATGGTAAAGGTAGGCAATGGCACATCACTGCCATGCCCATTGCCTACTCACAACCAGAAGCGTTGTTTTAAATGTTGGGCCCCATGAAGAGATTGCCACCCCATCCTAGTTTGGTTGAATCCGTTTTTTAATTCAACAATTGTTCATTTCAAGGTTTTCGAGGGCCCTCCCCCTTTATGTCCTTGGTAGGCACATTTCCCGCCACCTCGACACCCCCGTATCACAAAAAAAGTATTTTCCAAAACACTGTTGGCTCTATTGGTGTCACAAAAACACCTGCAGTACATTCCAGAATGCTTTAGCAATTTTGGAATGTTCAAACTTAGTTGCACTTGTTCAGCATGCTACAGTCTTCAGAGGTGTCGGTTGAGGGAAGCCTATAGTTCAACAACTGAAGGTAAGGAATAATAATTATTTAAGTCTCATACCCTTTACATGCTTAGCTGTTTACAACATATCAGTTGATTAAGACAGATGACGTGCATTAAGTTGGACATTTTCCTTTTTTGGGGGGGGGGGGGGTTTGCTGGGGGTTTGGGTGGGGGTTATCTCTTCAGGATACCTGACATTATTACTGGTAAAAAAAAAAAAAAAAAACTTTATAACTATACCCTGAACTTTTCTGACATTATAAAATAAGGTTTTTCCATGTTAATGTCCAACATTTCGTCTTTCTTTCAATACAGTTTTTCATCAGGATCACCATGGCTGGAATATATGACGAACCCTGTTTAATCGATGATTTTAAGAGCTATATTTTGAACAGACCAAATGCGAGTACAGAGACAGCCAGAAATGAGCTGGACCTGATGGATAGTGTCACTCTTAACATTGCTGTGACAGGCGAAAGTGGAGTAGGAAAATCTACTTTTGTCAATGCCCTTCGGGGGGTCGAGGATGGGGAAATAGGATCCGCAGAAACTGGGGTGACTGAAACCACCATGATGGCTACAAGATACACCCACCCCTCCATGACTAACGTTTTCATCTGGGACCTGCCAGGAATTGGGACCCCAAACTTTAAAGCCCAAACCTATCTAAGAGACGTCAACTTTGAGACTTATGACTTTTTCATTATCATTGGAACTGTGAGGTTCAAAGAGAATGACCTCATGCTGGCCAAAGAAATCAAGAGAAAGAAAAAGATGTTTTACTTTGTACGTTCGAAGATTGATCACGACATCAGCGCAGAGTCCAGGAAAAAAAACTTCAATGAGGAAAAGGTGCTGAACGAGATCCGGTTGAGCTGTAAGGACAGTCTAAGGACCATTGGAAACCCCGATGTCTTCCTAATCTCTACTTTTCACCTGGAGAAGTATGATTTTCAGAAACTAATTGATTCACTGATTAATAACTTGTCAGACCATAAGAGGTCGGCTCTTGTTCAATCTATGCCAGCCTGCTCTCTACCAATGATAGAACAAAAAAAGAGAGAGCTCTACAAAATTGCCTTCGCCGTGTCTGCTGCGGCTGCCACGTCTGCAGCCATCGCCATCCCAGGCCTTTCAGTGGGTTGTGAGATTGGCGTCATGCAGGGGTTCCTACAGAAGGCCCATGTTTCCTTTGGGTTGGATGCAGAATCCATCAAAAGGATCGCTACCCGTATCAACAAGCCAGAAAGAGAGCTAAGGGTAGCAATGACCTCTCGCTTCGCTAACGGAATTAACGAAAGGGTGGTGCTTGGAATGTTAACCCACAAGTCCATGATAACAGCCAAGGCTTTTGAGGTTGTGTTAAGCGGCATTGCAGGCATTGGAAGTCTCGCAGCAATGGGAATTTCATTTACTACCACATTGCACCTTTTACAGGTGGGAATTAAAGAAATGACAGATGACGCTAAAGCTGTGCTCGCTATTGCACTTGCTTTCGCAAAATGAAACAATACACTGCGGCGCTTGTTTCAGTCGCCCGAGCAAATAGGGCATGTGCTTTGTGTAAACGTAGGCTAAATTTGTCTTTGTCAATACCAATTTCTACCATGTTCACAATCGCATGTGTCGTTTAGATAGTCTAAATTCATTAAATAACTTTAACTTTTATCACTGTTTCTCAATTGTTAATTTAAATATAATTTGACAGATCATAGCATTGATTGGTAAGTTGGTTTCTTAGAATAAAATGTGTATTGTCATGTTTAATTAACTAAATATAACAATTCTGTAATATATGTATAATATCTAAGATGAAAATGTTTTATTATTTGCAACTAAACTTGGAAATGTGGTTTTATCCTGGTTTTATCCCTATTTTTCCATAATGTTGTTACTTGGCACAAGTGACAAAGTTGGATGTATTTTATGTCCCTAGTCAAAGAATGTTTGCAAGACTGTTATCATTTACATCTGAAATAAACCATGACAAGGATAACCTGTTCTGAGAATATTTGAAGATAAAACGGAAGACGGAAATAGGGTTAGGGTTAATTACAATTACAGTTAATTGAAATGTGTGAATCACTGTCCCATGGAGTTGTCAAACTAATACTGTTATAAGTTTGTCTTTTAATTGCAGCTTTTATATTCCTTGATATGCCTTTATATTCTCATTTGTTCATGTGAGATGTTACCTTTAGCCAGCTCTCTATGTGCAGACTTTCCCAGGTAAACAAAGCCACTGTATGAGAACCTTACAGCTGAAGCCATAGTCTCAGGTGTGATAACAACACACACAACCAGCTAATACACAGAGAAAAGTTGAGATAAACATACTTTTGTTTTTACAGTTTGAAATGTGCTTTGTAGAATAATTAACTACTTTCAGAGGAATATTTTTCAAACCAAAAACATTGATATGAGATATGGATAATTTTCGGTTTCCTGTTGGAAGCCTTTAAAACCCTTTGTTTAATTCCTTGTAAAGAGAGTATTTAGTACACAATATGGTAGTTTACTTAGCAACGGGAGGGTTTGAAACACTTGGACAAAATCGACCTTCTGCATCATCAAAGTGGGTGAGGATTTTGAGGAAATTCACAAATTTCATGTAAGGAGCCATACTAAACAAAATGAAATAAATAAAAAGATGTAATTGCCTGATCTTCAATTTGAATCAGGACAATATAATTCTGCCAGTTGCAGGTTCAACAAGTTGGTGCTTATCCAAAAAATAATAATTTAACAAAGAGTTTTCTAGATATGAAGGTTACATGTATGTGTTACATATTCTTATAAGGAATCACCTAATCTTATCCTTTTTCCGTTGACTGGCCCCCTGTTGACCAATGAGCTTGTCCCGGAGCTGTGACAGCGTGTCTGGCCGTGTATATAAAGCAGGTGTGCAGTCTGGACCTCTCATCAACAGGATCACACAGCAACCATGAGGTCTCTGGTCTTCGTTCTGCTCATCGGAGCTGCTTGTGAGTAAAGCTCCTTCACATCTTTCCCACCCAGCACTTTCCTCTACAGACAGTTAAATGATCTACAATATGTCATCAGGACACTGCATATAAACTCAGTCAGTTATGAAAATAGAATAGTTTGAATGCCTTTCTTTTGGTTTTAGTTGCCACTGAGGAGGACAAGATTGTCGGAGGGTATGAGTGCAAGCCCCACTCCCAGCCCCATCAGGTGTCTCTGAACTCTGGGTACCACTTCTGCGGTGGCTCCCTGGTCAATGAGAACTGGGTTGTGTCTGCTGCTCACTGTTACAAGTCGTAAGTAGCCCCTATGTTGACTTGAACTTTGCTTTCTACCAGCATCCCATTCGAACATGGATTGCAACTTTACTGTAAATGCCTACCTATAATGTTTTTAGGAAAAACATTGACTTTATGCATTTCTCTTTCTCTTTCAGTCGTGTGGAGGTTCGTCTTGGGGAGCACCACATCAGAGTGAACGAGGGTAACGAGCAGTTCATCAGCTCTGCCCGCGTCATCCGTCACCCCAACTACAGCTCCTACAACATCAACAACGACATCATGCTGATCAAGCTGAGCAAGCCCGCCACCCTCAACGCTGCCGTGCAGCCCGTGGCTCTGCCCTCCAGCTGTGCCCCCGCTGGCACCATGTGCAAAGTCTCTGGCTGGGGCAACACCATGAGCTCCTGTGAGTATGGACCACCATGGTATTGTGATTTTGGGTTACAGGTTGTTTATGTCCAGTATTACGAGAAAGTGTCTAACTAACTTAACATTATCTACCTCTTTTTCCTTTGTCACCATCACATCTTACAGCTGCTAATGGCGACAAGCTGCAGTGTCTGGACATCCCCATCCTTTCCTTCGAGGATTGTGACAACTCCTACCCTGGCATGATCACCAACGCCATGTTCTGTGCTGGCTACCTGGAGGGAGGCAAGGACTCTTGCCAGGTACTGTGATGAAAGACATGAATCTGTAGAGGCTGCTGTTGCTCAACTAATGCCCCTCTCAAGTTATCCAAGTGTCATGATGAAGGCCCAAAGATTTTGAATTCAGTAAGTGAGAAGTGTCCTTCTCATGTTTCCTCTTCCTTTCCCCTTTCCTTTCCTCTTCCTTTCCCCCTTTCTCTCCCTCCCTCTCAGGGTGACTCCGGTGGCCCCGTGGTCTGCAATGGTGAGCTCCAGGGTGTCGTGTCCTGGGGCTATGGCTGTGCCGAGAGGAATAAGCCCGGTGTTTACGCCAAGGTGAGACTGAAGAAGAGTGTTCTTATAGCCTTTTCATGTCAAAATTCTGAGATTTATTTTCTTGAAGTAAACAGACAACCCTGGGCTATTAACGTAAAAGTTACTGGCAGAATAACTGCCATATTTACAAGTACTTCCACTAATATTTCTCTCTTACTTCACCTCCAGGTGTGCCTCTTCAACGACTGGCTTACCAGCACCATGAACAGCTACTAAATCTGATCTCAGGGACAGACCTCTAACAAGATTACATCACAGATTGCTGCTCGTTCTACATCTAGAGCTACCTTTTAATTTTTGTGTATGCTGTATCGCATTAATTAAAATAAATACATAAAAATAAAAAAAAGAGCTACCTTTTATTATGAGGTTCGAAACAAAATAAAATTTGAATATGACTCTGTTGTCTTGAATTGTTGTTCATATTGGCAGGTGGTAGAAAAGTGCCGGTATTAGTTACCGTGCATGTAGGCTATCGTATGTAGGAAACTCAGTGCACAATGAATAGTATTTGTTAGCAGTTCTTTGAAAAGATTAAAAAGCATGTAGCCTCATATAGGATATTTCACAGTAGCTTAATTTCCCACTGTAATTGTACCAGATATTTCCCCAAAAAATATGCGAACACAGTTTTACCCCAAACATTTTTTAACTCTCGTCCACCGATATTTACCCACTGAGTCTCCGTCGAGAGGTGTGCTCCAGAACAGGCAAGCACGATGTGTCATATCAATTTAACCTCTCGGGGTGATACATAGAAACGGGACAAAAACTATGACAAATATGTTGTCAATGTAAGGGGACGGAAATAGTTAATATACAACTAATATTACCCTACTTTAAATGCAAATTAGGCTTGTTTCCACATCTAAAAATATTTAATGTATAATAATGGGAATGCATTTATGAAGATTGTACTGTTTATTTGTTTTCAAGGCGGAACACATCTTACCCCGGAACAGTTATACTAAATCAGATACCCAGCCGGTCTACTCGTTTAGCGCTATAGTCAAAGTCAACCAGTGAAATCAAACAGCACTTCAACAGATATCTTCGATCTTGAGGATAGGGTCTAAGAGCGATTTTTGTGTGTGTGTGTGTTACAATAACAAACAAGTATTTGAGGAGGGGGACGCAGTTGTGTCTTCTTCTGGCCCTTCTTCTTTGACTCCTTCAGGCAAACCTTTCGACAAGATGCGCCTTACTTTGCAGATGCTAATTTCCCATGGCCGAGTTGCCCGTAAAATGGGTCTCGGTCCCGAGTCTCGTATCAATATGCTACGCAATATGCTTACGGGGCTCGTTCGCCACGAAAGGATAGAGACCACTCAAGGACGTGCAGACGAAGTTCGGTTCTACGCGGAAAAGGTGAGGGCCCGACGCGTTGAGCTTGGTAGCGTTAGCTAACTAACTCGCCATGCAGACGTTAAGCTACCATTGTATTTTTAGCTTGAAAGAGCTAACGCTGTTTGCAATGTTATTTTGATGTTTTTTCTAGTTGATTGACTATGCAAAGAAGGGAGACACGGACGAGAAAGCAATGAAAATGGCTAGCTTTTGGCTCACGGTAAGTGTTCGCTACCTAGCCTTTTGAGTATTTTGTTGAACTCATGCTGTTGTGTTGAGTTAATGAACTGTTGTCCTTCCACTGTCTCCTGTGTCGCTGAAGGAAAAGGATCTTGTTCCAAAGCTCTTCAAGGTTCTGGCTCCTCGATTCGAAACTCATAAGAAAGGCTACACGCGTATGGCTCGCATTCCTAACCGAGAGAACCTGGACCGGGCCAAAATGGCTGTTCTTGAGTACAGAGGAAACCCTTTCCCACCCCTGTATCCTGTCAGAAAGAACAGTGAACTCAACCTTATCAACCAGCTGCTGAAAGGCTATAAAGAGGAGAAAGCAAAGAAGACAGTGAAAATCTGACCAGCAAACTCTGCCATCTTTTATGTCCATGCAGACAAGTGGAAGAAAGACTTCCTGCAAGCTTTGCAACGTGCACACCAATCACATCACATCTTCCATGTGTATTTGGATGAAAAATGTATAAAAAATAAATTATTCTTTAATTATTCTTGACTGTCCACTTAATACATTTTAACCATTGACATGGCAAGATAGAGAAAGATGGAGTGTCAAACTTGACCAAATGGCAGTTTTGGAATCCATGTCTTGAACCCTGCACGATGGTCTGGTAGTGGATTTGGTGGTCAGCCCTGGGCTATGCTGTGGGCTTGTGAACTTGATTCCCTAAAGCTACAGGCTGCTGGAGCTTGGTGCAGAGCAACTCTGGATTTATTTTCACTGAAACCATGCTAGTTTATATCTAGTTTTTCCACAGTTGCTTATGCACATTTTTGAAAGAATGGCTACATTTCTCAAAACAAATCCGAAAACACTCAAAATGCGAAACTTTCTTGCGAGTATTTTGAAAAACAAATTCAAAATACAAATGAGTATTCAAATGACACATGAATACGCATGTCTAAAAACCAACTGCACACTGATGTGCTGCTTTGGAAACACTGAGTGGAAAACTCTGATATGATAGTATCAATAGGTCTTTTGCATTTTTTGTGCAAGTACAGTAGCCTATAAAGTATTCTAAGCTCAAATATAAAACAACATCAAATTAAACATGCTGTTTTTCAGTGTTCGAGTAACAATGCATGAAACGAGCAAGGCTTTAACAAAACTGACCAATTTTATTTTTGGCATAAAAGTGTATGTACAGCGTATTCAGTATCTCCTTATTTGACACCAATAAAATGCATTTATTTTTTAACAATGCTTCTGTGATGTGCTCTTAACCATATCTATCTCAGTTGCCTGGAAGCTGTGCTATCATTTCATGCATACACAATCCCTTTTCATCTTCCACGTGTGTGTGTGCGCGCACGTCTTTACATTTAGTCATTTAGCAGATGCTCTTATCCAGAGCGACTTAAAGTACAGGGACATTCGCCCCGAGGCAAGTAGGGTAAAGTGCCTTGCCCAAGGACACAACGTCATTTTGCACGGCCAGGAATCGAACCAAGAACCTTCTAATTAATAGCCTGACTCCTTAACCGCTCAGCCATCTGACCCCCCCTTTAATGTAGTAGTGAACTTGTGTGTCATCCAAGTACATTAGGGGAGTCAGATGGCTGAGCAGTGAGGGAGTCAGATGGCTGAGCGGTGAGGGAGTCAGGCTAGTGATCAGAAGCTTGCCGGATTGATTCCCCGCTGTGCCAAATTACGTTGTGTCCTTGGGCAAGGCACTTTACCCTACTTGCCTCCCTGTCCCTGTACTTACTGTAAGTCGCTCTGGATAAGAGTGTCTGCTAAATGACTAAATATACATGTCAAATGTACATTAGACAGATAAGTCATGCAAAATGTGTGAATGAGTGGAACCAGCTTCGAAGAATGTGAGTCAGTTGTCCACCTAGTACATCAGTCTATGCAGACAAGTAATGATAATAATCCATGAGCGACAATGGACTACAGTGGCAACAATGCCAAACTCTTACATAGACAGATCCATTATAACACCAGAACATATATCATACCACAGTTAGTGCTCTACTTCAAGTATCGTTCTGTTTTACAGTCTGAATAAAACTTGTTTTCCTATGTTCCTACTGTATGTACACAACATATATTGTTTGTACCATCACAATGATTCCCAGAAAAAAACTGGAACCGACAACAGGAGGTTATTGATAAAAACTGCAATAAACAAAACCACCATTTTCTCTGTATTATTTGAATTGAAGACACATATTTGTCTCATGCCTGCTTCATAGTTACTGAAAGAAAAGACTGTACCCAAAGACAATTAGTGGGGTACCAGTGATGCAGATATGTGGTAAATGGTATTAAGACTTTTATGAATGAATCCTGCTCTATCAACATTATATCAACAATTGTTTTGAGAAAAAAAGCAATGATTAGCAGGTTAATGTTCCATTCTTCAATATCGGAGCATGACACTTCTGTACATTAGTATGACTATATCTACAGGTATTGCATTTTTGGATGCAGCTGGACTATAATGCAATGTGTTATGGATGAGTACAGTAAGTCCAGATGTCTCCTTTAAACGTATTAGAAACAGACATTCTGCAGTGAGGAACATTAAGACTTCCATGCAGAACAAAGAGAATGTATCTAAAACATGACTGATTCATTAGTAGGAGCTCATGTAAATATTTATGGTTATACAATTGCCTGTGTCCATGTTGTACAGATTAATTCATGGTTGTTGCCTAAAGAAACAGACTTTCAATTGTTTTATTTGGGGCTTGATGAATGTTTAACGCATCACCTGTGGCTGTCTGTCGATGATGCACACTGGAATCTAAGGAACATGTATAAAAGATGTGCACTTTAAAGTAAGTTCTAATCACTTCAGTCCTCGTCTGAGGCAGTAGTACATTCACAAACTGTTAATAGATTATAACAACAGTTCGTTGTCGTAACAAAAAACTGATGAAACTGTGCACTTTTCAGTTCAGTGAATGTGATGTGCGGTTCCAATCATCAACAAATGAAAGCAGAGTTGTAACAATAGATTTTCCCCAAATTGTTGAAAAATTGACGATTTTTCGCCAGGTATTGTTTGTTCTGTACATACAGTATGTATGTGGTATAAAATTGGTGTTAATACACACAAGTGCACGCATTGTATGGTAACATGAAGTGCAGTTTTCCTAGTGTAAAACAGGTGGGTACAGTACAAACATGCTTGTTTTACTACCTCAGAGATGTCCACAGTAAACTTGACATTGTACACTTAAACGTCGGCATATCAATCCTGTCTAACCCGATGAATATATAAACAAACCTTACATATTCTATTAAGGGAGTAAATATCTATGCGTTATCAAAATATGTCAAACATAAAAAAGTAGTTTTACTTCGCATGAAGGGAGTGAATACTCTGGTACAGTGTAATGGCAGCAGAATTTCAATGGTCACAGCACCACTTGAAATTCAACAATGTGAAAAAAAACATCCCTTGCGCAATAGAAATATTTGCAACTACTTAAAGTACAAGTACTGCTCCCTCGCTTCGGCTATTTACACTTACCACTTGGCTCTTCCAGCGATGCCTTATAAATTCTTAAATGAAAATGTTCATAAGAGTTTTGTTCAGTCCCTTTGTGCACTCCTATCACTCTATTGCTCAGTCTACGCCCACTTTGTTATCTCCCCCTGTGCCTCACTCAGGTCTGCATCAAATATTTATTGCTTCTTGTTTTTATTTTTTTTATATATATTTTTTTTTTACAGCCATAGCACTCTAACTCATATCTTGTTCCTCACCCACTGTTACTCTTTTTCTTTTCTCACGATACTCTTCCCCCCCACCTTACACTTCCTTCTATATCAGCCCTCTCTCCCTGTCAACCCTCCTTTCCTATTGGTCCATCTCATGCCTTCGACCCCACCCCGAGCCCACCCTGCATGCTGAAGTACTCGGTAAAGGAGGGGAGTCGTGGAGGGGGAGGGGGGGAATGGGGAGAGAGGCGGGGGGGCACAGGGGGCAGGGCCGGGGGGAGCGCAGACGTCAGATCGGCTGTGGTGGTGATGATCTTTTGCTCGCTGTTCCTTGGCACCTCTTGTCCCTTCCGGGACACCGTCTCCTCTACTGTCTTCACTGGGCCCTGGAGGAGGAAGAGGATGGAGAGGGAGGTTTAGAGTGAAAGGTCAAGGAGTCATGCAGGTTTAACCCTGCTGTCAGTACCTGGCAGTAGCTGGCAGGACTGTACTATGTCCCCTGTCTGTGTCTGTGTGTTTTAGCAGGCCTGCTTGCTAAAATGGACGGTTTCAAAGCCTCAGCCCTCGATCTCAGACTCACCGACTGGATGGAGAACAGCTCGGTGAAGTTGGGCTGGGAGTCGCCCAGAAAGGAGCTGTTGCCGTAGGCGTGGTGGGGGAAGCTCTCTCCAGGCACCCCCGCTTTCGGACTGGACAGGAGGATGCCTATCTGGGACGTCCTCACGTGATACGGGAAGTTCTTATTGGCCGCTGAGGGACGAGTGATAGCCTAGGGAGAGAATGGGAAAGCGAAAATGATTATGAAGGTATGCCATACTGTGTTAGCATGGAGTTTGTCTGAGGGTGCTTAAACATACACGTCTAGCTGTGACTCACAGTGTAACTCACATATTGTGAAAATGCTGAATCTAAAGGGTGAAAGCAATTCAGTAGGGTGCCTGGAGAAGTGAAGAATGTACGTTATATAAATCAGATCTGGCCTTTTTACAGTTGCAAGGTCCTAATGACACGGTACAATATTTATAAGAACAGGCAGAGGACTCATGAGGAATGAATCATGGCTAATGAACAGACCAACAAAGAGATTGTGTGTGTGTGTGTGTGTGTGTGACATTTTGCAAGTGAGTGTGGATCTGAAGTGTTTGTGTGTCGGACGAGGAAGGTGGAAGCTGCGAAACGAGGATGATGAAGGACACCGAGATGTGAATCATTAGCAGGAACAGAGTGTTAGGTGTGTGTGTGTGTGTGTGTGTGCATTTGTGCGTGTGTGTTCGTGTGTGTGTGTGCGGACATGGCGCACTAACCAGGAACACAATGTGGGCGTAGAGGTGGATGCCAAGCTGGATGCCATTGACAATCTTCTCCCGAGCCCATCGAGGTATGCCAAAGTTGGCAATCAAAGCCATGACTGGCACTGCGAAAAACCTGAGGTAGAAAATAGAGAGAGAGAGAGGTAATGAGCAAGAGAGGGCAATCAGACACAGGCAGGGAGAAAATATGGTCAATTTGCTACTTATTGTTATGAAGTAAAGGCAAGACACTATCCAAGTTCTGATCTGGAAGGAGGGAGGGGGCTCACCAGAGGGTGTATGCAGTGAAGAAGGGGATGTAGAAGGGCTGTTTCTCGGGGTAGTGTTTGAGAGAGACCAGGACGGCGTAGCAGAACCACACGTAGGCCAGCAGCTGAAGACCCATCAGCCCGTACCCTGCTGGACTGTCGTATGCATACAGCACCTCACCTGGGTCAAAGAACTGGGGCACGCACACACACACACACACACGCGCACACACACACGCACACACACACACACACATATTGCAGTCAAAATCAGAACTATCTAAACTCTTAATGGGAAATAACAATGGACAAGCCCTCTGTGTCTATTATTACAATTACTGACAGTCATTCATTATACTATATCAAACCCCTTAATTCAGCAGGGCAGTTTCATCAGTTCATTTGCTGAAGTGTCAAAAGTATGCAGTGCCTTTTGCTGCCCGAGTTCTGCTTGTTTTTTAGCTGACACAATTGGTATGACTGATGAAAGGTCAGTAGAATGACAGGGTCCGTGTGTGTGTGCGCGTGTGTGTTTGTCTGCCCTTGTCAAGTGTATCCTCGCAAACTTGTGTAAGCATGTGTGTGTATAGGTGTGTGTTTGTGCGTGACTCTGTGTACGCGTGTTGGCATGCGTGTTGCCTTCGCTGTTCCTACAACTGGGTCGTCGTCAGACTCTCTGTGTCTGCGGGCAGTGCATCGAGTTTCGCACTTCTGGATAGCAAGGACAGAGTTACACCTTCCACTGCCCTGCATTATGCAGAGGTGTGATGAATCCACCTTCCACCTCCAGGCCCTGGTCCCTACTGTCCACTGCAACATGACAGCTAGACTGCAGGCCCAATAAGTAGGCGTCCAGCCTCATTTCCTTTCCACCCGAACCTGGCTGAAACTCATTTAACCTGATGCCTTGGGTGAGCGACTGTCATTAGAAGAAGCGACCGGAACAAAAGAAAGTAGGGAGGATCTAACTGTGACAAACTGGCTAAATTGCTGGATTTTCCGTTTGCGAGGTTGAGGGGAGGGTGGAGGACAACGTTTTTAAGGAGGGGGGGAGGGGGGGAGGGGGGGAGGGGGGAGGGGGGAGGGGGGAGGGGGGAGGGGGGAGGGGGGAGGGGGGCTGGTACACATACAGAGTGTATGGAGGGGACACTCTGGGAGTCTAAAAGGTGTCTTCCTGAACCTACATCCTAGAATACAACACTGCACAGCAGGCAACCCTCCCCTCTACCCAGACCACTACTCTAGCGGTCTTTCTCATATTCCGAGTCACTGATCAGACCTCGATATAGAATTTGCAGTGCTATTATACAATGAACATGAGACTTGATACAAAGGCTTGATGGGGTATATATGTATCATTGGCCTGTTGGTGTATCATTGTAGCGTTGCCCGGCTGTTTCCTGTCAGGGGGCTAGGCTAGGGTGATGTGTTTCCTGTCAGGGGGCTAGGCTAGGGTGATGTGTTTCCTGTCAGGAGGCTAGGCTAGGGTGATGTGTTTCCTGTCAGGGGGCTAGGCTAGGGTGATGTGTTTCCTGTCAGGGGGCTTGGCTAGGGTGATGTGTTTCCTGTCAGGGGGCTAGGCTAGGGTGATGTGTTTCCTGTCAGGGGGCTAGGCTAGGGTGATGTGTTTCCTGTCAGGAGGCTAGGCTAGGGTGATGTGTTTCCTGTCAGGGGGCTACGCTAGGGTGATGTGTTTCCTGTCAGGGGGCTTGGCTAGGGTGATGTGTTTCCTGTCAGGGGGCTAGGCTAGGGTGATATGTTTCCTGTCAGGGGGCTAGGCTAGGGTGATGTGTTTCCTGTCAGGGGGCTAGGCTAGGGTGATGTGTTTCCTGTCAGGGGGCTTGGCTAGGGTGATGTGTTTCCTGTCAGGGGGCTTGGCTAGGGTGATGTGTTTCCTGTCAGGGGGCTAGGCTAGGGTGATGTGTTTCCTGTCAGGGGGCTTGGCTAGGGTGATGTGTTTCCTGTCAGGGGGCTAGGCTAGGGTGATGTGTTTCCTGTCAGGGGGCTAGGCTAGGGTGGTGTGTTTCCTGTCAGGGGGCTAGGCTAGGGTGGTGGTGCGCTGGAGCTTACCTCGGCTTCGTAGATGAAGAGGATGACGTAAGTGATGGTGTAGACCGTCATGTAGATGGACAGCTTGACAGATCCGCTGTGGCTGATCCTTGCCCTGATACAGTGACACACACACAGGGAGGAGTTTGTAAAGCTAGTTTAAAGAGTTTGCAGACCCTAGTGTGTGCAGACAGGCAGACACACGGTGCATGTAAGAAAGTGAACAAAAGCACAGAGTCTGTCCTTTAAACTCCGGTGCAGACAGCTGATCTAAGTACTGCAGCTACTCATAAACTGGACCTGAGTGAGAAGACAATGTGTCAATGTTGAAATCTCTGTGCCAAACTAGACAGACAGGGAGAAGCAGAGCTAAAAGGCTCAGTCAACACAGCCGGTGAGACGGAAGGGAGAAGAGCGTTTTTATCCAGTGTCACAACGTGGCAAAGATAACGGCAGTTATCCTAAGTGACAAGGCAAAGCTAGGGAGAGATGTTGAGCGCGGGGACATCTGGGGCTGCCCTCCGGGCCAGAGGTGAGAGACGCCGTGTGAAATGTGAGATACACAGATACACGCACACACACCTACCTGGTGACAGTGAAGCCTTTTCCCAGAAGAACCAGCATCAGTAGGAACACTAAGAAACTGACAGAGAACAGTAACTTCCCTGTGGGGACAGAGAGGGAGGGAGGGAGGGAGGGAGGGAGGGAGGGAGGGAGGGAGGGAGGGAGGGAGGGAGGGAGGGAGGGAGGGAGGGAGGGAGGGAGGGAGGGAGGGAGGGAGGGAGGGAGGGAGGGAGGGAGGGAGGGAGGGAGGGAGGGAGGGAGGGAGGGAGGGAGGGAGGGAAAAAATTAGAACTTCTCCCACAGAGAGTGAAAGACAGGTTACTGTAAGTAGGTTAAAATGTCTGAATTGGTAACGCCGGAAATCGAAAACAGGTCATGTCACACACATGCGCGCAGTCAGTCAGACACACACACACACACACACAAATGTACTCCTATACAGAATATCTGAAATGCATTGTTCAACCCAGTGGTTTGGCTCTCTGACTCACCCAGTATCTTCAGACTGCCATTGCCTACCCCATCTCTGGCATACAAGCCCCAGTAGATACAGTGAAACATCAGGCTGCACACTGCAGAAGAGAGGAATCAGGAGAGAGACACTTCTGAGCTACTGAAAGCTATTAAATATTACATACCAGAGGGAACAACTAAGCTAAGCTATAGTGCTTATTCATTTACTTAATACCTATGCTAATATCAGTGGCTCATGTACTTGACGATCTGAGACTTTCATGCAGTATGACATGCAAATGTAGTGCTTGAGGAATCTGTGTGTGTGTGAGAGACAGATAAAGAGAGATAGAGAACGAGAGAGAGAGATAGAGACAGAGAGAGAAACAGAGAGAAAGATACAGAGAAAGTGAAAGATAAAGAGATAGAGAGAGAGATAGAGATAGAGAAAGAGAGATAGAGAGAGAGAGAGAGAGAGATAGAGAGAGAGAGAGAGAGAGAGAGAGAGAGAGAGAGGAGAGAGAGAGAGAGAGAGAGAGAGAGAGAGAGAGAGAGAGAGAGAGAGAGAGAGAGAGAGAGTGAGATAGCTAGAGAGAGAGAGAGAGAGAGAGAGAGAGAGTTATGAGCCTCACCCTCTACACCTGCCGCAGTCATAAACATCTTATAGGTTGTATGGAGAAGCTGCCGTCCTTTCAGATTATCTAGAGGGAAGGAGAAGGAACGAGACAGGGAGTGGGGGATGAAAGAGGAATACAAAAGAGGAGAGGCAACCAAGGAAGATGAAAGAAAAGGGGAAAGGAGAGTAAATAACAGGAGACATGTGGGCAAGAACAGGTGTAGAGGAAGTGAAAATTAACGAAGAGAGGGAGAGAAAGAGAGAGATGCATGAAGACGTGCCCTACTTGCTGAAGACATGTCGTGTGCAGATACTGTGTCTTTGTGCACTTTTCCCTCCCTCTCCCTCTCCCTCTCCCTCTCCCTCTCCCTCTCCCTCTCCCTCTCCCTCTCCCTCTCCCTCTCCCTCTCCCTCTCCCTCTCTCTCTCTGGTCTCTCCAGGGAGAAGTCCGGCATTGTAGCTCAGTCACACCGACATCCCCGTTTCCCTGCAGGCCTTGTCTGCTCTTCAGCTTCAGCTGTCCCGTGCCTCATCTAGTGATCCAGGGGATGTGGGGCTGAACCCCCCCCACCCCCCCTCCTCTAGTGATCCAGGGGATGTGGGGCTGAACACAGGAACGTACTCTGGCCCTCTCAGAAACAAGCACTCCCGTCTTGACGCCATTCAGGCAGGTAGGCACTTACTAATCCTCTCTCCCTGGGAAGACAAAGGCCAGGGGTTTTTTCGAGGACGGGCGTCCGGTCAAGCCCCCATACGTGGGAAAGACACTTACAGGCAAAGTAGCAGGAGAGGAGGAAGACAGCGCTGAAGATGACCAGGAAGGTGATGTCAGTCTCTAGAATCCCTGGGAAGTTCCATTAAAGAGGATGGGAATAGGAAGGGGAGATGAGGCACAGAAAGATGTTGGAATTATTAAAGGAGATGAACATGACTATTTCTATACCACAGCCCCACTCTCTCTGTCCATCCTCGTAAGCTCATCCATCATTTTTAATTCATCCACCAGCCCTTCCCTTCATTATTTTAATTTGTTCAATTCAATATGCTTTATTGGCCGTGCAGTAGCGTTGTCCAGTCTATTAGCCATCGTTTTATTAACATCTCTACAATCACGCTCACCAAACTCATCTGCAGAGAAATGCTGGGTCCAGAAAGACTGGCCGTTAGTCAGCTTCATCTCGTATTCCAGCTGCAAGCCATCGCCCTGAAAGAGAGAGAGACAGACAGAGAGAGAAAGAGTGAGACAGAGAGAGAAAGACAGAGATATAAAGACAGAGAGAAATAGATATAAAAAG
Organism: Hypomesus nipponensis; assembly: GCF_054491055.1. Classification (NCBI taxonomy): domain Eukaryota; kingdom Metazoa; phylum Chordata; class Actinopteri; order Osmeriformes; family Osmeridae; genus Hypomesus; species Hypomesus nipponensis. Next base: position 19,693,619 of record NC_140362.1, read on the forward strand.
AGAGAGAGGGAGAGAGAGACAGAGGAAGAGAGGAGATTGAGAGACCGTGCGTGGCAGAAAGAGCTCATTTCACACAGAGCAGTTCAAAGCCTGCGGACTTTCTGGTTGTTGTGGTGGTGAGGTGGCGAGGTGGGGTGGGGGCAGGGGGTAGCCTTTGATTCCTTTTGGCAGCCAGGCCTCCATCTCAGTCCCTCCATCAAAAAGGCTGGAGGGAGTACCTAGCGTAGCCTGTCAGAAAATCAATACTGCCAGTGAAGGCACACACAGCGAGTTGAAGAGAGAGGAGAGAGATAGATAGATGGATAGATAGTCAGAGAGTGACAAAAAAAAGTGGGTGCAGAGAGAGGCGAGGACAACAGTAAATAAAGTAGGGGAACGGAGCGACAGAGGGAGCAGAGGATGAAATGAACGAGCAGAAGTGAAAGAGAAGTAAACAAATGCAGCGATCAGACAACAGACGGGGGGAAGAGAGAGAAAGGGAGGGAGAGAGAGATGGGGGGGGGAGGGAGATGAAGACGGAGCCAAAACAGAGATGGAAAGGTGAGGCTGAGAGTGAGCGAAGGGAGAGGAAGCGAGAAGACATGAAGACATGAAGACGGAAATTGCCGGCGTGTGCAGAGAGCTGCCGGCTCCGACACACAGCGTGAGAGCCAGTCCGACAGCATTAGGCCGTGTGTCCATCAACAGCTGCTGTCGTGACGACACTCTCCAGGAAACAACCACTTAAATCATGTCCCTCTTCACTAGCGATCTGCGCCAACACTGCAAATCCTGCACGCACTCACACTGCAAACACCACACACACGGTCAGACAGACACATGCCCAAATATGCACTCACACCCCCCCCCCCCACACACACACACATACACACACGCCAACAGAACACGACGAACAGGCAGAAGACACCCACACACATTCACAAACATGCGCACACGCACGCACACACGTACACACTGAGCACAGCTCCAGCCCTTGAGCAGAGCTCATCAAGCAGTGATTACTATGCAGAGTGCTCCTAGCACAGCAACATGAACCAGCCACACTCTCCCCGTAGTGGCATCGACCCACGCTCACACACAGAGCCGTCACCAGACAAAACTTGACATCACAATAGGACTCGTCCGTGGATTTACAATCTCGGCGAAGCGAAAAATATTTATTCATTTGTTTCTGAGGATTGCGCAGACAAAACAGCGAGGTAACATGAGTTCAGTCCTGAATAAACGTGTGCTGTCGCCTGACGATGGATTGTCCGGCCGCCCTGTTCGCTTGTGTGTGTGAGTGTGGGGGTGGCGTGTGTTGTCAGGGCAACAGACAAGCGGCGGGCAGGGCCCCAGCCTCAGGGGTTAGAGTTGAACACTTACCCCGCACTTGCTGAGAGCGATGTACCACCATCTCTCCCTCACGGACCTGAAACTTCGACCTCCCACACAGCTTAACACCTCCTCATTTCCCTCTCCTTCAACCTAACACCCAGAGAGGGAGAGGGGGGAGGAGAGACAGAGACACACAGAGAGAGAATGATAGTCAGCGAGAGAGGGAGGGAGAGAGACGGCGAGTGAGACCGTAAAAGAAGAGTGAATGTGTGTGTGATAGAAAAAAGGGTGAGAGAAAGAGAGAGACGTGTTATTGTCATAAACCCACAGAGAGATATCACAGCCCACACATTTAACAGATGTAAACACACAAACGAGCCCTCAAAGGGAGGAACCATACCAGACTCACACCCACTGCAACCACAAATAGCCCAGACTGTGTTAACAAACAAAGCATGGATTAATTGATAAAAACAATTTACAAAAAGAAAACAGTCTGTTGGGAAAGCAAAACCACGGAACGGATACAAGTGTGCGTGTTTTTTGCGAAAAAATACTTGTGTTCTTACCACACAGCCCGACCAAGTGTAGCGGGTGGTCAGGTTGATGACCTGGTTGTTCTCTGGCCTCAACACTGCCTCCTTCTGGTAGCAGTTCTGTGGCGCAGACAACCAGGTAGGAAAAGGTAAAGCTAAAGGCGTCACCTTACAGTATACATTACACACGCAAAAACCACACGACCAAGAAGCAAACAAGTGTCCATAGCTCTGTTGGCTCGGATTTCATGGAAAACCATGACACACACACACACACACGCACACAAACCATCCCTGAGAAGCAGAAAGACAGTTTCTCACCTTATCTGCCCTCTTGTACACAGATGGCCACTGAGTGCTGTCATCAAAGTAGAGCAATATGTTCTGACAGCAGCGTGACTAGGGAGGAGGGACAGAGAGAACAAGGAAATGGAGGGGAATGGGAAAGAGGAGGGGGGGGAGAAAAGAGGGGGGGGAGGTTGGTGTGAAAGGGTAAGATTAATTCGACACAGTCTGCAGGCTACAACGCAACAGAAAGAAGATGGAAAAGCGAGGGAGGGGTGGCGTGAAGGGTGGGGTGCCAGAGGAGGGCGGGATTTGGGAACCGTTGATGGATAGATGGAGAACAAGTGATAGAGGGCGGAGTAGAGGACAAGGTAAAGGAAAAGGTGTGTTACCACTCGAACGGCCTATAACTATACAGGCTCAAGGCTAATAAAAATAGTTTAAGGTAGCAAGAGAGGGGAAAGAGAGTGAGAGAGGGAAGGAGAGAGAGAAAGGAGGGTGGAGAGATTTGTGTAAAGATGTACAATGAAAATAACACAGAAACAGAAATAATATGCATGATGGAATAAAAGAGCAAAATAAATTGTAATAGAAACATTGTCAGAAAAAGACCACACGTTTGTGTGTACCCTTTACCTTAAAAATCTATTACCACCCAACAAAAGAACCTTATTGTTTATTCGAACAACACTCCAGTTTTCAATGTTTTCAGTGATTTTCACTCTATCGGTAGTTAGGCTATTATTACCGGCTTCTACGGGTTTTTATGTAGACACACACTCAAACACACACACACACACACTACTCAAACCACAGATGTGCAGTACCAGCCTACCTTTGCGTAGCGGAACCGGAAGTCTAGACGCCCAAAGTCAGTGAGGAAACAGAATCGAGTGAGGAAGACCCAGTCCTAGGAAAGAGGAGAAAAGAGGGGGAAGGAGGAGGAAAGATGAGGAGGGGTGAATGAAGGGAAACGGGAGGGAGGGGGGGAGGGGGGGACAGAGAAGAAAAAATGCAAAGATGAGGTAGAACAGGAGGAGATAGGTGGATGAAAAAGGAGAAAGAGAGAGGGGGGGAAGGAGGGAGGGAAGAGAGGAAAGAGGGGAGAGGGACATCAAAGTAAGAACATTGAAACCACAAGCCTGCAAGGACTGGGCCAAACTACAGCGCGGACAGCACACTTCAATGTTCTTACGTAAGACACTGCAACAGCAGCAGTGGCCAGCAGTAGATTGGTCAGCGAGAGAGAGAGAGAGAGAGAGAGAGAGAGAGAGAGAGAGAGAGAGAGAGAGAGAGAGAGAGAGAGAGAGTGAGAGTGTGTGTGTGTGTGTGTGTGTGTGTGCAAGCAGCACCGGCGGGAATTGAAGAAGGGGGCACAATGACAGCAAGTGCTTCCTGAACACAAACAGATCAACCAGCCCACCAGCCACTTGTGTCTGCCCACAGTGAACAGGGCAGTAGACAGTAGACAGTCTCATCTGCAATGGACACTTGAAATAATGAAATTCACGTTAGGATGTTCACCTGACCAGTGCCTGTTTGTTAGAACGCCCCACCTGCACGAGCGCTCACGGAAATGAAGTCCACAGGTTATTACTGTATAACTGCCCTTCTGACGACTCCTCTCAGAATAGAAACACGTCCATTTCTGTTCTGTATCTGAATCTCTGCCAAGCGGGCTTCATCCTCCAACCATGCCCCTGGTCTATATTTCACACAGCAAACAAAACCGCTGCCATATTTCAGGCACCGCAAGCTAACTGGAGCTGACACACCAGGGGCAGTAAGTCATGGAGCGACCCAGGAACCTGCTTCACACACACAACCTCCCTGCATTGTCCTGGGACCGGCGCCATCGCCATGGCTACTACAATGTCGTAATTCAGAACTAGACACCACCCCCCCCCCCTTCCCCTTCCCCCTTAAAGATAAAATAAGGCTAGGTAGACAGGAGAATGGTAGTGCTATCGTCCGACTCTCCCTGTATCATGAATGACCCCCTTGTTAAGGCGCACGCGTACACAAACACCTAATTGACCCATAGTCATAGCAACTACAAGATTGGTTTCCAGCTGTCATAGGAACAAACAAAGAACCAGCACAAATTACAGACACACACACACACATAGAAACACAAGCAACACCTCACACCCGTTTTCAGCCCCAGCCTCAGCCCCAGCCCCCAGCCCCCAGCCCCAGCCCCAGCCCCCAGCCCCCAGCCCCAGCCCCCAGCCCCAGCCCCAGCCCCCAGCCCCAGCCCCAGCCCCAGCCCCCAGCCCCAGCCCCCAGCCCCCAGCCCCCAGCCCCCAGACCCAGCCCCCAGCCCCCAGCCCCAGCCCCCAGCCCCCAGCCCCCAGCCCCAGCCCCAGCACATCCCTCTACGGCCAGCTTCACAACTGCTCATGCTCGACTAGCTCAAATGTTATCGTTGACTGGTCAATAACGTCCCCACAGCCAGCTGGGTGATTTTCACACCAGCCAGCCAGGCTATCGTCCCCCCTGGGGGGTCAAAGGGCACCTGCTGCCCCAGACAGTCTTAGTGGACAAGTGAACCGTGCACAGGGGAACAGGAGAGGATACGTAGAACATCTTGGAACACAGGTCCGGAGGATGAGGTGTCACACGTAACCCTCCTTGGTCCTTTCATTTCCCCCACGGCCACTGCATTGTGATGCAGAGTCATTCAGCCAGTGTGTGTAAGTGTGTGTGTTTGTGTGTGTGTGTGTGTGTGTGTGTGCACTGGACACCTCATTAATCAAACGCTAGGCCTTGATGCCGTATCCACTCACCACCGAGATTCAGAATCTCCCTCTCTTTCGCCATCCCTCCTTTCCTCAACCTGTCTCTCTCTCCCTCTATCTCAGTCCCTCTCTTTCCCTCCCCAGATCCCTGTTTGCTCGCTAAGCCTCATTAACAATTAATTACCAATCAGCTAGTCACGTCACCCCTGGACCGCCAAGCCTCTCAATGATTCATTAGTGAGGTTACACAACAGTAAAACTTAAAGACACCCTCGCACACACTATGTACAAACATGGGAAAACACAGACACTCACTACACACACAAAACCTTTTTTTGTCGTCGTTATCTGTCATATTACACCACAGAAACACACACACACACACACACCTATAAAAGCTGGTAAAGAATTATTCTACAGAGTCTATATTTACTTTGCTGGTTCATTTCATCATGCTCCAGGCCCCAATATCCCACATAGCAAATCCCTCCTTTACGGCCCTTCACGGCCCACTCATGCACCCCTCCGCTCTCCTCTCATGAGCCTGATATCAATTCTGGCTTTTCTCAATTTCAACTGGAGTGTTTTGGTGTTGGCATTCGGACTGTGTGTGTGTTTGTGTGTGTTTACTGAATGAGTGAGTGAGTGACCTTGGGTGGGAAGAGGCTAGCCGACAAGACTGATGATGTGTTTAACGGTCCCAAAGGAAAACACAAGCACTCACACACAAGCACAGTCTCTCTCTTTCTCTCTCTTTATCAATATGTCAAGACCAGTGTTGTTTTATGCCATTCATACTGTGCAGGTGTTTACTCCTAGATCAGCAACACAGAATGAGTTTAGAAGACAAGGAGTGCTTTCTTGAATAAGTATTTGATATGGAAACCACTTATTCAACAGATTTTTTACTTTTAAACAAAATGCGATTTGCAATCCTGCAATCTCAATTGACCAAAGGATAAAAGCATATAACCACATCTCTGATAACATGGTCATGATTCTAAACTTCCAATAAACCGCACCACTGACAATCATTTATAAAGTCTTGTTATAGATTAGGGTCTAGTTTGGCGGATATCGTCTAATCAAGTTAGATTAGTCTCCTAAACGCCATGATCTAGGTTTTTGGAACTCTCGCTGCAATGGACACTTGGCCCAGATTCACTGAGACACCTGGAGCACTACGGATAAAACGCCATATCAATTTAGACGATGTCTGGTCTAATACGCCTAATTTTTGTCAAATGTATCTATGGAAACTGGCGTGCGTGGACCAATAACAAACACCGTTTTGAAGAACGACCGCTGACGCACACCTGTAACCGGTTGCCTTTGTGAAGACAGACCCATCGCCTTGTAGTGACTATAAAGAAGCCTGTAAGCTAAAGCGACGAAATAGTCAAATTTAAGTTGAGAGCCACAGCGTCACAACTGAAGCTTGTGATGTCTATGCAGAGTTTCGATCACAAAAGAGATGTGCTGGATCTGACATGCATACAGATGCGCACAATTGCACGGCAACACACACAACCTACTGTAATCTAATCCGTAGCGTAATAGGTTAAATGGCATGCAAACATCACAGGTAACTTAGAGGTTTCGCAATAACAGTTAGGCTTGTAGCATGGACTCAATTGTCTATCCAATAACGGTGACTGTGCCGTTGTAATAATAGCGATAAATACCAACACCATCTCTTACCTCTTTGGTATTAACTATACCTCTGACGTATTTCCCCAGAACTGAGCCAAAACCGAAAACGCTGGACACCACGGCCAAACACAAAAGTCTCTCGCAAACCTCCATCTTATCCTCCTTCTCTGTTGATACCGTGGTTCTCAGGACAACCCTGGTCTATCACCCAGGAACGCAGGAAACGGTAGAGCCTGGGTAAGAGATGGAAGCAGAGAGGAAGCGCGCTCTTGTCCCTCGAGGATGAATGTAGCCCCAATAGCCTACTTGAGCGGTGAGCGCGCTTCGGATACGCGCCCCAATTCTGCTTCTTTCCTTCGTCGGTTATGGGGCAGAATGCTCGTCCTCGCTCGTAGATTGCGACACATTCAGCACCTCAGAATTTGCCATTCGTGTTGACTAGTCGATGGCACAAAAATGTATTGAAAATAGCGAACCATATACTTCCTAAAGACAACAGGCAAAATACACAGGTATGTCCCACACAAAATTCTGCTCCTAAGTTTTCAATAGGCTACAGCCTAAAGCATTCGGAAAGGTTTATTTATATAATTTATTTTCTCCAAAAGATGAGCTATACCAAAGTTTAACAAACCACGAGACAACCAACGCGTCAGATTCTCAAGAATATAATACATTGATATAGGCTACATCAAACATCAAGAATAAAGTAAGAAATTGAATGACGGGGATATATTTTTTAATCGATCTCAGAAAAAATGCTTGATACAGTAGCCTTTTTCGATAACTCAGTCACTCAAGATATGAACACAAACAAATGTGTAAAATATACTTTAAAAAGACAGCAGTAAAACAATATTTTTTTGATTATTTATTTATTTCAATACCAAATCAACAGGGAAAATAATAGTTTCCAATAGTATACTCCAATATACTTTAAGTATCTGACACAACATTCAGCCAATCCTGCAAAATAAAGGCATAAAAAAAAAACTATACAGGATATTTAATATACATTCATTATTATTCACAGGTTTGCACTTGTGGTGTTTTAAGATAAATGGACATAAAAATCAAGTAAACTGCGTGGCTTCCAGTCTTTCTATGGCTTATACGGGTGTTATGATTCTCCTCCATATGACCATTGCTGCTTATGCTATGAAGTGCAGACGTGCAGAACCCGTCTGATGGCGTTGACGCACGGCTGACCATACGCTAATATTGGTTCAGACGTCAGCGGTATATAACACATATGGCAAGGACAGCGGGTCAAAATGACTCTTCAAAAACTAGGCGAAGTCTTTGGTTGTGCTAGTGGCCTTAATCTAGAATGCACTTGATCCCACAAGAGGTGTTTTCTAAGTGGGACACTCGAAAGGGGAATAATGTATTCCCGCAAAACACTGAAACAGCAACGGTCGGTCGAGTAAAATGATTCTGATATTTGATGTCGATCAGATTTTCGCAAATGGTCTCGATTAGAAAACAAAATGAACTCATACACCCATGTATATAAACAGCAGCCATAACCCCGTTAAACCTCACTGTCAAAATGTAAAATAATTTAGATCAGAAAAAAAAATAATAACACAGGGTAGTGACAGAGTATGCTGGTGTGTTCATATTGCATTAGGTGTGCTTATGACAGCGCAGGTCTCTTTACTATGCATCTTCTGTTAATTGCTGATATGTTTTCCAGGGGCTTTTCACATTGCACTCGTTTTAGGTCTCAGGTAGTTCTTAGTGAGGAAAGCTTATCTCTGAGGAGGTTAAGGTATTCAGTTTACACCCTGCAAGCTCGACACACCGAGCAACATCACATGATTAAACGTACATCTGAAGCTATTTTCCGTTCCTACCGGGGCCCGTGTGATCTGTGCACACAGAAACGTCTGCGTAGTTGTTCCGTAGGGCGCACACACGTTAAAAGACTCGTGCGTGAAACATCGAAGAACACGGAGGCAGACGGGGGAAACGTTTCAAAGAGGCGAGGACTCCACACTAGACCTCCCTCTCTTCCCATCATCTCCTCTCATCCGTGTCACTTCCTGCTCTCCTTCTCTCCCCCATGAGTGGTTATCAAGGACAGGGAGCTGGGAAGGGGGGTGGGTCACACGATTGGTCTCAGGAAACCAGGAAGAAACTATGAAAGTGTCTTCAGTTGCTATTTGTTCCCCACCAACAGGTTGGGATGCAACAGGGCTATTGTACATACCACTGCCACAGGGGGGTGATGATGACTCATGAAGTAAAGGGCAGGGCAGTATTGCCTAGTTAGCTTCAAGGGTACTCGATACTGGGAAAGGCACAGAGCTAATCCATCAAACATGAGAACCAGATAGCCCATGAAAGCAACTTCATAGGGCTGGATGACTTATAATAGTGGTTGGTGTTTTGTTTCGAAAACACAACAGCCCCTATCTTGCTATCGGCAACACACTTACAAACACCTCGGAGCTCACATTTCTCCACAGCATCGATGTAACACACACACACACAACAGTCACTATCACGATCACGTTAACACGCACAAACGCGCATGCGGACTGCGCTTCACAGGGACTCCCAGAGGCAACATGAGCAACAACAACAAAATTCAGACTGAGTAACACACACAAACAGACCACAGACACACACACACACACCTACACACAGCCAGACAGGAAGTGCTGAGGTAACACAAACAGAAGTAACAGCCACCAGCAAACACAACCAAAACATTTCATGAGGGACTAAAAGGAGATGACTTTGCTGTTCCTGACTACTCTCCTCTGTGTCATCTCTCCGCAAAAATTCTGCCGTAAGCATTCCAAGCAGACAGAGCCGGCAATGACAACCCTTTAGTGAGACTTTCTGGTGAACACCCTAGAGTGAGGATTATAAAAAAAAATAAAAAAAAATCTAATTCCAGCTAAATGCTATTCATCACACAGCAGATATCCACTAGACGGGGGCGAAGGATGTTAGGTGTTTCTAACAGATCTATTTATAGCAAAGGGTTGAAAGAGGACAGCCAATCGAAATGACGATTTACCGGTCACTCCAAATAGCTTTTGAACTCCACACGATAGAAGTCCTTCACTCTCTAAACCAATCACAGCGTCCGATGGCCTGACTTGGAACACCGTGAAGAGTCTAGTTTGACGGACGTGCATTTACAGCTAACGCGCCAAGGAACCCTCAGGTGACTATTGGACGCATCATACTTCAGTGCTTGGCTTCGGTGGCGCCCCGGGCACCAGGATCTGGTAAACAAGACATCATCTTATTGGGTGCTGTTTTACATTTAGTCATTTAGCAGACGATCTCATACAGAGCGACTTACAGTAAGTACAGGGACATTCCCCCCCCCCGAGGCAAGTAGGGTGAAGTGCCTTGCCCAAGGACACAACGTCATTTGGCATGGCCGGGATTCGAACCAACTACCTTCTGATTAATAGTCCGACTCCCTAATCGCTCAGCCATCTGATCCCTCACGCTGGATCTGGATTCTCCTGCTGGGACCAGACTGGGTGTGTGGGAGGAGGGGGGGGGCGAGGTACAGGAGAAACCCTGCAAAAGTGGATTGCGAAGCAGGATGTCCCAGGATGCTCAAGGTGTAGCCATGTGACGTGCGGCACGCTGGCATGGGAGGAGTGAACGCCTCAGAAGGACGATCGTTCAGGACTGAACAAGTCCAATTTCTAGTCTGGTCTGGTGGGTCATAATGGTCACTCTGGTCAGCTACAGGCCTGTAAGGCTTAATCACCCTAACCTGCAAATCAAAGGCTTATGGAGAGTTCAAAAGCTACACTAGGCAAGGCAGTGCTATGTGATTTGCCCAGACTACACTTTGCAGTAATATGTATTGATATATGTTTTTATTATTTAATCAAATTGTAGATTAATTACAAAACACCCCACAAGCAGTGCAGATAACTCCTGGATAACTCCCACCTCACTGCATAAAAAACGATGGCAACGCCAGCCTAAGAACAACATCTTTAAACGGATAAAGTGACACACACCATGGATACATTGCTAATGAATAAAATACAAGTACATCTATTGACGTAAATAAATTAAAAAAAATCTTCAAAGACTTACATACTTTCATAAAAGATATGGTTGCGATTAAAATCCACAAGAACTAAACAAACCCGTCCGACAGTCACGTTCGGATGTTTGTTGCTTTAGAACCGGGATCCAATTTGGGGTGCAAACCGAGTTAGCTTTCCTAAAGTGGTCCATATTGACAGAGTGATAGACCTCACAGCACGAAGCCATTAGGATTGATCTAAAGCAGCTTCTTTAAGGACAAGTGTCCATTTCAAAGTAACAGCCCAACAAAAGGCTTTTGCAGCGTCTCTCCCTGTCTGATTAGAAACTTCAAATGGCCTTCTGAGCCTAGATGAACAGCCCTATCATGCCTGTTCTGAATGAGGCAGCCGTCTCCAGATTGATCTGTGTGCGTATGGCTTTATATCCCAGCGTCAAACTAACAGACAGCCGCGAAGGCAGCGAGGTTGTGTTTGGAGTGTGCGAAGGGGTCTAGCTTTGGTTCAAAGTGCTGCTAAATGACCTCTGTATTGAGTGTGCGTCTAAGTGCGCGTCCGTGTGTGGGTGTGTGTGTGTGGGTGTGTGTTTGGTAGGAGGGGTGTGTGCAGTGGTAAGAAGTGGTTGAGTGTTGAAGCTGCACCCCCCCCACTCCCACCCCCTCCCACTCCGTCACTGGGAACTTCCTCTCCTCTCTTCCTCGTCTTCCTAAACTCTTTCCTTTCCACTCAAGCTCAGGCTAAACCTGACTCTCAACGTATTTTCTCCATCTTTCTATCGCTCGCCCTCCACCTCCGACAGTCCTCTACTCACGCGTATTTCCCCCACCACATCTACGCCCCGATCCCTTCAGAGCCCGTCTCGTTACGAGAAACCACTCCCACTGGCCCCTCCCCTTCAGCGACTTTAGCCCCTCCCCCGACAGCTGACCCCGCTTCTTCCACGGGCGCGGCGGAGAGCGGGGCGGGGTCTCCCGTGGCGACGGAGGGAGAACCCCGATTGGTCCGCTCCAGCTTGCGGTGCCCGGGCGGGGGCGTGTCCTTGACGTCGAGGATCGCCCTGATTCGTCCCACGCAGACGTTGGCGGCCTCGCGTGTCTCCCTGGAGAGCTGTGATAGGCTGAGGAAGCCGTGGGGGAGCTCGTCCACCACACACAGGGTCACGGGCTGGCCCACGTTACGGAGCCTCTTGGCCATCATCACCGAGTCGTCCAGCATGGGGTCCAACGCACAGGCCTGGGAGGGAGGGAGGGAGGGAGAATTAAACATGCTGGGAACTTAAATTAAATCTACCAGGAACGCCTACCCTCGCTCTCTTCCCTCTCTCCCCTCCTATCCTCCCTCTGACTGACTTTTAAAATAATCCTCCTCTCCAGTCTACCCACTCCCCCCCCTCACCCCCCCCCCCCCCCCTCCTCTGAATATGAATACTCCATTCCTTCTCTCCTTCAACTACGGTTAACAAGTTATATTCCTCCCCCTCCTTCCATTCCTCCCACTATGTCTCCCCGGTAACCCCCGCCCCCCCCACCCACCACAAAGTGCACGGGGGGCAGTCCTCTCAGCATGCTGTCTGGGGCCAGCAGCGGGGAGCAGTAGGGGTTCTTGAACACGGACGTGCTCTCGATCTTCATGTCGGCCAGCTGCTCCGAGCGCAGCGGCTCGAAGCCCAGGGGGAACTCCCTCTGGTGCTCCTGGTCCACGCCCTCCCGCCCCCCCGGGGGGGGCGTGGCCACGGAGGACAGGGCGCTGGACAGGGAGGCGTCCTCGTCCTTGGACAGGAAGAAGCTCACGTCATCGGGCTGGGGAGGGGGCAGGAGGTAGGGGGAGGTGGAGAGGGGTGGGGTGTAGGAGGGGTAGGAGAGGAGGGGGGAGGAGGAGGAGAGGGGGGTAGGAGAGGAGGGGGAGAGGGAGAGGGGATGAACAACGGCATGTAGGATTGGATTTAATGAGGCCGAAATGGACGATGGATCGTTAGGATGTTCCGTGCTGACAAGTGCGTGCACGCGTGTGTGTGTGTGTGTGTAGGGGTGCCTCCGGTGGGGCAGCAGGGGCGAGGGTTACCGTGCACTCGGACAGCAGAGGTGCACAGCAGGCGGCAGGAGGGGCGGGGCAGTGGGCGGCGGCCTGGAGGTCCTGGCAGGTGTGGCTCTTCAGAGACTCCCTCCTGGAGGACTCTGCCGGCTCCGGGGGCACCGGGGGGTCAGCGTGGGGGGAGCCAATCGTGGCTTCGGACACGCTCTTCCTCACCGCGTCTGATCGGGAAGAGGACCGTCATCAGGGTCAACCGGGAATCGTTTTTCCAGCTCATTCATGCAATCGACACACACACTCTGTCTCTGTCTCTCTCTGGGAGGTGTGTACCTGTGGCGGCGGAGGGGGCTCTGTTTGGGTCCAGCAGGGCCTGGAACCAGTTGGAGGCTCCTTGTCTGAAGTCTCGGAGCAGCAGCGCCGTGTCCCTCCTCACCAGGGTCATGGTGCTCACCTTCTCCACCTGCTTCTCCGCCTGGGCATCCACTCCTGGGGGGGGGGGGTCACGGAGGAGAGGAACAAAATTGGAGAGAGAATAAAGAAGCATCAAAAGGGAGACGACAACGACACACACACACTAGACTGCAATCCAGATCTTTTCCTAATCTAACAGGTAGACACACGCACACACACCTGCGTAGGCGCTGAGGCACCTGGAGAGCACGCTGAGGGGCAGCAGGGGGTCCATGAGGGTGAGCAGGCGGGAGGGCGAGGCGTAGGCCGTGAGCAGGGTGGCGGGGTAGGCCGCCATGATGCCGTCCGGCATGCGGACGCCGTGCGCCGCCACGCGCATGGAGGTGGTCAGGCACAGGTTGCCCCCGGCGCTGTCGCCCGCCAGGCACACCCTCTCCCCGGTCCAGCCTGCGCAAGGAGGGAGGGGGGGGGGGGGGGAGTTAGAGACAGAGTCAAAAGAAAGGCACTGTTGAAGAACGGTGAAGGAGAGAGAGGGGGCGGGGAGTGTGTGTGTGTGTGTGTGTGTGTGTGTGAGAGAGTGAGTGAGTGAGTGAGAGAGAGAGAACAAGTGAGAAAGAAAATAAAAGACTGAGCGAAAGTGTGAAAGAGAGAGAAAGAGTGATGGAAAGTGTGTGAAAGAGGGACAGAGAGAAGGAGAGAGAGAGAAAATGAAAACAGGAAAGAGCTGGAGGCTAGCTACACTTAAATTAGCATTTAGCAGAACCTTTTATCCAAAGCGACATGCGTATTGTGCATCTCTCTGTCACCATCCTCTCTGAGGTAGAGACAGGATGCATACTGAATAAAGAGAGGCTACTTGTGTGCTTTGCTTGGTAAATAAATTGGAAAAATGACAAGTGAGAGATACAAAGTGGCACTCATTAAGCCAGTCAGATCCAGCGGGCTGTAGTGCCATTAATAATGGATGATGCAATTTGGTACCACAATCAAAACAGGTTACTCCTGTTTGCATTGTTAGACCTGAAATAAGTGAAGGCAACAGAGAGAGAGGGGGAGGGATAGAGGAGAGAGAGAGAAAATACATGGAGAGGAGCGATACACTGAGGGAGAAATGAAGAGGAACAAAAAAGAGGGGAGGAAAGCCGTCTATAAAATGGACGTCCAGGACAGATCTACCAGATAACGACGCGCTTGCTGACTCACTGCAGTCACCAAGCTGTTAACGCACAGATGGTGCCTGTCACCCCTCCCTCCCTCCCTCCCTCCCTCGCCGCGCGAGGAAGGTCGCTGTAACGGACACTTCGTATGAAACCAACCAATCATTTCCATAAAAATGGGAAAACACATTTCAATCAGTCGGGATTGTCAAATGGTTGGTTTCACGTCTTGTTTCGCATCCCTCACCCGTTGCGCGTTCCTGCTCAAGTTCCAGAATGTTCCACACACTCAAGCTTGCGTGTGTGTGTGTGTGTGTGGGAGACTCACCCAGGAGCTGGTGGTTCTTGAGAGCCCAGCAGTAGGCATAAAAGCATTCCTCCAGGGCCCTTGGGAAGGGGGCCTCAGGGGCCAGGGAGTAGTCCACTGACAGGATGGGGCAGCCCAGGTCCTGGGACCAGCTCTTCAGGTAGGGCTGGGGGGTGGAGGTGGGAGGAGAGCCAGGGCAGAAGGAGATAGACCAGGGATGAAAATAAATACAAATGAATCATGGCTACTGTTCTTATATTCATTATAACCTTTATTTAACCAGGAGAGACCCATTGAGATTAAGAATCTCTTTTTCAAGGGAGACCTGGCCAAGATAGCCAGCAGCATACATACAAATATAGTTACACAAATACAAAAAGGAGACAAAATATAGGAGTTAGTGTCGTAGCCAGGTACATTAAAAACATTTACATTTTAAGGAATCTGTCTCCAGCTCATCACAACCACTGTCAAAATCATCACCACCACCATCTCCTTTATCCTCACCCTCCAAGAACACACACACACACACACACACACACACACACACACACACACACACACACACACACACACACACACACACACACACACACACACACACACACACACACACACACACACACACACACACGCTTCTCCATGCTCTCCTACGCACAACTGTCATTCTCGTGTTGTCACGTGTCATTGCCATAGGCAAAGCCCAGGGCTGACACTACCAACTGACAAGGGAGAGGAGTGTAGGTGTGTGTGTGTGTGTGTCTACGTGTGTTGGCCTTGGCCCAGACTGACTTCAGCTCTGATTCATAACCCCTCAGATGACCTAGATGTCAGGGGTTAATGGGAGTTGTAGTCTCACTCATCGGCAGACGGCTACTGCAGTTAATCTGGCTGTCTGGGAGAGCAACACGGTGTCATATCGCTCTCTTTCACACAGCAAGTGTGTGCGTGTGTGTGCGCGCGCGCGCCGGCGTGTGTGTGTGAGAGAGACAGTGATTAAGTTCTGGCCCATCCATTACGATGGGTCTGGATCAATGGGGCGCTGAAAGGAGGAACACTAACCTAGGCCTCAGGCCTTGTTGACACCATCCATCTCCGAGAGAGACCGAGACCCAGCGAGACAAAGAGACAGCGAGAGAGAGAGAGACAGCGAGAGAGAGAGAGAAGAAGGAGCCATGTGTGTTGGGGGGGGCTTCCGGGACAGAGAACAGTCGGCAGGGAGAGACGGCAGAGAAACGAGACAACGAGGGAGTTGGGGGAGACGGAGAGGGAGGAAAGAGGGAGAACAGCGTTAGGGTTAGCGACAGACAGGAACAAAGTGAAGCAGGATGTGAGAAGGTGTGTCAGTGTCCTGCCATGCCGGAGGGTTAACAACCAGGGACAGAGAAGCAGAGAAGCGAGTCTCCAAACTGCTCCGGTGGTAATTAGGCACCATTTAGCCTAGCTTATTAGCAGGAGGCTATCGACTGCTAAACGCTCGCCGCGGCAACCCCCCCAGCATGACAACAAGAGTCAGTCTGACGACCGAGTCCTTGACGGGTTCATTACACCAGCTCCGATTTAATGGGTTAAAGACAAGGGTCGTTAAGACGGGGGACGGGACGTGATTGGTCGAGGGGAACGGGGAGGTTGGAGGAGGCGGAGAGGCGTGGTGGGGTACCTCCAGAGACACACTTCTTGGAAGGTATGTCAACGTGTGTGACACAGCAAGACTGAGATCAACACACAGAGACAGACAGACAGAGACAGAGAGAGACAGAGAGAGACAGAGAGAGACAGAGAGATAGATTGATAGACACAGAGAGAGAGAGAGAGAGAGAGAGAGAGAGAGAGAGACAGAGAGAGACAGAGAGAGACAGAGAGAGACAGACAGAGAGAGAGACCAGTGTAGCGGTGCAGTAGCCTTGAGGCTGGATAATGGATGGATGGATCATAATTAGCTTTATTCGCCATGCAAGTTCTCACAAACAAGGAATGGAAAGGAATGGACAATGGATGGAGGATGATGATGATGAGGAGGAGGGATGAAGCCTCACCTCGTGGGACTTGGAGGTCTGGGCTACGAAGCCTCCCCCGTGGTAGTGCACCAGCAGCCAGGGAGCAGGGGGGCTCCGCTTGGCCTTCATGCCCAGGGACAAGGTGATGGAGCCCCCCTCGCTGCGGCACATGGACAGCAGCTTCTCACTGTCCTGTGGAGGGAGAGAGACAGAGACAGAGAGACAGAGACAGAGAGAGAGATAGAGAGAGGGAGAGAGAGACACTGACTGACTTTCAAAATATATTCATTGGGAGTCAAAACTGCCAGCACTCCACCTGTTGTGGTGTAATGTCTGTTGACTTGACAGAGAGAGAGAGAAAGAGAGAGCAAGACTGAACCAAAACAAGAAGAGAGAGAGAGAGAGAGAGAGGGAGGGAGGGAGAGCAAGAGCTAGAGCGCAAGAGGGATTAAATGGGATTAACTGCAGCGGATGAGAGAAGGCAGTGTTTAATTGCTGTCAGGCAAAGATAGACATATTAGAGAGAATGTGTGTGTGTACTGAAGTGTGTCTGTCTGTCTACTGGTGTGTGTCTACTGGTGTGTGTGTGTACTGGTGTGTGTGTGTCTACTGGTGTGTGTACTGGTGTGTTTCTACTGGTGTGTGTGTGTACTGGTGTGTGTGTGTCTACTGGTGTGTGTACTGGTGTGTGTCTACTGGTGTGTGTGTGTACTGGTGTGTGTACTGGTGTGTGTGTGTACTGGTGTGTGTGTGTGTGATAACCCAGCAGCAGCAGCAGCAGTGATGTAGTGTACCTGTCCTTCTCTCAGCTCGTGGGAGATGAGCCTCATCTGGACGGGGCCCGGCCCGGTGTGGGCTGAAGGCGCCGCTATGGTGACGCTGGATGTGGGCTCTGCCACCAGGGGCAGGTCAAAGGGCACGGGGGGCACGGAGAGGGCGCGGTTCACCTTCACCTGCGTGGACGTCATACTAGCCAGACTCTGAACAGGGGGGGGGGGGAAACAGGAAGCAGTTTGAAGGAAAAGGACGTCAACAAATCATTCCACACACAAGTACTTTTCCAGACTTACACATATAGAAAGAATACAAAAAAATACATTAAAAAAAAAATATATATATATATATAATAAATTGTTGGCAAACAGATGGCAGTCCGGCTCTAGAGCGGAACCCTCCAGACTCACCGACAGCACCTCAGTCTCCGTGATGTTCCAGAAGGCCTTCCAGAAGCTGATGTCCAGGTTCTGAGTGATGCGTTCAAACTCCGCCCCTCGCAGCTCCGGGTCAATGGCATATTTACCTGAGGTGAAGAAGGAGCCAGCCGCCACGCCTGAGGAGGGGGGGGGGGGGGAAACAGCAAATGAGGAGGAGAGGGGGGTGTGGGGTGTGGAGGAGAGGGGGGGGTGGGGTGGAGAGGAGAGGGGGGGAGGGTGGGGTGGAGAGGGGGGGGGTGGGGTGGAGAGGAGAGGGGGTATGAAGGAGAGGGTGGGGGGGGTGTGGAGGAGAGGTGAAGGAGAGGGTGGGGGGGGGGTGTGGAGGAGAGGGGGGTGTGGGGTGGGGAGGTGGTAAGGAGAGGGTGGGTGTAGAGGAGAGGGGGGTGGGGAGGAGAGGGGGATGTGGGGTGTGGAGGAGAGGGGGGGGTGGGGTGGAGAGGAGAGGGAGGGTGAAGGAGAGGGTGGGGGGGGGGGTGTGGAGGAGAGGTGAAGGAGAGGGGGGGGGGTGGGGTGGGGAGGAGAGGGGGGTGTGGGGTGTGGAGGAGATGGGGACAGGGCATAGAGAGATGACCGAAAAGGAAAGAGATGTAAAGTAGCAAATGGAAGAAAAAAAAAAATATGGATGGATAAGAATTGAGTGTCATACAGGAGGGAAGGAGGATGGAGAGAGAGAGAGGGCGAGAGAGAGAGATGATGGGAAGAGAGGAGGAGGTGAGGAAAAAGGGAGAGAAGAAAGAGACAAAAGGTGGAGGGTGGAGGATAGAGAGAGAGAGAGAGAGAGAGAGAGAGTGATAAAGATGAGCGAATGACTGGATGCTGAAACATCAAATCGCAACAAGAGAAACATGAACTCACTGAGACAGCAACATAAAGGAGGGAGGGGGAGGAGAGGGGGAGAGGCATGGCAGTGAGTAGATAGATACAGACAAGCGCGGACACTGAACAACTCCTACAGCTAGGAAAGCACGGGGACCTCCAACCACTGAGGGGAAAATGAGCTCTTCTCTCTTTCGCCCACTCTCTCCCCCCCCCCCCCCCACCCCTCGCTCTACGGCCACAGTCAGCCATTCACTGCACATCACTAGGAGGACAGTATGTGTCACCCCCTAGCTCGTCAGAAGCTTCCACCGAGGTTGGTGCCAAACAGGAGCCTTGTCATCGCCCCCCCAGCTCTGAGGACATGAGGCGGAGGGAGACAGCAGTGGGGGGGGGGGGGGAGAGGGTCTCTCCCACTTCCTGACAGGAAGTCCACTGCAAACGAGAGTGACGGGGGCGGCCACGCGCACTCACCGTACGGCGCAACGACTCCAGCCTCCACTGGGGCGCAGCAGAGAGCACAAGACACAGGGTGAGTGGGACGGGGTGTGTGTGTCGGCCTGTACATGAAGTGCATCTGCCAGCCATGCGCTTTAGGCATGAGAAGGCACACAAAATACAGGGTGTGCCCGCATGTTTGCAGTAAGAATGGGGGACACACCGACACGTCAGTTGTTGTTGAGTTAAGGCCTCCGTTTGGCAACATGAGTAAGGGTGCAGACAGGGGTGTGTATGTGTGTGTGTGTGTGGGGGGGGGGGGGGGGAATAACAAACCTATCCCAGACTGGTGGCGTTTGTAGTTCTCTCCGAAGGCCACCAGGCCAATGGCGATGGTCTGCAGGCAGGGGCGGATGGCAGGGGTGAACTAGAGAGAGAGACAGGTTTAGAGAGAGACAGGGATAGAGAGAGACAGGGATAGAGAGAGACAGGGATAGAGAGAGACAGGGATAGAGAGGGAGAGGGATAGAGAGAGACAGGGATAGAGAGAGACAGGGATAGAGAGAGACAGGGATAGAGAGAGACAGGGATAGAGGGAGACAGGGATAGAGAGAGACAGGGATAGAGAGAGTCTGAACAGGACTGGTCTGGTCTGAACACGGACCCAGGCCAGAGGAATCCACAATGCTTCACTATCAACAACAACAACCGCTCCCCCACCTCAAGATAATCCGTCCCTCTCCTCCCTCTTCTAAGCCTTGATAATCACCTGAGAAGCAACTCATATGCTCTATATATATATAAGCTCTGGATGAATCCCCTTCTCTCTGTCTCTTTCTCTCTCTCTCTCTCTTTCTCTCTCCTACAGGTTGGGGGGGGGGGGGGGGGGGGGAGGGCAACCCCGGTCAACTCCTTTCCACAAACACAAACCTGCAGCTGCACAAACACAAACCTGCAGCTGCACAAACACACACCTGCAGCACCACACACACACACCTGCAGCGCCACACACACACCTGCAGCGCCACACACACACACACACCTGCAGCGCCACACACACACCTGCAGCGCCACACACACACCTGCAGCGCCACACACACACACACACACACCTGCAGAGCCACACACACACGCACACACACACACACACACACCTGGAAGCCGATGCACCGGCCGTAGAAACAGCCCTTGTGCATGGAGGCGTACTCCCGCACGAAGCTCTGGCTCAGCCCGCTCTCCTCCTGGAAGAACAGGTTGCCGTGGCTGTTGTCGTGCAGCAGCCGCTGGGCCAGGTAGAGCAGGGCGCGCAGCTGGCACAGGGCGCTGCAGTACGCCTCCATCTCGCCCGCGTTGTGCGCCGCCCGGAAGAAGATGCTGCGGCGGTTGGCGGTGATGTAGCGCCCCTTCTGGATGATGTGGAGGATGCAGCACTTCACCACCTGGGTCAACGTGTTGAGGGTCAACATGTTGAGAGGACGGAGGGAACGTGAGATAGCAATTTAATAATAAAGTTGATCAAAGAATGGAGAGGGGGAGAATGTGAAGGTTTAACCGACAGTGAAAGGGGAGGGAATGTTCCATTCTCTCAACGGGGGGGGGGGTCAGAGCACAGGGAGATAATGGTGGATAATGGCGGGCTGGCACACTGATCACCCTGACACAAAATCAATTTAATGAGACACCATGTGGGAATAAGAAAAAAATGGATATCCCAGTGTCCATAACGGTGGGTGAGCTTCTCCCTCATGTAGACCAACAGACCATGCAGCACGATGGATCATGTGGACGTGCAGACACACACACACACACACACACACACACACACACACACACACACACACACACACACACACACACACACACACACACACACACACACACACACACACACACACACACACACACACACACACACACACACACACACACACCTTACCTTGACAAGTGAGCGGTATCCGTTGGCAGGTATGTGAGGGTCAAAGTCAAAGTGGTGGTAGATGGAGGCGAAGCCGGAGACGACGGGCTCCAGGCTGCGGGCGTGCTCCTGGATGAGCGTGGCAGCGTCCACTAGCCGCCGCGCCGCGTCCCCCTGGGGGCCCTTGGGGCCCCCGGAGAAGAAGGAGGCATTCTCCTCGCACACGCTGTACAGGGCCGCAAACACCGCCTTGGTGTCCATCACTGGAGGAGAGGAGGGAGAATGTCACAGCATTGGAGGGAGAGAGACGAAGGGAGAGAGACAGAGACAAAGCAAGAGACAGAGAGAAAGCGAGAGACAGAGCGAGAGAGAGAGAGAGAGAGAGAGAGCAAGAGAGCAAGAGAGAGCGAGAGAGATAGACTGACAGAAAGAAGAGCGGAGTGCGGAGGGCTGGAGTGCGGGCAGCCTCGCGCTGCCTCGCGCTGCCTCATGCTGCCTCGTGCTGCCTTCAGCCTCTAATCCCCTGCAGCTCAGCTCACAGGAGCTCATTGACGGGGAGCGTGTGCTGAGCAAGCGCTGAACGAAATGATCTGAGGCCAAGCTCAAAAGGCGTGAGGCCTCGCATGAGATGCAACGCAAGTGGCTGCGGAGAACACACACACAAACACAACCTTTTACTTGGAAATGAGGAACACACACACTTGCATTTAGTAGACGCTTTTATCCAAAGTGACTTTCAAGAGAGCTTTACAAAGAGTGCACAGGTCAATGATCATAAACGACGAGATAGCCCCCAAAACATTGCGGGCGGCCAAAACATGAAGCATACATTGTGAAAAGCAAATAAGTGCCAATGGGCGGAACCAGAACAGCATGCAGTTAAACAAGTTACAATTAAACGACAAGACGAGACGGACACAACACACACTCTTACTCGGGAATGAGCATGACACACAGGAGACACATTCAGACAAACACGCTGCCCCACAGGGCCCCTCGCTGCCCCACAGGGCCCCTCGCTGCTCCACGCTGCCCCACAGGGCCCCTCGCTGCTCCACGCTGCCCCACAGGGCCCCTCGCTGCCCCACAGGGCCCCTCGCTGCCCCACAGGGCCCCTCGCTGCCCCACAGGGCCCCTCGCTGCTCCACCCTGCCCCACAGGGCCCCTCGCTGCCCCACAGGGCCCCTCGCTGCCCCACAGGGCCCCACGCTGCCCCACAGACAAGTGGGAGGAAGGGTATCCGAACACTCACTGGGGAGCTCAGAGCAGGCCCCGCTCTCGAGTTGCGCTGGGCCACCTGAGCCCACAGCTCCCTCTCAGGGCAGACAGGCAGCAGGGAGGGGCTCTCTGGTGCTTACTGGATAGGGTGACGGAGACGCTGAGAGACAACACTCCAGTGCCCAAGTGAGGGTGGGAGGGAGGGAGAGAGAGAGAGAGAGAGGGAGGCCAAGAAATGATGTAGAACAGTGAATGGGGCAACTTTAATAGATTAGGAATGAAAATACTTCAGTCACAACTTAAGTCTCCATTTCTGGACTTGATCGAGAGACAAGAAAATATTTGATCTGAAGCCAGATAGTTTGATGGCAGAGTTAGAGACAAGAGATGGTGTGTGTGTGTGTGTGTGTGTGTGTGTGTGTAGTTCGGTTACTGATGTTCAGTGAGTGCACAAGTACAGTCAGTCAACACTGAAGTCTCAGTTGGCTGTGAGGACCAACATCTTGTCATCATGTGACGGCAGCTCTCTCATTCAATGTTCTCTATGTATTTATCTGTTCAGCTCTCGTCTGTAGCTGCAGGGTAAGGCACCGTCCCAGTAGGCCAAGTTTCCCTTCAGAGAACATCAGCCGCTTGTGCTGGATACGTTTTAAACGTCTGTGCTGGATGCTGACCAAAATCGAATCAAATCAACAGTATCGTTCATACTGAATTGAATGGCCGGCGAGATTTTCTGCTTACTCACTGTCGAGTCTACTGTCATGCATGGCGATGTGGCTGAGAGGCTAATTCTTTTTGCTTGGCGAAACTGGTCTCATGATTGCTAAACCACTACCGCCCCCCCCCCTTCACTCTCTCACCCATTTGGCTTGAACGTGCTACATCTTACAAAACGACACCCCTCTTCAACGCCCCCCCTCCCTCAAATTCTAGTTCTTGCCTACTTTGTGGAAACACAACAGCCAGCCCTTCATCCACCCCTTCCTACATGTCGTCTTCTCTCTCTCTCTCACTCTCGTTCCCTCTCTGTCACGCATCCAGGGTCTGGTGTTAGCTAGGTCCCCAAGCTAAACAAGCAGGTCCAGGGTGAATCCGTTAGATGGCGCAGTAGGCCCAACTTCAGCATCGTTAATCTTCCCTATCACAGGCCTTTATGTACTACCTACTGGTCAAAATGGCAGGTTCATTATCGCCCACGTTTCTGGTAATGAATTGTCTGGGTGTGTAGGCCTCAAGCCCTCTGACAGATGTGGCTGGGAAGGGGAGAGCAAAAGAGAGAGAGGGAGAGAGACAGAGGGAGGGAGGGAGAGAGAGAGAGAGAGAGAGAGAGAGAGAGAGAGAGAGAGAGAGAGAGAGAGAGAGAGAGAGAGAGAGAGAGAGGGAGAGAGACATGGAGGGTGAGAGACAGAGGGAGGGAGGGAGGGAGGGAGGGAGGGAGGGAGGGAGGGAGGGAGGGAGGGAGGGAGGGAGGGAGGGAGGGAGGGAAAAAGGGAGAGAGAGATGGAGAAAGAGAGAGAAAGGGAGAGAGACATGGAGAAAGAGAGAGAGAGAGAGATGGAGAAAGAGAGAGAAAGGGAGAGAGACATGGAGAAAGAGAGAAAACACGAAGGAGAGCCAAGTGAATGTGACAGCGATTCCAAACCCATTTTATTCACTCTGAGAGACAAACTCTGACATGTTGACAGAGACAGAAACTCATGCCACCACGACCAAAATAAAATACAAATGATGACCTAACAAAACTCACAGAATGAATTCACTTGCTCTTAAGTTGCTCCTAGCTGTGAGCGGGTGGACTAGTGATAGTGAACGCCAGAGAGAGCGTGAGGAAATGAAAGGGATTTAGTCAGCAAAACTATTGCATCAACATTGACCGCACACTGTCCACAAAAAGCCCAGAGATTTAGAGAAAATAACTGCACTATTGTAGTGCAATGTAGCGGAACAAACAAGGCCAGGCTTGAGAAAAAGTTCAAATAACCTGGCATAGCCCAATTAACATATACTAGGAGCACAGGACGGCAAACCAACAATAAGCCACAGGTGTGACCTTCTGAACAGTCACTAAAACCATGCCACGTTTTGTACATTCAGTATAGTTAACTTAGACAGATAGCTAAACCAGACTAGACATTGCCTACTTTCATTCCCATTCTGAATGACATGTCATTCTGTAAGCCTCTGTAGGCAGAATGAAGCAGGCATGGTTATTTAAACCGACAACTAGCTAATTGCGGCTCGGCTTATTGGTTGTTTAACCACTGACTAGCCTACTACTGTTGAATAAAACCACCGATTTCCCCAGTGCTTCTTGGAGCCGGGCATCATCAACACCCAGGCACCCTGGCACATTACCATCCTGCTATGTGTTGGTGTGTAAGACATGGCAGGTTGAAAAGGACATGAAGCGAAACAAAACGAGCCCATGTTTCGGTGTTCCTAACTGTCGGTAAGGATGATTTTCTGTCCCCTATAGGGCAGAAGCTAGGTACCGGCGCGTAGAAGCAGGCTGTAGACACAGACACCTGGTCCCCCGACATTAAAGATAAATGAAAACAGGACATCTATAAATCATGCATAACAACTACCACCAGCGGCATAACAGGCTTATAATGTATCCTGCCGGAGCAACGATGTGTGTGTGAGAGAGACAGAGAGAGGGAGAGATAGAGACAGAGAGAGAGAGTTGCCTACAAATACTATGTGCACGCTTGTGTGTGAGGAATAGCAGGCTGACAGAGCTTCGTGAGGCATGCATGTTATAGAACAACTGTTCAAAAGCCATAATGAGTAAAAATAGAGTTACCCGTGTCCAAGCTCATGCCTCTGTCCTTGACTGATTCCTCTCTCCAACAACGACAACGAGAGCAGAGAGAGAGAGAGAGAGGGACAGAGGGAGGGAGGGAGGGAGGGGAAGGGGAGATATGGGGTATCCTGATTGGATCCTCGCCTCCTTCGGTTGGTGGCGGTTTCACCCCCGGTCTGTTTTGGTTTCTGTCAGCCTGTCAGACTCAATCCTACTGAGATGATTTTTCCTCTTTTCCCTCTGTGCCTCACTTCTATTTAAAGGGCATGGTGTCCTCAGCCACATACCAGCAGTCCCTCAGCTCTGAGGACATCTCTCCAAATCCAAGGACTCTTCACCCAGTTTGATGAACACACAGACACACACACAGCAGGGCAAAGGTCTATGAGTGTGTGAGTGTGTATATGTCCATCCAAAACAACCGGTACCAAAACAACACCCTCCTTAATAACCTTGATTGTTATTGGCTGTTCGACCTGCAACTCCCGGCCATCTGAAGTCTACTTGGCATTTCCCATGCAGGATGCACCAACACCAGGTGTGTCCATAACCTGTGTGTACCAGTGTGACCTGGTGTCGCTCTGAAATCACCTTGAGAAGGAATGTTACAGAGAATGTGACTGAGGGAATGTTACAGAGAACGTGACTGAGGGAATGTTACAGAGAACGTGACTGAGGGAATGTTACAGAGAACGTGACTGAGGGAATGTTACAGAGAACGTGACTGAGGGAATGTTACAGAGAACGTGACTGAGGGAATGTTACAGAGAACGTGACTGAGGGAATGTTACAGAGAACGTGACTGAGGGAATGTTACAGAGAACGTGACTGAGGGAATGTTACGAATCTCTACAGTCACAAGTGTGAGCAGTCACTCAAACACAGACCAACCGACACACACACACGCACGCATACACGGCCTAAACATGTGCGCTCATGTCTTAAAAACAGCAGGATAATACTGAACCTTTGAACATTCATATGAGGATCTCATTCTTAGTGAGCTGGGCTGTGCCAGCCACTAGCCAGGAGGTTGAGAAATGCCCCCGTCTTGGGGCTTGTGATCCGCTTCACTCTGGGGGTTTCTAAGCCTGTGATGGTGCCAAATCTCAAATATTGAACACAGTGTTTTCCAAACAGTGGGCTGGAATGCACTGGTGGGTGGCAGCAAGTCCTCCAGGGGAATGAGGGAGAGATGACCGCTCGGCTCTGACGGAGCGCCAGGGGGAAAAGCAGAAGGGGTTGTTTGAGGAGTCTGATGGCTGAGCGGTGAGAGAGTCGGGCTAGTGATCCAAAGGTTGCCGGATTGATTCCCCGCCGTGCCAAATGACGTTGTGTCCTTGGGCAAGGCACTTCACCCTACTTGCCTCGGGGGGAATGTCCCTGTACTTACTGTAAGTCGCCCTGGATAAGAGCGTCTGCTAAATGACTAAATGTAAATGTTTGTTTACGTGGTTTACGAGTCTTCTACCCTGTCCTTGTTTAAACTAGCTGGCATCCTTGACATCTAACGGTATATGTGGTTATACTGTTGGGAGAGAGACAAGAAGTGACAGAGAGCGAGTGAGTAGGAAAAGAATGACAGATAAAGAAAGGACAGTTAACTGTTACTTTAGCATCCATATTGATAAGCTTTACCTTATCTGTATTTATGCAAATTCACTGATACTGCCCTGGCCAGGTGCAAAGTGTACAAAATAAATTCTCTCCTGGGAGTCTTGAAATAATAAACGCACAATTCGACACCCTGTTTTTTGGCAAAATATGTTTCATCGGTATCAGTCGCCTTGAGATAAGGCTTGACTTAACTTTAAAGTTAGGCAATTTGAGTGGATTCAGAATGTGTCCAAATATTAGTGAAAAGTATCTGGTAAGGTACTTCACCCTACTTACACTTCACCCTACTTGCCTCAGGGGGAATATCCCTGTACTTACTGTAAGTCGCTCTGGATAACAGCGTCTGCTACATGACTAAATGTAAAATGTAAATGATAAGCCTTCCGGCCCGGGCCCTAGCCGCAGGGCATCTTCTTGTTGACAGACGGTTAAATGAAATGCAAAACAGCCTGGCTGAAAGTCTTCTGAGTGGAGCTAAATCATGAAAGCAGATGCTAAGCTAGCCTAATGTGCTCCTTTGAGATCACAACGCCTTGATGCTGTTCTCTTACTATGGAGGTGAGCACTATCCATAGCAGTCATGAGAATAGACTCCATTCTACCTCCAGGATGGTAAGGTTGGGGAGGGGGGAGGGGGGTCGGAAAACGTGACCCTTGTCCCAGACACGTTTTGACAAAGGCCAACGTAACAACAGGAAGCCAGTAACAATGAACGCTTCCTGGACACACAACAAGGCCCCCTTTAACATAAAGACACAAGTCATAACTGATTTTACATGAATGTAGGCCAAAAGCATAATATGGAGGATGAGATGCTGAGTACAAGACAAGGCGCTGCTGCAGAGTCTGAAAACTCTCCATTGGGCTTTGAGTAAGGAGCCTGTTTCAACCGAACTCGTAAAACAAATGCCTCTACGCTCAATTGGATAGACCTACAGCCAATCAAAGCAACGTATTATGTTGTTTGTTGAAAACGAATTCAACCCAAGGGCTCTTTCGTGACGTTGTTGATTACGTTACGTTAATCATCTGTCCATCATCGTATAAAGCCCGCACTGGCAATTTCATTGGTCCGTCCCAATTCTGTGTTTTCTGTAGTTGTCCCCAATACAGACCCTCCAGACCCAACTTCCCGGACACATTTTTTTGTGGGCGGGAGAAGTTGGGCTGGCAGCCAGGCTATGTTTAGCCAACTTGTCAAATTGACTTTCCTGTCATCCGCACACAGCGGTTAACTGTGCAAGCATTGTCTTCTCCATTTGGTTTTGACAAGATAGGCTAATGCTGTCCAGCTATTAAAGACACAGTTGGGCTACTGTTTCTGCGATATTGGTTGTCTTAAGAGAGAGAGTGGTTGAAAGCGCATTGTTCAAGACGTTGGTAAGCCATCGCATTTTTCCAATTAAAGCAACTAAGTAACTCAGTGCGTCCGCCTGGCTAAAATAGTCGCAGCTACAGTGAGAGTCTGTGTGGATTACAAGGACATATTCATGACGTCCCCCTCAAGCATGTTCTTTTTCGGAGCCAATCCATGTGTCAAATTGAGTCGCTTGCTCCTAGCGAATGCGCGCCCCTGCCACTGTCGCTCTCTACCGGTTTACCGAATAGATGCTGATGTGACACACAGGTTAGTTAGTCAAGATGCCTTCTCTTTAATCCTTCTATAAAAAAGGAAGGTAATAAGGATCTGCAGAAAATTCCTCACCGGCCTTCTAACCCAAACTTTTAATTTCCCAGACAGTGCTGCTCTTGTACGTTATTCGGACAGTGATAACGTAAATGCATCTCTCAAGTATTTTGCTTTTACGTTCTCACTGTCCGAGTACTTTAAGAGTCGACTGTCGACTCTGAAAGTAGGATATGTTATCTACAAGTCGATTCAATCGATTCTGCAACAAATAACCACCTATAGGTTATGTATGTGGCGTGCTTTCATCACTGTTTACTAAAAGAAACTTAGGGGTCGACATTTTATAGTTAGGCTTAGGGCTAGCATTCAAATCAAAGACACCGTCTGACAGTGAGAAAACCGACATGGCAGATACATGAGTACTGTAGCTTAGTTACACAAGTAACTGTTTAGCAAAAGACTTATGGAAAGCACCAGACACAGATCGGCTTAAATCTTTCTCAATCTAGGTGTAGCTAACATTGGCTAGCTAGTGCCATACAGTAGTTAGACTAGACTAGCTTGCTAACCTTTTAGCGGTGACTGTCCGGGGATGTATGGATTTGATCACAATTTACAAACAAGAATTAAGGTCTACATTCCAACAGATGTTGATTTCTCACCTATCGGACCCTCTTTGTGTTTAGATGAGCGTCTGCCATTTACACCTTTTTCGAGGCTACCGTTCCCTGATTTCTTTCCAGACGCCATCTTCGCCCACTCTGTTTGCGCAAGGCGCCTCAACTGATCTGACTGTAGTTATACCTTGAAAGACCGCCACGCCCACAACCATAAAGGCAGCCGGTCAGCGCAGATCTTTGTTCAACTTATTTATTTACATTTAATTTCATGGATAATGTACATGTTTTATATGTTATACATTATGTATATTTAAACAATATTGCAGATATTCCACCCTTCTCAAACGTTATACATTGGGTTTCTTGAGACCACAAGAAATCGAGGCACACTGTAAACGGCTTCCAACATATCAACATGCATGCTATTTATGGGCTTTGAAAAATATATGGTGTATAAAGCAATAGGCCACATCTTTAAGATTACATTCGTTTAATCATTCACTTCATGTAAAGCAGACACATCGAAACATAATAGAAAAGTCAAACTGGGCTAAATTAACAAAAACATTGGAAGAAAGGAAACACATGAGATTGCTTTAAAATGTTCTATCAATTCAAATGTTGATAAAAAAAAAAAGCTTTTCAGACTGCACAGAAAATCAATAACCCTCAGCTTTGTAAATGTGCTTGTTCCACAGACTTCACCTTTTATCTCCTTAACAACTGATCTGAACCCTCCTCATTCCTCCACTCTTTCAAGGCTTCTGGAGCTGGGCATCGTCCTCCTCATCCTCCTCCATCTCCTTCACTTTGTACCCTACATCCTGGTAGGCCCCCTGCACCAGGGAGAGCTGGATTTTATCATAGGTGGTGCTGCAGTCCTCCAGGTTCAGACCCTGTAAGCATTCATGAGTGAAAATACTGCAGAAAGATGTATAGTGCTAGTACCCCATGCAGACACGTACCCAATTACAAACCAAACAGATCCTTTACTCTCTCTCTCTACTAGAATGGCCTAACTCACACATTTTTTTTTCTCTCTTTCACCTTCATTCAATGGCATAGGTTCACTTTGAACATTGGAGCAAATTCGAGCATAAAAAATCAGTGCCCCCCCCCAAAAAAAAAATAAAAATAAAAAAAACATTCTAGCTCATAAATTCAAATAGATAAAAATTCGGGCTGCTCAAATTTGATCGCCCCCCCCCATATTTTTTGTTGTTGGAAAAAAAACAATTCAGTTCCGAAAATTAAAGGTTCAGACACCCAAACAGTCAAATTCTGAGTCTGTGTATGGGTGAGCACTGTGCATTGTGGTACTAAAACCTCACCTCATATATGTTCTCCTCTTCCCTTTTACCTCTCAGCATCTCAAGTTCATTGACTCTCTTTGCCTGGAAATGTAGGATGTAAGATGGGAAAGTCATGACGTGAGGTTGTGTACAACACTGTTGCCATCATACAATCTGAACTATACAATGAACAGTGGGTTTCTTCGAAACACAGACCAAAACCACGGAACTGCATTACAATTCACCACCAGACCATCAAAAGACATCGATACAACAGTTCATATCTCTGGGCACAACATCAATATGCACACATTGTTTGATATAGATGTGTGTTGGATGCAGTCGATGTAACTTCATGTCAGTGCACCTAATGACTAGCCAGGGAGGTTATGGTGGTAGTAAAGCAAGTATGGTATGACTGCTGACCTTAAAGAGCAGAATGACCCCAGGGAGGAGTACACACACAAGCAACAACACCCCCTCTACCGCCAAGATCCGGTTCTTCACAGTCTCACTCAAGTTAAACATCTTCTCCATAGGCTCTGGCAGTAAGGGGGTAAAAAGAGATTAGAAAACATATCTATCACTCTCTCTGTCTCTCTCTTTCTCTCTCTCTGGCTCTCTTATAGGATTGACAAGACAGAGAAATGTGTACCACCTGCATGTGTGTTTACAAAAGTATTGAGAGTGAGAGTCAAATCAAATGCCTCAGCTCTCAGATGGAACATTCGCCAACTGCTGTACATACTGTACAATATACAGCAGGGCGATTGTTCGGTGTTGCAGTACTGTGGAAACGGTCATTTGTAGTTTATTTTATTGTGTGTGTGTATATTGTATATTCAATACAAACGCTTTTCATCCATTTTCTTAGTTATCAGATAGCAGTTACAGTAGCTACTTAGACTATGGTATACTATACATACCACTATACTACGTGAGATATTACACAATTAGCACACTGCATGAATCGGACGAAGAAACAGTGAGTGGGCAGTGTGATCGCTATGTGAGACAAGAGTCCTTAATACCCTTCTCCTTCCAATGGGGGCTCTAAATAAAGCACTTAATCAACGTTTCAACAGAGCCTTTTGATTAAAGTAGGTGAGATTACTGAACAAAGTGTCCATTCAGCATGGGCAGTGCCTGTGTTTTCCAGGTGGATTGTGACGTGGTCTTTGGAACGACTGTCGCGAGACCGTCGTCGTATGAAAGGCCCACTGTGGCGTACAGTGCAACGATGCTGACATTCATTCGTTCATTCATTGCGCCTGGACTATGGTTAACTGGATTTTAGGATTACAAAGCTTTTGCAATGCTGAGCTAGTCTGATACCCCACTCCCCCGAGCAGATATACACACACATGCGCACACACACACATTCATCCACACACATGCGCACACACACACATTCATCCACACACATGCGCGCGCGCACACACACACGAAGTAAAGTGTGCTAGGTTATCGTGAGTGTGAGGCCTGTTGCTGTTCAAGGCGGGTGATATAATCAAGATAACGTTGAATCAAATGCTTCGTAGCACACCAAAATGTATGAATGGTGTACATAGATTGTAAATCGTTAATCTAATATGAATGACAATGCAGTCTCATTCAAGCAAACTTTATACAAACTGTAGGAAAGAAAAAACCTGTCACGCAGAAGCTTTGGTGCTCACTGTATATTGGGTGTCGTTGACCCAACCATGAATCATCAAGCACACTCCACTCTCCAGCGCTGTCTCTCCATCTCTGTATCACATAAAACACCTATCCCAGACATCCCAACCTGCAGAGACTCATTACCCCCTCAACCAGCACGTACCCCCCCCCCCCCCCCCGTCTCTCGCTCACTCTAAATACAAAATCCCCAATTTCCACACACACTCACGCACACGCGCACGCACACACACACTCACTGTAGACCTGTAGGTAGGTGCCGTGTGTGTACATCCAGGATCTCAGGGAGCTGCCGTTCAGCAAACACTGGTACAGCCCACTGTCCTCTAACTGGACCGCGCGCAGGTTGAGGTGATGACACCAGACTCCCTCGACCGTTTGGTTCTGGCCAACGGTCACCCGGGAGTCCTTTGGGTTTACTGTCCTGGGGAAGCCCGTTCCATTGACTGTGTGGACACTGTGGATCCAGGTGTGTGTCAAAGCGCCCCCTGTGGTGTGGTAGCAGCACTGCAGGTGGGCGTCGTGAGAGAGCTGGACCCTCAGAGAAGGCCTATCAGCTTCCAGGGTCGCCTGGGAACGGGCGCCCTGGGAAACAACTTGAGGGGGAGGGAGGGTAGATTGAAAAGATTGGTTTTATATGGGCAGATCGTTGTTTTCCATTTGACCTCATTACGCTGTTGTCAGGGGGGATGATCTGACATCTGTTCAAAGAGGAGCTTCGCCTCATTGGAGCAGAACTAAGGGTTAGATCGTGTTCTAGACCCACACATGTAGCCTATTTATATGCAATATTTTGAGTACATCTGTACGAACCAGATTGTATCGATAGTGATGACATTCTGTGCACAGACTTGGAATTGTATACTTTTACTGTTATGTAAACAGTCACCTACATTCAAGTTGTTTTAGTAAATGTACATTTATAAGCTAATCGCTTTTAAGTTGCACAAAAACGCGCACAACAAAAAAACTTGCGCAAAAGCCATCGCAATGATGCAGGTGAAGCACACACCACCACCGCATGAGCAGAAAGAGGCCTCCTTACCTGCTTGTCCAAAAAGAAACAGGACGGCGATGACGTTCATGATGTCAATTGCGTTCGAGTAACCGCGCTACTCAAAGATGTCCTCTCGTGTTGTCCCCACCGTCTAACACCTTCCAAAAGCCGTCGCTTTTGTTGTAGAGACAGTTACACACCCAACCGTTCACATGTCCATGACAGGATGTACGCTTGACTGAATGTGCTGTGCTGAAGGAAGGAACCTCACCCCACATTTACATTTGATAATTTAGCAGACGCTCTTATCCAGAGCGTTACAAAAAACACAAGGGGGGGGTTCTTGTATAGCGACTGCATCTCAACAGTCTAGGGTGGCTTCGTATCTCTGACGTTCTTGTTTCTAGGGTGACACAAGAAGTTACAGTTTTATGTTGTTTCTAGGGTTACACTAGAAGAAGAACCCCGTTATCTCAGGATATTTCTTGATTGTTTGTTATTACATTCTACTATGATACATGTGTCAACAGAACAAAATAAGCAAACGAAACAATTCTTTTTCCCCCCCCCACATTTATTTAAAAAATGTATTTGAAAATAATAATTATAAAAACGTACCACAATTCTTCTGAAGTATACATAATTAAAAACCCACAATTGAATCAGAGCCCAAATACACAGTATAATTCTTGCATATTCATTTGTATGGATAGACAGGTTGATGCCTGGGTCACTGCCTACAGCCTACTCTATACAAAGCCCCAGGCAGAAGCCTACAACTGATGGAGATCCAGCAGTCACGGAGGTGAATACGCACATTAAGAATACAGAGTGGATACTCCTGAGATGCCCCCCCCCCCCCCCCAAAACCACCAATAAGAAATCAGGATCATCTCAGAATACTTATCAGTCACAAGGCTCATTTCAGTCACCGGTCAATTTCATGATTCCATAACAGACCCCCACCCTCACCAAATAACAAGCATGTGCTTCCTAGCGAGTCCTGTGGATACAACAAAACTTGATCGTCAGAACAAGGCACCCTTCTATAAATACACCTTTATACATATTCATCAAGCTATGTTATCATGTACTATCAAGGATAGGTGCGAAAGGATAGGGGGGAGAGAGAGAGATAACGGTTTGAGCAGGATTTCACCTGCTGATCACTGCTGTTAAATGGTGAAGAAATCTTGGTTGGAGTAACTGTTTAACCTTATCCTGTTAACCTGCTTGAGCAACTGAACAGTAACAACTAATCCAATATGCAGTTTACAGTTCAATACTTTGATACAATCAGGTTTTTTCTTCTCAAACAAGGAATTAAAACATATCTGATCGCACTCCATGTTTGACAAATGCATAATACATGATAAAAAATTAAAACGCCAAACTGGCTGGGTACACCAAACAAATCATTTCTTAAGTAGCCTTGTTCATTCAAGTCTAGATGCCCTTGGTTCTACGGAAATCTTCACGGCTTCCCCTTTCGGAGTGACACCATGTCATCGTATCAGCTCTGGGGGGTTTTGTACTATCCCTAGTCTAATCGTTTCAGTGTTGACGCTGGTGTGTTGGGAGTTTGGAGAGAAGAAGAGCAGCCCACACCATCCAGCCATGGTCTCCCCTAACAGCATTAAGTGACATGCTAACATCAACGTATACGTGTCAAAATATATAACAGCGACTGAGGATATTACTAGTATATGGCTATCTCTCTTTGGTCCGGTTTCGGAATCCACAGTTAAATGCCTCTACTCTGCAAGAAAATACTCCAAATAATAAACTATTACAATAATGTTCTAAAGAATATTTTAAAAAGCACACAAAAACTAAAATTATAGTAAAAACAATACAAATATTGCTACCACTGAATAATGTAACTTTTGTTGTTGTTGCAGACTACAAATGTATTGAACAGCATTTATTATGTAGCATTTTATATATATATATATATATATATATATATATATATATATATATATATATATATATATATATATATATATATATATATATATATATATAAAAAACAACTTCTCCGCCTCCTTCTGCTGCTGAGCTATGGTCGCTGCCACAGACGTCACACACACACACACACACACAGAATAGAGGTGTATGACGTCAGCTGGTGTAAACACTTACTGCACTGAACTCCCACGTCATGCATATTACAGTGAGTGTGTGCCTATATATGTGTGTGTGTGTGTGTGCGCGTAAGCCTACTTATCCCGCATGTGCTTGTGACGGCTCCTACAGAACAGTGAACACTAATCTGCTTCTCTGCTCTTCTTTTAGTATGCGGTTGTCTTCGATGGCCAAACTAGCTCATTTCATGTACTTCACAAGTTCACTCAAACACTTCCGCCCACCCCCAAAAAAATCCACCCATCTTTGTTCCACTTTTCTGCTTCCGCCTCAATAAAAGTCAGTCTCCTGCCTTCTCTCCGTCTGTCCAGCCCCGGTACAGGCCCAGTGCAATAGCAGTGCGATAGAGGAGAAGATACTAGGGACCCAGAAGATACCGGGGGAATAAATAAAAGCAATAAACACGCAAAAATGCCGTATATCTCTTAACGTGACAACTACTCCATAAAACAGACGCTTTTCAACATGCACGCACATACACACACGCACACACACACAAAATTGTTGGTACCCCTCGGTCAACGAAAGAAAAACTCACAATGGTCACAGAAGAAAACTTATCTGACAAAAATTATAAAAAAATAAAATTCTATGAATGTTAACCAATGAAAGTCAGACATTGCTTTTCAACCATGCTTCAACAGAATTATTTAAAAAAATAAACTCATGGAACAGGCCTAGACAAAAATGATGGTACCCCTAGAAAAGACTGAAAATAATGTGACCAAAGGGACATGTTAATTCAAGGTGTGTCCACTAATTAGCATCACAGGTGTCTACAATCTTGTAATCAGTCAGTGGGCCTATATATAGGGCTCCAGGTAGTCACTGTGTTGTCTGGTGACATGGACAATTATAGACAAGCATGATAAAGGCTATAAGACCATCTCCAAGCAGCTAGATGTTCCTGTGACTACGGTTGCACTGTGACTACAGAGTTTATTTTTTTTACGAATTCCGTTGAAGCATGGTTGAAAAGCAATGTCTGACTTTCATTGGTTAACATTCATAGAAATTGTATTTATTTTGACTTTTGTCAGATTAAAGTTTTTTTCTGTGACCATTGAGTTTTTCTTTCATTGACCGAGGGGTACCAACAATTTTGTCCACGTGTGTAGACACACACACACACACACTCCCAAATAATCAGGGAAGACTACTTGACACAGAATCATTTGATTATTCAAATACTTTACAGTAGATAATTACAATCACAATAAATATTGTCAAAATGATAACTCAAGGGTTGGAGTTGAGAGGTTGCTCTAATTTGATAAGGGTAAAAGTGCATTTCTGCTATACTTTGGCATTGAGTACATAATCTATTGTTCTGCTGCTAGGGTAGATTCTACTAAGGCTTAACACTGCCCTCTACAGGACAAAGAGCAGTAACTGCATGCATATTATGGTCATAGGTCTATCTAATTGGGTTGGCAATGATACTGTTTATGTACATATCTGGCATGTCCAGAGCAAGTGTCTTGGGTGTGTGTGTGTGTGTGTGTGTGTGCGTTAAGGCAGCTAACAATCAATATCCCTAGGCAGCCTCTACTCAAAGCAAAAATATTGCTTCAATCTTTGGCAGCGCTTGCATAAACCACACAAAAAAGCAAACACACACACACACACACACACACACACACACACACACACACACACACACACACACACACCTTGTTACAATTATTTGTCCCCTCTGTCTGTTTGTCTGGGAGCGTCTTGATTGGCTGTGACTTATTGTCAATCTTCATTGAGGGCTCAGGCATGGCACACGAGCACAGAGCGGAGTAACCAGAACATTCCAGGCAGTACGAATCAATCCTCAAAATACAGCTCAAGCGTCCTGATTCCGCACTAAAGAGAAAAGAAAAAGACACATTCAGTCTGTTGGTCTCTCTAGCAACACTCACACTGCAGTGGATCTTGATGCACAGTGAGAAAGCACATCCACTTCGATGATTGGAGGTGAGGAACCATCTATCCTTGTTCATCTGCGCTTTCACCTTGTGCTTTCCACCAGCAGGGGGCATTGCATCTCAATGGAAGTTGCCCTTCTTGAGGGTGAACTTGGAGAGGGCCTCTAGCAACTGGTGGTGAGCCTCCTCAATACCCTGAAAGAGGGGGGGGGATCAATACCAAGTTACGGACAAGATCAAGTAAGCACACCTTCACTCTGCAGTCATCCATCTTTCACCAGCTCCTATCATCATACTCTGCCTCTCTCCCTCTGACTGCCTCCCTCTGCCTCTCTCCCTCTGCCTCTCTCCCTCTGCCTCTCTCCCTCTGCCTCTCTCCCTCTGCCTCTCTCCCTCTGCCTCTCTCCCTCTGCCTCTCTCCCTCTGCCTCTCTCCCTCTGCCTCTCTCCCTCTGCCTCTCTCCCTCTGACTGCCTCCCTCTGACTGCCTCCCTCTGACTGCCTCCCTCTGCCTCTCTCCCTCTACCTCTCTCCCTCTGACTGCCTCCCTCTGCCTCTCTCCCTCTGACTGCCTCCCTCTCCTGTGACACGTCCCCTTGCTGGGAGCGCACATAATAGTCATTGTCAGAAAACTCCAATTTTGCTCAGCAATTTTGGCTGTGATGGAAGCCCTGCCATAACAGCTGTGGTTAAACGATTTTCTCTCTCAATCTCTCTTTGGGCAGTTTGAGCCCATTCCTCCCTCCTTACTTAAACCATCCTTTGTAAGGGTCATTCTGTCATCTGCTACTATTTTTTATGGACCAATCTCATCTCTTCGTGTCCCCCCCCCCCCCCCTCCACAATTCTCGAACATACTCTCTCCACTCTCTGCATAATTTTCAATCTACCCATCTTTGTCCCAGTCGTAGTTTATATTGTTCATCTCTTCCTCCAAGTCCCATCTCTCTTTCTGTTTATCCCCCCTTTTTCGGTCACCTGCAGTTTCTTCAGGTGCTCCTCCAGACAGTGGAATCTCCTCCGCACCTCCTCCCTCCTCTCCTGGGACAGGACGAGAGGAGCGCTGATCCCTCCCTCCTCCTCCTGCTGCTCTCCCTTCATCTCTGCATCCTCTCCTCCTGGCCCCGCCTCTTCCCCCTCTCCCCCCCCCTCCCTGTGGGGGTCTTTCTCTGTGGATCGACAGTTGAGATATTGGGATTTAAACGTTCTACTTGAGCATCCACTTACAGCTAAAATCCCTATGCTCGTTAAAGGACAGTACAAAAAGTCTGATTTGACAAAAGCCAATCAAAAGACAGATACCTGTTGATTGACAGACTTCGAACTCCTGCTCCTTCCTTTCTGACGCCTCCCCTCCATTTTCCTCGTCAAGATGAGAATCCTCTGATAGGCTGATGCTCCCAACCAATAGCCTCTTCAGGGACATGACTGTAGGATGAACATGACATGATGTAAATAATCACTAAGTGACGGGATGGGAAGGAGGAAAGGAAAAAAGGAGGAAATGAACCGCCTCCACCTTCTTCCAGTGCGCCATTGGCCACCTTCTCCTGAACACTGTTAGTGTGACCAATCAGATCGAAGCCTTTGTCTGAAAGGTAGTCGATCAGCGAAGGGGGAGAGTCGGCCGTCTTCTCATCTGTCAAGTTGTCCTTATCTCGGTCTAGAGACGGAGACACAGAAAAAGTCAGAAAGTGAGTCCAGGTGCCGAAAACGTCAGAAAGTGAGTCCAGGTGCCGAAAAACCTCCCATCAGACTGGAACGCCCAGTTCTTACCAGTGATGGGTTTCAGCAATTCCCCTCCGTTCTCCGTGGGGCTGAGAGGGGCGTGCAAGCTGAGGGAAAGAGAAAAGAGGGATCCGGGGCTCGACGTTACTCGCTGGGAAAGAAAGATGGAGATGGAAAGACAATTTCCAAAGTGTGTGTGTGTGTTGTGTGTGTGATGTGTGTGGTGTGTGTGGGTGTGTGTGTGTGTGTGTGTGGTGTGTGTGTGGTACGTACGTGCTGGGGTTGAACTGAGACACCCCTCCCCCGAGGGCCAGGCTGCCCTGCCTCTTGCGATCCATCACAGGAGGCCCGCTCTTCTTCAGCTCATCCACCGCAGACTTGATCACATCGGTCCAACTACACACACACATACACGCACACACAGACACACACAGACACACACAGACACACACAGACACACACAGAGGGAGAGTCAGAAACACAATGACAAGTCTCACACATCTACTTTCACGTCCATTACAGGACTAGACAGCACAGTACAAAACCAGTACTAGTACCAGAACAAACCAGTACAAGCAGTACTAGTACCAGAACAAACCAGTACAAGCAGTACTAGTACCAGAACAAACCAGTACAAGTGTAGTCCAGTCCAGTACAAGGAGCACACTCACTTCTTCCTTTCTCCCAGAGACTGGGCCACCAGCTCATAGATCTGAGCCCCGCTGTCCCAGGTGAAGATCACGTAGAAGGCCTTACGATCTGAGGGAGACGGGAGCACAGGTCAGCACAGGCCAAGGATGGATGCATCAGTGTGGAAGTGTGTGTGTGTGTGTGTGTATATATATATATATATGAGTGTGCTGCATATCTATACAGTCAGAGAGAGAGAGAGAGAGAGAGAGAGAGAGTGTGAGAGAGATAGAGAGAGATTTAGAGAGAGTGTGAGAGAGATAGAGAGAGATTTAGAGAGAGAGAGAGAGAGAGACAGAGAGTGTGTGTGTGTGTGTGGGCCCCACCTGTGGCCACCTCCCTGAGGAAGGCCGAGTCCAGCTTGATGATGGGGCTGAGCATCTGCTTGCCCTCCTGCACGGCGATGTTGCTCTTGCTCTGGCACTTGAGCACCATCTTGTCGTCCTGCCTCTGCAGCAGCACCAGCAGGTCCCCCAGCAGCACGCACTGCACGTCTGCAGGGGAACAGGACACACACTCTCTAATGACGTTCCCTCATCAATCCAGGTGATATAGGAATCGTATGTAGCATGTACACACACACACACACACACACACACAAATAAATGTACCTAGCGCTTTCTCCTTGGTCACTCTCCAGATCAGAGGCCCCTCATAGATCATTTTTCTCTGCGTTAGGTCGATGTTCTGGGGATAAGAGGATCATCAAGCAAAAATGAGCCAGAGAGAGAGCTTGAAAAAGGGCGAGTGAGCGAGAGAGGACGATACAGGAAGTGAGGTGTCCGGACAGTCTCACCCTGTACTCTGTGTAGAGTTCATTACTTGGCTTCAGCCCTGAGGTGTCCAGTCTGCGCTGGTAGTCTTTCAGAGTCTGCGGAAAGAGAGAGAAAGGAGGGCAGAACAAGAGAGAGAGAGAGGACTCATAAAGGATTGTTCTGGAACCTGCTGAGCTGAACAGATACGGGGTCGAGCGCCACAGCTCTCAAAGTGACTTTAGTATAAATAAGGCTTAGTGTATGCTTTTAGCGTGCGTGTTTGCCATATGTCTGTGTGTATTTCGAGTGTATATATGTATGTATGTGTGTGTGTGTGTGTGTGTGTGTGTGTGTGTGTGTGTGTGTGTGTGTGTGTGTGTGTGTGTGTGTGTGTATGTATGTATGTATGTGTGTGTCTCACCAGCAGGTTCTCCATCTGCTTGACCTCGTCGTTGACGTGGTTCAGGATCTTCCTACAGCACTCGGCACTCTGCTGGATGCTCTCCTTCTCCTTGGAGTCCTCTGGAGGGGAACAACACACACTGGTAGAGTTAGCGAGCTCACACACGCGTCAACACACACACACACACACACACACACACACTAACACACATACATTTACAATCACCCCACGCCCCTCTGACACACACACACACCTGTGCTTTTGGCGATATTCTCCAGCAGTAGGGGGTACTTGGTCAGTCTCTGCATCTCTGTGGGGATGATGTCTTTCAGCTGGAGCCTTCGGCACTGGGGCTTGCTCTCTGCCTCCTGTTTGACACACACACACACACGCTTGTGTGTTGGTTCCACTTCACACAACAATCCTTTATGGTGGGTTCAATGAGTGGACCTCACAAGGATAGAAAAACAAACTTGTGTGTGTGTGTTACCAGTATGAAGGCATTGAAGCGGGGGTCCTTCTTCTGCCTGATCTTGATCTGGTCCAGAGCCCAGGTCTGGTGACTGCAGAAGCGTGCAGTCAGCTTCTGGAACCAGTCTCCCTCCGTGCCTCCGAACTGAGAGAGGAGAAGACCGGACGTCGCACACACACACACACACACACACACACACACACACACACACACACACACACACACACCCATGAGGAGACTGCCTGCCCATGTTTGAGAGAGAATACGGTTTGTACAGTCCACAGAATGTATCAAGTATGTTTGTGTGTGTGTGTGTGACATTCAGGGAGTTTGTGTTTTTGCACTTACTCTGTTGTGTAATGTGGTCCTGATTGAACTGACAATGTAGTTATCCTCCAGACGTACTTTCTTCAGGTTCTCATAAAAGGCATCTGGATGCATACGCACACACACAAACACACACACACACATCACTTAGACCTCACCTGACCTATTGGCTAATATAACCCAGCTTAGGTCCTATTATCTTATGGTTGGCCATTCCAAAGGGTCGTCCCTCGACCCTTGACCGAGACAGCACTCACAGTGCATCTCAATGATCTCGTCCAGGTTGGGGAAGATGGTGGCCAGCTCTGTGGACGTCATGATGTTCTCTCTCTCCAGAGGCCTGGAGAACACCATCTGGAGCACGCTCAGCATGCGCACGTGGGCGTGCTCCGTCACGTAAAGCTCTGGGGAGGCAACATAAGAGGGGAGGGGTGAGCCCTTCCTCCTCCCCTTTTCCCTTCCTCCTCCCCCTTTTCCCTTCCTCCTCCCCCTTTTCCCTTCCTCCTCCCCCTTTTCCCTTCCTCCTCCCCCTTTTCCCTTCCTCCTCCCTCCTCCCCCTTTTCCCTCCTCCCCCTTTTCCCTTCCTCCTCCCCTTTTCCCTTCCTCCTCCCCCTTTTCCCTCCTCCCTCTTTTCCCCTCCTCCCTCCCCCTTTTCCCCTCCCTCCTCCCCCTTTCCCTTCCCTCCTCCCTCCCCCTTTTCCCTTCCTCCCCCCCTTTTCCCCTCTTCTTCCCCCTTTCCCTTCCTCCTCCCCCTTTTCCATTCCTCCTCCCTCT
Source organism: Hypomesus nipponensis (assembly GCF_054491055.1). Lineage (NCBI taxonomy): Eukaryota > Metazoa > Chordata > Actinopteri > Osmeriformes > Osmeridae > Hypomesus > Hypomesus nipponensis. The sequence continues at coordinate 19,735,546 of NC_140362.1, forward strand.
TTTTCCCTCCCTCCCCTCCATTTCCGTCCCTCCCCCCCTCCCTACTCACCATTTATGACTTCCTGTCTCTTGGTCTCCTTCTTGCTGAGTCGTGCGAGGGTGTCAGCGGGGGCCAGCTCCCTCCAGTTGGGCGGGTCCTGCTCCAGCTCCAGGAGGCGTGGCTCCACCTCCTCCTGCTGGGGGGCGGGGCCTGTTGGGGAGGGGCCAGGCAGAGCGCTGTCGGGGGACGGCACGTCAAAACTGATGGGGGGAGGGGGGTAGGAGAGCAGATGGAGGGAGGGAAGGAAGTTGCACAGGAGAGGCATTTGAAAAGTGTAGCCTTGATGGAAATGAATATGAAACATTAAATATTATTATACATGATCGGCTAAGGGATGTTTTTGTCTTCATCCGGGTTAAGTAACTTGTCCTTTTTTTTCCTGACTAACTGTCAGAAGATGACCAAGTCCAACCTTAGGGGAATGGAGGGTCGGGGGGGGTCAGTCTAGCTATAGTGAACTCTATTCTCTTTTACTCAGGCTGGAACTTTGGAGGTTTGAGGACTGACGGTTTTAGAGTAGGCCAGTACGGTGTCAGTCTGTCAGTCAGTCAGTCAATCTGCTGTCAGCTGGTCAGTGAGACAGTTAGACAACGGGTCAGTCATCTCATTTGTCTGTCTGTCCGTCCCTGCTGTGCGCCCCCCTTCCACCAAGATGGAGATGGTGGTGGTGGTGGGGAAGAGGGGGGTGGCTGCCTTACAAGAAGTGTTGCTTGGGGGAGGGTGAGGTGGGATGCATCGCCGTGGCAGCGGCTTGCAGGTCCACGTCACTACGGGAACGCGGCTGTTTGGCCCGGGAGGAGCCACGACGACGGGAGGGATGGCGGTCCACCCGCGCACTCTCGCTGCGCAACACTTTCCTGGGGAGGGGGGGATAAGGTGGGGGGGGGGGTAGGGGGGGTGTAAAACGTGGAGGTAGGGAGGGGAAAAGACAGTGCAGAGAGCAGGGGAGGACAGGAGGAGACAAAGTAACGACAGAGATGGGGTGGGTAGGGGAGAGAGAGAGACAGAGAGAGAGACAGAGAGACAGAGAGAGAGAGAGAGAGAGACAGATACAGAGAGAGAGACAGAGAGAGAGAGAGACAGAGAGAGAGACAGAGAGACAGAGACAGAGATACAGAGAGAGAGACAGAGAGAGAGAGAGAGAGAGAGAGAGAGAGAGAGAGAGAGAGAGAGAGAGAGACAGAGAGACAGAGAGACAGAGAGAGAGATACAGAGAGAGAGAGACAGAGAGAGAGACAGAGACAGAGAGAGAGACAGAGAGACAGAGAGACAGAGAGAGAGACAGAGAGACAGAGAGAGATAGAGAGAGAGAGATACAGACAGAGAGACAGAGAGGGAGACAGAGAGACAGAGAGAGAGATACAGAGAGAGAGAGAGAGAGAGAGAGAGACAGAGAGAGACAGAGAGAGAGAGACAGAGAGAGAGAGAGAGAGAGAGAGAGAGACAGAGAGAGAGACAGAGAGAGAGAGACAGAGAGAGAGAGAGAGATACAGAGAGAGAGAGACAGAGAGAGATACAGAGAGAGATACAGAGAGAGAGAGAGAGAGAGAGAGAGAGAGAGAGAGAGAGAGAGAGAGAGAGAGAGAGAGAGAGAGAGAGAGAGAGAGAGAGAGAGAGAGAGAGAGAGAGGGAGGAGGTGGGGATCCAAAGGACGAGGAGTGACCCAAACGAGAAGAACGAGGGACAATAAGAGGAGGGAAGACGGAACACGTGTGAAAAGAGGGAGTGAAAGAGGAGCATGGAAAAGGTGACCAGGTTAGAGACAGTCATGTAGACCCAGATGACCCCCTCAGTAAAAACCCTCTGTTAAGACATACTGGAAGCCCGTCTGACCGTGTACAGTGAAGAGACTTGTCATTCATAAACAGGTGTACCAGTGCTCTATGAAGGCAACCTAACGGTGAATGGAGCAGATCGGATCTTTGATCTCTCACACAGACTGACAGGGGTCATGTGACCCTATGCCCCCCCCCCTTCAGTTCCAGACATTTCCCATCCGGGGGGGGTCGGACAGCCCTTAGACATGCAGTGTGTTTGAGCTCTCATGACGACAGTGAAGCAGGTCTACGGCTCTCTACTTCCACAGCCCGCCCACATCAAAACCAAGCTGCAGAGATGAATGATACTTATCCATGCAGTGTGTGTAAATATGCATGTGTGTGTGCGTGTGTGTGTGTGTGTCTCAGATCAGTCTCTGGCCTGACATCTGTCCCAGGCTGTTAATGGAGCAGTGACCCACTTTGTCTTGCATCTGTAAAAACACCGGACAACACACAGTTACACCACCACACACACACACACACACACACATCAAACTGTCACAGCTGTACACCAACACACAACCACACTGCCTTCAAAAGCTTCACCACAAAAAAAACTCCCTTCACTCAACCTTCACATCCCTGTGCCCACCATACGACCACAGGGTCCCTACCTAGCACCGTGTTTACACCCTCCAAGACATGAATCGTGTGACAAAAGGCAACACGCCGGACAGGGTAACGGACAACACATGCAGCAAGCGCTAACCCGCAGATGGAGGGAGGCCCTGGCCTGGACATGGAATCACTGTTCAAATTGCTTGAGGAGGGGAAGCTGGGGTGGGGGAGGGGGATATTCGAGTGCTAATGTGCCCACCCAGGCCCGCAGGGGGGATGTCTCCCCCTTCGATCAAGCGCCCCTCAGAAACAGCACAAAAGGCGCGGCGGCTCACAGACTGGTATCAAAAGCACACTGACTGGGAGATTCCCCCGACGGAAACCACGACAGCTTTACCAGATGTCCAATCCGCCTGTCAAAACACAAGAGACACCTGCGCAACTGAAGACAAGCCGAAGTGGCTGGGGGCGACATGCAAATGAGCTGGAGGGGGCAAAAACAGGAGACATGCATCACGTAACCATGGAACGATAGACACGCCCAGGAAAGGAGGGGCTTTCCCCGCCTGGTGGGGGTGTGTGTGTGTGTGTGTGTACACACACCGACTCGTAGCTCCAGTAAAATCCCAAGAGGATTAAAGTAGCATCGTCATGACTGTGGTAGATGTAATGATGAAGAGAATGGACTGATAATGAGCTGAAAAATGAGGACACAGGCAGGAATGGACAGAAATAAATTGCGAAGGAAAGAGGGTAGCAAAACAAGCAAAGGGAGGGGCAGGGGATGGGGGGGGTTGAATGGGGGCGGGGGGGGGGGAGGTGTTGGAAGGGACGACTGGATTCCGGCAGGTTTGCAGGTCCGTTTGGGTGTTGGCTGCTGCGTTAGCGAGCGGCAGCGGCAGCTTGCACACAGCAGGGACGGACCACCGAGGGAGTTTTACCACGCTCCCTCAGTCTGAGCATGGACGCTGCCTACCCTAATGCTGGACTGATTCATGGCTAATCTATACTCTCATACCACTACGGGAGTTTTACCACGCCCCCATAGTCTTGGTGTGGACACGAGTTCATGGCTGAGCTACACCACGAGAATCTCAGAGATATGTCTGTCTGGGTACTTTTACAAGCATTCCTTCCCTTCTCATTTCCTCTTTCCCTTGGTGAAGAATACCTTTCTCTTTAAACCCCTCCTCCATTCTTTATTTCTTTCCTTCTCCTTCCCTTTCAACTTCTGTTCCCTCCCTCCCCCCCTCCCCCCCTCCCCTCCCTCCCCCCCTCGCTCCCTCCCTCCCCATCTGGTCCTCACCTGTCCTTTTCCAGGCTCTCCTCTGGGGCCGTGTCATTGGCTGAGGGGGGCTCCCAGATGGACAGACCCCCACCCAGGCCGGCGGGGGAGATGTCTCCCCCTTCGGACAGAGACAGGGGGTCAGACCGACTTGTGGGGACACCTTGGTGGAGCGGAGAATTGGGCAGAAGGTTACGATTTGTACTGAAGCTCATCTGTAGCCCTTACAAATCAATCAATGATCATATCTGTTGGGGGGTGGGGGGAAAAAAATCTGATTCACCTATGAATCGCGATTCATTCTTATAGCGATTCACAAATGTTATTTTAATTTTTATTGATTAAAAATCGTGAATCGATTTCTAATGGAATCGTGACCCCAAGAACTGATTTGAATTGAATTCTGAGGTACCAAAAGATTCCCACCCTTAATATCTGTTTTATTTATCCACTAACCATCACTAAACTCTAATCATGTCTGTAACTACCAACAAGATCAACGAGGCTCAAGAGCCTCATTATATGGACCAATGTTTTCTTTTTCCCCCACAACACTGATTGGCCAACCCTGCCAGCCAATTGGCTTTACCCAATTCGCTGTGGGCGGAATCCGGGCTGGATGTCACGCTAATGACAGTTGGTCCGTCTGGTTGCTCGGCGCCGGGCTGGGAGGCGGAGCTCCCGGAGGAGCCGGGCTTCCTGTGGGGGGGGAAGGTGGTGTCCAGGACGGACCCTCGGGGCAGGGCAGGACCGCTCGAACCTTTCCTCTCCTGAGACATCTTCTCCTTGTCCACTAGGGGCGAGAGACAGCGAGGGAGAGAGGGAAACAAAAAGAGAGAGAGAATTCAACAACAGACTTTGGTAAGACCATTTGCAAGGCGGTTGGGGAACAGTGCTATCAACCAGACAGACAGAGACACAGACAGACAGGTAGGATGAGTAAAGGGCAATCAGGTTTCTGTGTGAAAGAGTGGTTAGTTTAGTGTTACATCCACAACCTTGGGGACAAACTGGCCCTGACCGGTGTGCTTGGGCGCTTGGGTTCTTGGTCAGGGTTAGTTGATCTTCCACTATAACACCAGTGATTACAAACAATGTCACAGAATCTACCCCTACTGTTCTAACCAAGTCCAACCAGTTAACAAGGCCCCCGTTGGATCCTCCCCCAGGTTTGATTTGGTACATGCAGACATGCATAGGTATAGATTAGTACGGATGAGACCATTCTAGAGATACAGGGGTGGACATAATAGACGGTACCTTCAACTTCCACTTTAGGCACTTTGCCCTCAGCTGAAAGACAAAGGGGGCAAGACAACATACTATTTTAATTCCTATAATAACCTGGATATACAGCAATTCACAGCTTAATCATCTTGCTTGAGCAAAACTATATATATATATATTCATATCAACACGACAGTGCAGTATTCTTGTCCAGTTGGAATATCAAATAATATAAGGACATACTCTAATCTTCATCGTTCCTATGAGGCTAAAGAATGTGGTTTGCCGCTGCATGCGGTCAACCTTAGCAACGCTCTCTGTTTAGATGGTAACCATAGCGTGTGCCGCTCAGAAGACCCCCCCCCCCCACACACACTCCCTCTCCCCCATGCATGGATCTGTCTGTCTTTGGGGCCGGGCTGGGGTGTTTTTGACATGGAGGGGGGGAGGAGGGAGGGTAGAGATACGTACTGCTGCCCGCAATCCAGCCTCCGGCTGCGTGGAAAACTTTAGTGAAACTCTGCTTGGGTTTGGAATTGGGATTGTCTTCTTTCTTGTTCTGGACGGAAAGAGGGAGGGAGGGAATCGGACACAAAACAAAGTTAAAAAGTGAACGCAAAAATAATCCGTAACAATAACTTTTAGAGAATACATAAAGACAAAAGCAGTTGGGCTTGAGGCTGAGATCAAATTTCCCCCCCCAAATATCTGGACGTGATCTCACTACGCCACCGCTACTGCTGAGTGAGGTGAGGAGGCTCTGGGCCCGGGAGGGAAGGTGGGGTAGCCGTCTTACCTTCCCCACCAGGGGTCTCCTGAAGAACCCCCTGGACTTCTTGCTGTCCGCTGCCCTGGTCTTCACTCCCAGGTGCTTCATGTAGAAAGCCACTGCTCCGAAGATGGCAGCGCTGGAACAGAAGAACAACGTTTATTAAATCACAGAAGATTCTGTTACCAGTATAAGCTACTCATGGGAACAAAATCGTCGCTTTAACCTCTTGCTACAGCACATCTCATCTGTTACAGTGATACAACTTCAACTCGTCTAGAAATCGACTTGTTTTCTAAGTGGCTAAAGTTGAACTAAATCTGCAAAACAGATCGACCGCATGACTAAAGCAGAAACACGTATCCCATGCAGCATGATGTTAACAAACTGTACTTGTGTAAACAGAGAGTTGGACGACATCAACACAACTCACCATTTCTCCTCGTCCGAGACTATGGTGGGTCTGTGAAGGAAAGAACAAGAGAGAGATGTTAGAGGGGGACGAGATGCACCTTACCAGGCGCACGCAAAACTGCAGGGAGTCAGGTGGCTGAGTGGTTAGGAAATCGGGCTAGTAATCAGAATGTTGCAGGTTCGATTCCCGGCCATTTCAAATGATGTTGTGTCCTTGGGCAAAGCACTTCACCCTACTTGCCTCAGGGAAAATGTCCCTGTACTTACTGTAAGTCGCTCTGGATAAGAGTGTCTGCTAAATGACTAAATGTAAATGTAAAACTGCAGGACTCACCTGCTTGTATTTTTAAGTAGCATTTTGCCCTCTCTTTTGTCTGATTCCAAACTGCGATTTTGGGACGACGGAATCGAAAGCTACACTGTTTTTCCTGCTCTAATCTGACTGCAGCAATAGTGAGTTCAGAATTAATGGTTTTAAGCATATTCTGATATTTGTGAACCCCCCCCACAAAAAACACAATTATAATGAAAATAATCCCTCAAAATTAACAATTAAAATACTTGGCAAAAGTACTTCATTTAATAACCAAAAAGAAGGGACAAATTTAAAAAAGGCTACGCGCCAATTCTCTAAAACTGAATCTTCTGAAGCTCAATCTTCCAAAGACGATGTTCAGCTAAGAGGAAATTTCTCTGTCATTTGTCTGCAGGGCGAATGACTCTCAAACAAAGCTCCAAAACTAACCGACATGGGTATTTAACTGGTTCTGACTGATGCAATAAGCAGGCAAGACGGAGGAAATACGACCTGTCTGTGTTCCTACACTGTAGCCTGGGAGGGATTTCCCTGGGATTCCCCACAACTAGCCAATCATAGGGTCTGAACCCCCCCAATCTGCTGACCGTGCAACCAATTGGGAGGTAGAGGAGGTGAGGTCACCGAGTTGTGGTGAGAGAGAGTGGGGAGCAGGGGGCGATCGAGCGTGTGAGAGTGAGGGAGCAGGGGTTTGGAGGAACAGGGAGAGGATTGTGGGTGAAACTGCACGTCTGAATGACTCTTTTGTCCCTGTGTGACGACAGGGAGACAAGAGACACTGATAGTGTTTTATGATGCCCCTGATGGAGCCTGTTATCAGGCCTTTAGGTTCTGTCTCTGCACCGGGTGTATCCTCCCTCCATATATCTCTCTCTCTCTCTCTCTCTCTCTCTCTCTCTCTCTCTCTCTCTCTCTCTCTCTCTCTCTCTCTCTCTCTCTCTCTCTCTCTCTCTCTCTCTCTCTCTCTCTCTCTCTCTCTCTCTCTCTCTCTCTCTCTCTCTCTCTCTCTCTCTCTCTCTCTCTCTCTCTCTCTCTCTCTCTCTCTCTCTCTCTCTCTCTCTCTCTCTCTCTCTCTCTCTCTCTCTCTCTCTCTCTCTCTCTCTCTCTCTCTCTCTCTCTCTCTCTCTCTCTCTCTCTCTCTCTCTCTCTCTCTCTCTCTCTCTCTCTCTCTCTCTCTCTCTCTCTCTCTCTCTCTCTCTCTCTCTCTCTCTCTCTCTCTCTCTGTTGTAGTGCTAATGCATTGTGTCTGGCCAGTGGGTCAGTGCTACATTAACTTCCCAGTCTCTCTACCTCCATTTCCCCCTCTACTTCCCTCCCCCTCTCAGTCTCCAATGGACAGACTGCATCAATAACACTCGCCCTCTCCTCTCCCTGGGTGCTCCCTCCCCCCTCCCCCCGCTTGGCCCTGTGCCAGTGGCGGGGGGAGGGGGGAGGGGGGGGAGGGACAGAAGGGGGGTGGAGAGGCCTTCCTGCCAACGTGGCAAGACCGACTCCATCGTCTCCACGTCCGGCTTTCAGTTCCTCTTCCTTGTCCCCCTCCCTCCCCTGCCTCCGCGTTGGGCTCTGACCGTCTCGTCATGTCTCGTCTAAAACCCTCCGGTTAGTCTTGGTGGTGTCTGATGCACGCCATACAACTGAACCCTTCCCCTCCCGTCAGCCCAAGGCATCTACCAAATCTGACCACCTAGTCCTGCCCCATCTGTAACACATCACACCAGGCCTCATGCCCCATATTGGATTCAGTGGCTTCTTAGCAGCTCCTATGGGAAACTCCAGGAGATGTTTGGATGCTGCTTAACGCGTCAAATCTCCGAGGTGATTATGGGGGTAAGACATCCTTTGGTTCTGTAAGACTGAGGTGTGAAGCTGGGATTCTACAGTGCAGTACACAAACCGAGTCAATAAGAGAACTAGGCTTCCTAGTGTGCAGACTGCAGCTCGCGCACAGCAGCTTGTGCTACTGGAACCGCGTAGCACGGAAAGAGTTCACATTTGGGGGTTGGCCTCTCTTTGCACACAAAGAATGCTGAACCGAGTTTCATTCGTATACAGGATAAAAGGTTACATCTTCCACTTTTATGACACGGGCAGCCGGTTAAGGCCTTCATAGTTTGGGTAAAAGTCTTAGCCGCTGGTTTCCGGAAGACTCACTGGAGCTCGGACATCCTGTCCAGCAGGTTCTCGGCCACGGCCTTCTCCTTCATCTCCATGGGAACGCGGTCGGTCGGGTAGTGGGACTCCACCTCCACCAGCTCCTGTTCGTTTGGGGTCATGCCCATCATCCGCTTCTGCCTGCGCGGAGAAGAGAGGGGGGGGGGGGGTAGATGGGATGACACAAAAAGACACACAAACAGGGAGTCAGGTGGCTGAGCGGTTAGGGAGTCGGGCTATTAGTCAGAAGGTTCCCGGTACGATTCCCGGCCGTGCAAAATGACGTTGTGTCCTTGGGCAAGGCACTTCATCCTACTTGCATCGGGGGGGGAATGTCCCTGTACTTACTGTAAGTGGCTCTGGATAAAAGTGTCTGCTAAGTGACTACCGGCCAGTGTCTTCAACCACCTGACGTGTTATGTGTGCTTTATGTTTGACATTCAGGGAATGTCCCTGTACATTCTGTACATACTGTTAAGTCGCTCTGGATAAGCGTGTCTGCTAAATGTCAAAGCACACATAACAGGTCAGGTGCTTGAAGACACTGCTCGGTTGCGTACAGTTGTGACTGAGGGAGTCAGGTGGCTGAACGGTGAGGGAATCGGGCTAGTAATCTGAAGGTTGCCAGATCGATTCCCAGCCGAGCCAAATGACACACAGACACAGGTGTCCTCTGCAGACAGACCCAGCTGGCTGATCCAGTTGGCTGCTCTGTCGTTAGAGGGGTTGCTGCTTTAGGTTAGTTATTTGCTGGTCAGATTTGGTTGCCCAGGGTCAGGGCTGGTCAGGGTTCATGGTGTTTCACGGTCAGGGTGGATGGTCTCTCACCTGAAGTCTTCCAGCTGACGCAGCACCTCAGTGACCTGGAGGGACTGGATCTCCTGGGCAAACCTTCTCTGCTGATCCTCAGGCAACAGGTCGGGACGCGTACGATCTGGGAAGGAAGGGAGGGGGGAAACAAGACGAGAGGGGGACATTCAGTAAAAAGAGGGGACACATTCAGGAGGAAGATACGCGTTTTGTGTTGGGATGTCGCCTGAACACACTGGATCCAGAATTCCAGATCACATTCTAGATCGAGGAGTCAAATCATGGCGCAGCGAGATAAAGTGACGGCCATGTTAGAGTGAGCAGATGTGAGACTTACCCAACTCAAAGGACACAGACTGTGGGACGCACACTCGGAGGATCTGAGAACGGGGGAGGGGGGGCGAAAAGCCAGAGAGGGGATGGAGAGAGGCACAAGTCAGAAGCGCATTTCCAATTGAACAGTTTGTTACACCACCACCATACTTATTTGATCAAGCTCGGGGGAACGGAGGTGAGCGCAGTACCGCGGCGCCGCCAGCAGATGTCGCTTCGACACAAAACGAGAACGTTTGATCACAGGACCGACGGAAAGCCAGCCATATCTGACTGCATCGGTTCGAACAATCCAATAAATACCGTGAAATGGCTCATATCAAAAGAAAGGAAGTGAATGAATGGGAGAGAAACAAAAAAAAAGCTTGATTCCTGAAGGTCATTCCCACGACCCCAGCAGGAAGTGGGCGGTCAGAGGGAGCGAGAGTGACACAAGCCAAACAGAGGGAGAGAGATAGAGTCCAGAGATTAGAAGAGGGGGGAGATGAGATGACAGAAAGAGAGACAGAGAGAGAGAGAGACCGAGAGAGAGACAGAGAGAGAGAGAGAGAGACAGAGACCGAGAGAGAGAGAAAAAAAACAGATAGGCAGAGGTAAACAGAGACAGTGAGGCAGACAGAAAGCTGTTGGGAAGCCCGGGGGAGAGTCAGCCAGTCCCAGTGCACACCAACATGATCAACAAACACTGTTGACACACAAACAACAATCCCAAAACACACTTGTTCAGAGCCCTTTTACCCAAACACACACTTCCAGGGGCAAGGGTAGATGAAGGGGGAAGTCCAAAATATTATTGCTGAGCCACCACCACTGGTCTCAAGACTGTCCTCTCGAAGCTACACCCTGACTAGCTTCTGGTTTCTCTGCTCAGCCTAAGGGCGGCGAAAGTAGCTCTTAGAAGACAATTGCTTTCTTTGATCCCTGTTGTCCCTTCCCTGCAGTTTGTACTTGTGGCTGTGTTGTGATCTGGTAACTGCATTAGAGGTCGAGGTTGAACATAAGATAACTTATGTAGCTGTTTCTGCTGCACTGCACGCTACTAGACACTTCTGGAATTAAGACCTTATTGTCAGACTCTATTTGAGATGTAATCATATCACAGTAGTGTTATTTTTGTCATAATACATTAATCAGCTTGCTACCACAGTTGGCATGTTATTGTTGCCATTTATCTAAGCAAATGAGATGATATTGTTGTGCAACAGTATTATTTTTGTTCAAAGGGCCAGATAAAGCTAGTGCATCCAGACTGTTCCATGACTCTGACTGCAAAAATACTGAACAGCTATGCACTTTAAACCCATGATCGTTTCCAGGGCTTTCAATCTCCATTATTCAGTTTGTCACTTCCTGTCTGTGTACTCACCGCCCCCTTGTCAAGGAAGGTGTTGTAGAACTCCACAAACTGCTTCCTGGTCTCTTTGGTGTTGGTGTTCTTGAAGAGTTCGGCATGAAGGAAACACAACTGGGAGGAATCATGGTAGGTAGAGACAGAGGGAGATGGAGAGAGAGAGATATGAATACAAGAGATGGAATTCAAATGGGGTATGTGTGTGTGTGTGTGTGTGTGTTGACATAGGAGTGATTCACTCGCTACGTGACTACTAAGATGAGAGGGAAAGGTTTGGGAATGGGGCGGGGTGTGGTGTGGTTGAAGGTTAATGTGGTGTGGGAGAGGGGGTGGTGGTGGGGGGGGCAGTAACAGTACCTGGTTGGGTCACCTTGTCTGCATGCAGAGTGAAGGGAGAGACAGGCATGCTTTAAATCCCCGGAAATACTTGCACACCCACACAAGCGTGTTGTGTCACACCCATGTGCACACACACACACACAGGGTGAACTAGACAATCAGACACACGGTACGCGCACACATGCACCTCTGCCCCATATTTGCATATGCATTGTGGGAATTGTAGTTCTTACCAGAGGGGCACAGTCAAACTGCAGAATGACATGTTGCAGGAAGACCAGCAGGTGAGTCGGTCGGGTCTTTACCAACTCTATGCTGTTGAAGTGACTACACTGGTCATCCACCGTCTGAGAAAGAGAGAGAGAGAGAGAGAGAGAGAGAGAGAGAGAGAGAGAGAGAGAGAGAGAGAGAGAGAGAGAGAGAGAGAGAGAGAGAGAGAGAGAGAGAGAGAGAGAGAGAGAGAGAGAGAGATGGATGGATGGAGGGAGGGAGGAGAGAGAGAGAGAGAGAGATGGATGGATGGAGGGAGGGAGAGAGAGAGAGAGAGAGAGAGAGAGAGAGAGAGAGAGAGAGAGAGAGAGAGAGAGAGAGAGAGAGAGAGAGAGAGAGAGAGAGAGAGAGAGAGAGAGAGAGAGAGAGAGAGAGAGAGAGAGAGAGAGAGAGAGAGAGAGAGAGAGAGAGAGAGAGAGAGAGAAAGAAAGAAATGGAGAGACAGAAAGCGATGGAGAGTCAAAATCAAATCAAAATGTATTTGTCTAGCCCTTTTTACAAGCAATTATAGCCCTTTGAGACAGAAAGAGAGAGAGAGACAGAGAGACAGAGAGAGAGAGACAGAGAAGAGGGCGGGGCAGGCAGAAAAGGGGAGGGGAGAGATATTTGGGTGACAACATTCCAAAAGCTGGCACCCAGCTCCATGTCACTCACAGTCACCAGGTCGTTCTCAAAGTCCTCGTCCTCGGCTCCTATGATGCTCATGGTTGTCTCGGACCCCTGAGGCCACAACACACGTGGCTGCAGAGAGGGAAGGAGGGGAAGACCACAGTCAGGACACGGTCTCACAGGCCTGGCTGACCCCCCCCCCCCCCCCCACACACACACACACACACACACACACACACACACAGCTGTGCAGAAGCGGGTGAAGCTAGGAAACCTTTCCCATGCTTCCGACGGACCAAGAACTGCGCCTCCGAAAACGAGGGCCTCTCTCTCTCTCTCTATACTGCTGGACGATGGATCGCGGTGAAAAGTCCAAACGTTTATTCTTTCCCGAACGGGAAAACGGACGTGCAAACGCCCTCAGTTTCAATGTGGAGAGGGACCCAGAGGGACTGCTTTCCAGCGGCAAGACAGCCTAGCGGTCTTGCCAGTGGGCAAGTTGGGACGACTACCTGCTGCGATCAAATACAAATCTTGACGTTCCAGACCAATTAAGCCGCGATCCTGTATGCAGACTGTGTGTATTCTCCCTCCATCCAGGCAATACTAAAACATTTACGCTTGAGAATGGTATGTGGAAGGGGGGGGGTGGGGGGTGGGGGCTAGGTAGAGAGACAGGGCGCCATCAATATTTGATTGTGGGACGTGCACCACCGGAGCAGAGTGAAGATCGGAGTGGTTGAGCCCGTAATGCACCTGACTCATGGATCCAGCTTAAAACGGTTTCCTGAGGTCAATAAGATGTTGGAAGGGGGGTTAGAAGCCTCTGCCCTCCCTGCCCCAGCCACACTCTTCCTCTGAAGGCCATGGGCCTGTTACTGCTTTGAGGAAGCACCCAGTCATAAAGCACCCACAGCCAACAAATATATTCACCACTGCTCAGAAATAGAAAAACGGAAGTTTTGCTGTGAACAGATCTGTTTTTTTTTTGTTTTGTTTTTACTGTGTGTGTTCGTTTTGGGGGGAAGATGTGGACTGTGTGATGAAAGCGGGTGGTAACTGAAAGAGCGTGTCTGGAATGTGATGGATGAACCCAGTGAGGGAGAAGTTGTGTTTGACGTGGTCAAGAAGGTCACGGAGAAAGCTGTAAAAGAGAAGCAGACTTGGACAGAGGGAGAAGAACAGAGGGGTTAACAAGAGAGCTCAGAAAGACCTGTGGTCCTAAACCACACACGGTTCACCCCACACTGTAGTTTCGATGCTTGACGTTGACTGCCACTGTGGCAGTGCCACAAACCATCATCACCTAAATCCATGTCCCACCACGTCACCTAAACCTCGTGTTCACCCAACCATAACCAGTGGTATGTTATGTACACATGAAAAAATGTAATTCTCTGGTGGAAATATATATATATATATATTTCTTTTTTTAACCCATTTTCATTTGAGCCTGTTTCGGCGTATTAATGACAAGAAAACAATCACGGCTTTATACTGTCATCGTGTAACGACCTCCTGGAATGCCTCTCTCAAAAAAACTGTATCGCTAAGCTAGTTAGCGCAAACAGGCCTCTGTGGTATCCCATTAGCAACAGGCCATCTAAAGGCTAATCTATTGTGGTGGTATGTGTGTGTGTGTGAGTGTGGGTGGGTGTAGAAAAACACAGGGGAGTTGAGAATGCGATACTCGGGTCGGGGGAGAGAGGTCAAGAGGGAGGGGAGAGGTATGAGGATGCCACGGTCTGGCACCAGAGGTCAGGATAGATGAGAGGGCGGGTGCCGGGAGACAAGATGGACAGAGGGTGGGATGATGGAGGGATGATGGAGGGAGGGATGATGGAGGGAGGGATGATGGAGGGAGGGATGATGGAGGGAGGGATGATGGAGAGAGCACACAGGGGAGAAGGGAAGGAGGGAGCGATAGAGGAAGGTGGGATATGGAAGGAGGGATGGATGGAGGGAGGAGGAAAGCGAGCTGTTCTAGAGTGTTGAGACGTGGCCCAGAAGCTCAGGAGCCCTGGAGGGGAGGCAGCTGTGTAACTACCCCTCCCCTCTCCTCCCCCCTCCCCTCCCTCCCTCCCTCTTCCACCTCCATCCCCCCTCCCCTCCCCCCTCCCCCTCCCTCCCTCTTCCACCTCCATCCCCCCTCCCCCTCCCTTTCTTCTTCCTCCTCCTCCTCCTCCTCCTCCTCCCTCCCTCCCTCCCTCCCTCCCTGACATTCCAGCACTAATTAGGTGTCAGCTGGCATCAATCTATTGATAGCCATCAAGTGTACGTGGCTTTGTACGTGTTGCCAGTCTGTGTGCCAGGGGACTATGCCCATGTCTGTGTGTGTGTGTGTGTGTGTGTGTGTGGGGAGAGGGTGGGATCTGACATTGACTAGACACTGTTAGTGTGTGTTACTCTCTACAGAATTTATGGATGGGATGAGTTGAGTGCTCAATACTGTCCATGTCCTCTCTAGGAAATTACAGAATGTGACTCCAGGCTAGATGAAGTCGAGCTCAGTCCCTGTCCAATCATTTCATAATTCCTAAGTTAAGGCACTGTTACAACAGCTCCGGAGCTTATACCAGTCTCCTTCCTTACCACGTGCAATGTTTTATAACCGTTTTACACAACCAATGAGAGAGCTGTTTTTGAGTGGCCAATCCGTGACCTCACTTCTTCGTTGTCCTGCTCCTGTGGAAGGGGACTGGACAGCAGCTGTTGCATTGGCATGGCAACATCTGTCAGTCCATCGTTTACATTCATGTTCGTTTGGAACAATGAATGAAAGAGAAGAAGAATCCAGTACTGGGTCAAGACTTGTTTTACAAGAACCTGCAGGAAGATCTTCAAACGCTTCTCAAATCCACACACACTTCGAAAGGTTCAACACCGCTACTTAGCGCATTGTTCCTTTTTCGGGACAAAAAAAAAACAAAACACCAACAGAAGTTCTTTGCAACTCCAAAAAGATTTTCACAACGAGTTGCAACTCCAGCGTTAGTAACCTTTCACAACGAGAGACATTAATAAAACACTCGTTACATTTCTCTGTTCTGGACGGAATCCACACATGCTCTATTGTGCCAGATCAAATCATTCCTGTATCAGAACACCTTGTCCACACACAATGTTCTGTGTCCTGTCTCCATCTCCGGCCCTTTGCTCTGAGTTCACCGCCCCAAAATAGCAAAACGGCTAATGGCTGGTTAATGTTTGTGCTGCCATTTATCTGGCCCTCTCATCAGGCCCTATCCTCCATTAGAGGAGCCTCTGGGGTCCTACTCGGAGGGGGGTGCCCCTTCAGGCGACCTGACCAGAAACTCAGCAGGAGCCACACAGACAGGAAGTGGGTGTAATTTCCTCAGGAAGCGATCAGATACATTTCCTGCTCGGTTTATCTCAGAGGCCTGGGAGGGAAAGAGAGACAAAGAGAGAGAGAGAAACAAAGAGAGAGAAATGCTAAGCTAAGCAAAAAAAAATGTTTAAAAAAAAAAAGTAGAAAAATGTTGCACGGTGCCAAAAAAAAAATGAAAGAGGAAGAGAGAAGATACCAAAAGGTCAAATATCCAATTAAGAGTGTTGCACCCTTCTCTACCCATGTCTTGTGTTCCCCAGCACACCAGTCAGGAGAACCTACTGGGCCAGGACTGAGGAGAACCATACAGGGACAAGCTTAAGACAGAGAGGCGTCGTGAGACATGCCCCAGAGAAGCACGATACCAGGATCAAATCAAATGTATTTGTATAGCCCTTTTTACACGCAAGCATGTCACAGAGGGCTTCACATGCGCCCATAGAACTGCCCCTCAACCAACCTAAACCCTCAAGGAAGACAAGGAAAAACTCCCAGAAAAACTCAAGAGCAATTCAGAGAGGGATCCCCTCCTCCAGGAGGGGGGGGTGGGGTTCAAAAGAGGGGGAGCGCAGGAGCCGTGGAAAAGACGGCAGGATGGTGGGGACAAGGAAATTAGAAAGATTGCGACAACATCGGGAGGGAGAAAAAACTGTCTGCTTGTGGAAGGGGGGTGGGAGAAAAAGAGAAAAAGCCAGAGTAATGTTTCCTGAAAAATATACAGTCACTTCAACATAGGGACTGAGGTTTTACTTAAGTCTGCATCAATCAGTACTAGTGACCGCTAAAGGTGAAGAAAAAAAATTGAAACTTTTTGGTGACTTGGAAAAAAAGTTTCTCAAAGAAAAAAGCTTTGAAAGGTTGAAACAATATTTTTGAAAAATCTCTGTCCAATGTGCGTGCGTGTCTGTGTGTGTGTGGCCCCACATAACCTAAATATGTTCAATACTGCATGGCATAGTTACAGACAATGACACAGAAAGTGATTGCATAACTAGTGTTCTATCCATGTGTGTGTGTGTGTGTGTGTGTGTGTGTGTGTGTGTGTGTGTGTGTCCACAGAGCAGGGCCAGGCAGGGCCTGGGGTGTGAAAGGCCAGTGCCAAACTGGGTTAATGAAAGTAAAGCTGCCATGTAATATTTGAACACCAATGATCAACACACTAGCTAATAAAACATTTAAATAAACGACTAAACCTTATGCATACAATCCAACACATTCCCTTAGATTAGAAAATCCCAATCACCTTTACATTACTTTCTAACAGATGACATTCTATCAAGTTTTATCAACACACTGTCATAACCACGACATATCTCTGTCTAGTACGAGGACAGATGCTAACAGGCAAACATGGCAGAAAAACGATTGTGTCCGCTTAATGAGAAAGCTCTTTAGCAAGCTGCTAGCATGAAGAACCTGGTGAGCGTCTGTCATCCAGACAGGGACCTGCAGTTGAACCCGTCCCCTACAGATAACATGAGGAAGGAAGGCCTAGTGCAGAGAGAAAGGGACAGGTTGCAGCGACGAAGTGAGAGGCAGTGGCAGGGGTGAGAGGAACACACGAGGCAGTGGCAGGGGTGAGAGGAACACACGAGGCAGTGGCAGGGGTGAGAGGAACACACGAGGCAGTGGCAGGGGTGAGAGGAACACACGAGGCAGTGGCAGGGGTGAGAGGAACACACGAGGCAGTGGCAGGGGTGAGAGGAACACACGAGGCAGTGGCAGGGGTGAGAGGAACACACGAGGCGGTGGCAAGAGGAAGAGACGGAGGAGATGATGGCGTTAGGATGAACCAAACAGCAGTGGCGGAGGTGTGAACAAGTGCCACGACACCACATCCTCTGCCTTTCTTTCGTTTTAAATCCCCCCCCCCCCCTTCATTGTTCTCTTTTCGCCCTCATCTCAGTATAAGATTCCTTGGTATGGCCGAGCCAATAAAGCCAGTGCATGCATGGTCAGAACACTCCAGACAATTATGTAATTTAACAACCCATGACGTAACGTCTAAAATAAGATTATGAACTCAAACAGGAAGGAAAGGAAGGAAAAACCCAAAAGCGAGGCTTTTGGCCTGCTCACGTCTTGCTTGCAGGCTTACAAAGTACAGCACAGCGCCGTGTTCAACCTGAAAGAGTGGCAGCTTTAGTGGCACCGTGGCGACCATCCTTCCTCGATCTAGGGAAGACACAGACACACACCCATGTACTGGAGAGGGAAGACAGATTCTCTACGGGCCCCAGTGCAGTCTGTTTGGGGTGTGGTTGTGACCAGATATTTGACCCCAGCGCCAATCCTCTGTCCCTAGGTCGCGTCCTGATCACCCCCAGCCACGTTACGTGGTGATTGGTCCTTCTCAAACCCGTCCTCTCCAGTCTCTCTGGAGTGTCTAGGCCCTGAAAGCCAACTGGCTTCTACACTTCAGGGAAATATGTGATCGGCAAAGCCAACTGACGACGAGTGGATTGGCAGTTCTGGAGGCCTAACTGCTTTCAAGTATGTGTGCGTGTGTGTGTGTCATTTGCAGACTGAGGGGTAACTGCTCGGGCCTAACACAGAGCCCTTTGATAAGTCCTTGGGGTCGAGGAGAAACACTCTAATTCATTCCAAAGTAGGTAAGGGTCACGTCTGCCTGCCTGTGTGGAGTGTTTTAGGCTACGGCTCGCTCTTTTGGCAACTGATGACTCAAGGATTGCAGCACATAAAGCTGCTATGCCCATCTGAAATGGGCTGGAGGGGGATTCTCAGAATCTGGGCTGGTTCTGAACACCACGTTGCCAAGCCAACACACACACACACACACACACACACAGAATGAATTTTCAGACCAAGCAAGAGATAAAGAACCTAGACCTTCTAACCTCCTTCCTCAGGGTACGTCCATCACTAAAGAATAGGCTAGACATTTAAATCATATGATATCCATTCCAAACTTGATAACAACGTTGCTACTAAATTCACAAAGTAGTTACATCGATCTGCTACTGCATGGAGATCCTCATCCGGGAACGTGTGGAGCTCTAGAGGCCTGGCCTGCACGTCAGCAGGCTAACCTACAGGTTCCTGTGTTGACGCCCCACCTCTCGCTCTATGCTAAACACCATCAACCTCTTCTACCTCCAGGCACTGTCGACACACCCTTCGACTATCCTTGTGTCTGGTTTCTGTGTCATAACATGACGTGTGTGTGTAAGTGTGCGTGTTAACCCCCGATTCTCATCCCACCCCTCTTCACCGGCAGGTTCTCTTCCGTCTTTTCCCTCCCTCCCCTCCCCCCCCCCTCTTCCCTTTCTCAAGAGTAAACAGTCTTTGGAGCCCACTCTTCATTTTTTCCACCCCAAAATGAAAGAGCGCCTTCTCTCCTTGCTGCTGGCTGTCTGACTCACACTCGGACAGAACTTCTTTTTTTTTTTTTCTCATTTCCATACCTTTTTGGGTGCCTGAGGATGTAAGCGAGGCCTGAAGTTCGACTACACTGGCAGAGCATTCAACCCTTCTACTAACAACACGTGTGTGCAGACACACACACACACACACGTATACAAAGCATCCATTCCTGGTGAATGGGTCATTCATGACTCAGGGATGTCGCCTATGTGCACACGTGTACCATGTTCCATCTGTTCCACACACTGGGTGGAACACCATTGGCATTTTGCCAGCCAGGCGAAGGCAGAGAAATCTGCAAAAACTGTGGCAACATATGTCATGAACTGAAGGCTAAAATGACCTTTTTTTCCCATATGATTTCCCAACTCATTTTTTGTGAGAATGGCGGTAACTGCCTGAATCCTTGACGTTAATGCAGTTGCTTTGTTGCTTTCAACAAAGCAACTGCTAGTGCAGGCCCATGCACATACTAACGTCAATTTAGGTCAAAAACAGTCAACGGTTTCTGAAACTTCACGCCAGATAAATATACAAAGGACTAACACACACACACACGTCACACAAACACACAGAGAGAAGCTTACAGCTGAGAAAATATGTCAGCTTCCATAGCTACCTTCAAACATGAACACCCGACCCCCCCTAACGTTTGTAACCTTGCCTCGTGGCCCCCATGGGATTGTACTGCCGTCACTATTCTTATCATACATGCATGCTACCGTTGTTACACTATTATTGTTGCCAGATTTACCTACAGCTCCATAGCTCTGCAAAGCAAACTAAGATTGCCAGCATCTGAAGACCTAAGGTTCTTGTATTTCCTGTATGATAGCATGACAAAGACAGAGGCAAATTAAATTGTTAACATTCCTTTGAAAGAAAGAGAGGGCAGGCCTTTTCGACTCGAGACAGGTTTGCACTTGTAGGAGAAAAGGTAGAAGAAAGAAAAAAAAGACTGATAGAAAGAGGAAAGAGAGAGAGAGAGAGTGTGCGAGAGAGGGAAAGGGTGGTGAAGATAAGATGTGTTGTTCTAACAGACAGGAAGTGGCAGGGCCTGATTCACACGGAGCCCTAAGGTTAAGCATCTGGGTACATCACATTCAACTGCCACACAACCAGATTGGATCAACCAGCTTGTAAAGGCCTCACCTGACACTAAAGAATGTAAAAACAAAAAACAGTAGAAACAAACCATAAGAACCATCGAATTAAGTACATTTGACTGCCATTTGAGCATGTTTGAATAGATCACTGACTTAACTGTGTTCACCTTTCAGTGTTCAAACGTCTACTGTACAAGTCAATGCTTCAAATCTGTGTTTTGATTGAATGCATAAGTAAATGGAATGGTATTGTAGATAAAGGCAACATTTCTCTAAGTTCTTGAGTCTACCCTGCCCCCTAATCAAGTATTGGGGGGGGGGGGGGGGGATTAAGAGGAGATGGCAAAAAAAAGCTGAAATATAGGGGAAAAGAGAGGAAGGGAGGGACTAAAGTGACTACTAATTGTGTGTACTAATTGACTTTCCAGTAAAGGTTAGACCATTAAATGGTATGTAGGTGTACTATTTAAAAGTATACTCTTTACGATAGTTAGGCTGGTTGCAATGTAATTCAACCCATATCGGATTAGCGTTAGTGTATAATGCTCGTTATTTCAACAGCCTGACACAACGCTAATGAATGCTCCTTTTTCATTGAGTTGTGAAATGTTTACCAGCATGGTGTTTACAGAAAAAAAGTGTAACATTATTTTAATGTATGTTATGTCAAAGTCCTATGACCATGTACCACATTAAACGATACAGTTAACAACGGTGGGCGCAAATGATTATGCCATGGCTTGAGTTGCAACATACTGTTTGTTGCATGAATAAAGGAAATATAATCTTACATTGTAGCAGCACACTGTCGCGCTTGAGAAGAATTCGGCGATTAACACTTACCCCTCAAATATTAAACTCCAGCAAGTTCGAAAAATCGTAGTAAAATAATGTGTTTCACTCACTCTAAAACAACTGATTTTGGTTGAAAAACGATAAGATGTCCCGTTTACAGTGTGGCCAAACACAACACATTCCTTTAGCTAGCTTACTGGCTGTCTGGTGTCGAGCTGGCTCCATGCGAAGCCATTTCACTCGAAACTCAAAATTAGTCCAACGTCTTTTAAAGTCAGCAAACTATAACCTCTCAATGCATATGCTTTATGTTAAAGAAAAAACTGAGAACACCATAGACAACTCACCTCAAAGCACAGGGATTTTTTTGCAAAAATGTATAATAAGGTTTCCTGTTCGAAAGTTGCCGTATGTCAGTGTAAAAAAAACATTGTACGCGGAAGTACAATTTCAAGTGCACTAACTCCCCGAGCCAATTATATGTGGAAATAACGGGCAATGTGTGAAAATATGTTGTGATTATGATATTTGTGCATAGTTATTATAGCACACGGCGTCTTTGATTTTAATTTGTGTTTTAATAGCAACTTTTTTCTACCTCTTGTCTTCCTGTTAAGAAAGAATGCTTTAAAATGATCTGTTTCCGCACTGTGTTACACGATATACCATCCCCTCATGAGAAAAAGATGGGCTATGATTGAAGATCAATGTGATATTAATGGATCATTCCGTTTTAGATGCCAGGCGATCACATCTATAAGCAAAGTCGGTCGTTATAAAAACGTGCGATATTGTTCAACGGCGTTGGGCACACGTGCATCCTTGCGACGGTCTTGGGTTAGTCCCCTTGACAATTTATTATTTTGAAATGACTTTTTGCCATTATCACAATAAGTTCAAAATGTGACAAAGATAAGCCTACCAAAATGTGGCGTGTTGTCGAGGTCCTGGCACCGTATCGATTGAACCAAACCGGCACTTTCATCTCAAACTTTTTAATCAAGGTTTGTAATTAGGGGGGAGGCTGCAGTAATAAAACACTTGATAACAATTTCACAAGTTATCCTGTCAATTACATTGTGGGGCAAATAGCCCATATAGGCTATGTATGTCGGAAAAATATTGCCAAATGTTTGTTTTTAAAGACAGACTGACCCCCCCACCCTCCTTATGTCATGCAAAATGTAGCCGATAATTTAAAGGGCCTGTATGCTGGAGCGCCATCACGAGGAAACGACATGAAGTTCTCTGATTTCCATCAATGTTAGTTCAATATCACGACCATTCATTCTCGTAATAAATAGCATACAGTGCTAGGATCAGCTCACTGTCCATAATAATGTTTATTGCTTTTGAAGATATTAATCTTTCTTTTTTTGCACTTTCCATTTTTCCTTTGTACAACAGAAAAGTGACTCGTAATTTCACTGCATGGTCTTTTTGAATGTGTACACACAAAGTAAAGAGTATTTACAGGGGTGTTTGTGAACACAGTACAAAGATGAAACAGGGAACTCAACAGATATAACTTTACATGGCCTTTACAACGGTGCTTTCACGCTTAATCAGATACCTCCACATCATAATCTGTACATTGTGGTATTGCCTTCTGTGTTGTAAAGGAGGACTTTAAAAATTTGTTTTATTTTTTTGCCCTTGGTTGGGAAACAGTGCATCTTTGTTTTTCAAACATTTACTCCTACAAGCTGAACCCATAACCTGACTTTGATGTCATGGACAACAAAAAAAACAGACTGAAAATTATTTAATAAATTATGTAAGTTGTTCAACTTTAGAAATAATGATTATGCAGAACCCAATATTATTCACATTTGACTAATTACTAGTACTGTTACACCGGTTGAAAGCTAACTGTAAAAATAAGTCTAACAGCATATTTTAAACCCAAAAGGGTTGCACAGAGGGCTTATTGAAAAATGACCAAAGGGCACAATTAACCTGGGCTGAGAAAATACGAGACAATCCCTTAGGTAAACTCTGTCCTCATCGTGGAAAAACATCTTCAAATGTGCAGATATTCTGCCATTAGTATTTTTTACTTTAATACACCTATACTGATCAATTTCCCCCACATTTTTAAAATACTGAATTAAATCACACAAATACAGCTTACTCTTATAATACTGATAATAATTAAATGTAATATACATAGTAAAATATATACACTGAAATATTTATACAAATTCTAAATTTTCCTATCTCTCTCTCTTTCTCTTTTTATCTGAGTCCTTTAGGAATATGAAGAATTACTTCAACAGTGCTGATACACCTGTACTTTCATAATTTTCATATAAACTAAATTACAGTGACCCTCTACAAACGCACAATGAAACCATATACAATATAAAGCCAAATGTTAATGGCGAAGGGAAAAAAGTGGGTTACATTCTCTGAGCAAACATCCCATTTCTCAACACAAACACTAAACATACCACTAGGGGGCAGTAGCTGACAATCTTTCAGGAAAAGAAAAAGAAAAAACTGAGCTGGTAAAATAATTCAAAGATAAAAATGAATCATCATCGTTATGGTAAAACATGAGATAATCATTAGTCACGTATGTTGTTTGTTTGTTGTAAGCACTGACGTTGTCTAGCAACGCAACACCTTACTGCATTCTCTGCATCCCCAGAACACTTTAAAACCTACAATTAATAGAGTCTGGTGTACAATTGAAGTGAAGAGCACAGTCACAAGGAACACCGTCGAGCGGGCGTGACACACATTCGGAACACGGAGACTGCCAGTTACAGGAAAACAGGCAAGTGCACAAAATCAGCTGTGTTTGACAGGTCAACACATAACACAGAGGTTTGATAAACCAGAGAGAGAGATACAGAGAGAGAGAGAATGGAAGAGAAGGAGATCTTGACAGGGAAAGACACCAGAGATAGATTGAAGCGACTAGAGAATGGAAAATATAGGAACCGAAACCATAACAGTGGCATCAACAGATGAAGCGAGAGAAAAAGAGAGAGACAGGGTTAGCATAAAGGACAGAGACATGGAACAGAATCCATTAGCTGTGGATAAGTTTGAGAGTCTCTGTCTCCCTGTGTCTGTCAACTAGAGCCATGGAGGGAGAGAGGGGCAGTGGGAGGGATGGGGGCGGAGGAGTGATGGGCACCAGGCTTTTGAGGGGATGGGGGGACACCGGGGGAGGGAGGGAGGAGAGGGGTCCCTTTTTCCTGTCCAACAGGATCTGTGATCGGCCGGCCTGCCTGGCCTCCTTGGACATGCTGAATACAGGCTCTATCTCGTTCTCTGAGCTGCAGTCGCTCAGGTCTGTAATCTCCAGATCCGAGTCGGACTCGGGGTCTTGCTTCACTCCGCCTCGGCACTCTGATGGGCTCTGTCTCCCTCCAGCCATGGCCCCCAGGCCCAGGCCCAGCCCTCCAAGCCCTCCCAGGCCCAGGCTCAGCCCCATGCCGAGCCCTGCGCCAGGGGTGCTGGCCTCAACCCTTTCCCTCTCGCCCCCGGAGCCTCCGTCACCCCGGTCCGTCCGGCTCAGTGACAGGCCAGGGTAAGGTGGAAGGCATAGTCTCGCAGGTTGCCCACCAGCCGTGCCATTAGTAGCCCCGGTCTGCCCCCCGCCACCCCTCTCTCCCCCACCTGCCTCCCCTGGGGGCAGCAGGGAGGAGAAGGGGTGAGGCAGCTGGGACAGGCTGCTCTGCAGCGGGTTGTGGTAGAAGTGGGAGGGGTAGAGGGAGCCGGGGGGCAGTTTAGGGCAGTTGTTGAGGGAGAAGGCCCCTGGGAGGTAAGGGTTGAAGCCCCAGGGGTAGTCAAACGGAGGGTTGCGGGGGTAAGAGCCCAGAAGGGACGGGGGTTTCGAATAACAGGGTGCGCCTGGGAGAGAAAAGATACACAGAGAGGGGAGTTAGCTCTCATAAGGGCCAAAGGTCTCCTGACATACCACTTCCAAGAATGTTCACTAATTATGCCCAACGCTTATTAGAAATTCTTATAGCAGCCAGAGGGGCCAAAGTCAGGCACAGTTGGCTTTCTACAAAAGGTAATTGTACATTCATGCATGCTAAAGATACTTTGCACTTGTTCAAAACAGTGATTAACACACAGGAAAGAATTCTCTGGCAAACACATTACATCAAAACCTGGAATGGAACGAGAATTCCATCGTAATAAAATGGCTATGAATATAGCTATTTATCTGAATGTTGAAGATGAACTGGAATATTTAGTTCTGAGCAAGAAAATAATTCTACATAGAAAATCCAGTAGAAATTGTGTAGCTTTGTATTAATGTGTACTAATTTCTACAGCAGATCTCGCTGACAGTCTGGTTTGCTCAACAACTTGTTTGGAGAAAGAGAAAGCAAAAACCAAATAGGATAAATCTGAGGTGATACTGAAATTCAATTTTAATGAACAAACAAAAGAATTCCTTCCCACTAGTGGTGTACTTCTTTCCAACTGACAGCTAACTGTGAGATTCACCCCCCCCTCTCTCTCTCTCTCTCTCTCTCTCTCTCTCTCTCTCTCTCTCTCTCTCTCTCTCTCTCTCTCTCTCTCTCTCTCTCTCTCTCTGTGTCTCTCTCTCTCTCTCTCTATGTGTCTCTCTCTCTCTGTTATTTGCTATGCAGGGCTAATTTGATGGTGGAGTCTCTGTGTGCTGGGCCAGGAGTAGCTGGCAGACACATGAATATTGAATTAGTCAGGCAGGCCTCACTTGCTTATGAAAACACAGTAATGGGCGCCCACAGGCCACAAACCAAAGCCTGCACCCTCAATTAGGCCCTTCCTGCCTGGGAAGGGATTAGGACAGGGGGGACACATGGGAGGGAGAGAAGGGTGAGGAGAGAAGGAGGGGGAAATACATCCTGAGGACAAACAAAGTAAGGGGGGCAGGTTGTGTGATGGGGAGTGTGTGTTCACAAACTAACTCACACTCGGTGGAGTAGAAACACACATTCTGATGCAGTGGAGGTGCAATGCACATACGGAGCATCCAGACGGGCAAACAAAGGCACAATTGTGTACAAGTACACACACACACACTGTATACTCAAGGAGTTGTGTCAAGACAAATGCAAATGGTCATGCTCTAAAAATACATCGTGTGATTTCCTTTCAAAGTAGACTCCTCCTTCCTAAATCATTATCTTCCACTTCTCCTCTTTTTTTTTGCTCCTCATCATGTCATCTTTTCACTGTCTCACATCTACAACATTTATGTCATCTTGTCATACACCCATCCATTCTTTTCCCTGTTTTACTGTAAATCTCTCCTCTCTCCTCTCCATCTCTATTCTTCTCTTCGAATCCCTCCATTCTTGCCCTCTCTTATTCCTCCGTCCTTTCCTACCATCTCTCTCACCTGAGCCAAGGAAGGGGAAAGCATCCAGTCTCAGTTTGTCTCCCTCTGGGCCAGGTGCTGTGGCCCCTCGCTCAAACAGGGAGGTCCCCCTCGCTGACTCTGGCAGACGAGGGAACAGGGACTGCAAGGCCTGAGAGAGAGAGAGAGAGATAGAGAGAGAGACAGAGAGGGAGACAGAGAGAGAGAGAGAGACAGAGAGGGAGAGAGAGAGAGGGAGAGAGAGAAAAGATGGAGAAAAAGAAAGAGAGAATGAGAATACGATGAACACACGTGAACGTGAAGAGTTCACGTGGATTCCCCCCTCCCACCCCCCCCCCCCAAAAAAGGACCTCATTTAACCCCGTCGTCGCTCTCGTCTTTTACTCAAAGTCATCGGCAAAGGCACCGTGTGGCACCCTGCAGTGTCTGACGCAAACGGCAGTTCAGGGCAGCAAGGACGGGATGAAAGAGGCGCCGTGGGACTGTGGAGTACGGAGAGGTAGGAGGACGTGGAGGCTCAAAGACTCAGAGGAAGGGAAAGGACAGAGTCAAGTGGGGGCTAGCGATTAAGAACGTGGGCACAAAGGATAGAGAGAAAGACAGACCGAGAGAGACAGAGAGAGAGACATAAAGAGAGAGAGAGAGACGGACAGAGAGAGAGAGACAGAGAGAGAGACATAAAGAGAGAGAGAGAGACGGACAGAGAGAGAGAGACAGAGAGAGAGACATAAAGAGAGAGAGAGAGAGAGAGAGAGATAGAAAGAGAGATAGAAAGACAGAGAGAGATAGAAAGAGAGAGAGAGACATAAAGAGAGAGAGAGAGACAGACAGAGAGAGATAGAAAGAGAGAGAGAGGGTAAAGCAAGGAGTGCCCAAGCAGTGTTAGGGGACAAAAGAAGGAAAAAGCCCCAACAGAAATCGGGAGAGTAAACGACATAATGACGGTGAGGTTAGGATCGAGTGGAGACACGCGGATACTGTGTGCATGTGTGTGCTTGGGTGTGTGTACTAGAAGGTGTGTGTTTGAGTGTGTGTGTGACTGAACAGAATCTGTACGAGCCGCTGCATGTGTGTGTGTGTGTGTGTGTGTGTGTGAGAGAGATGATGTACATGATTGAATATGTGTCTGCAGCTGTACTTTCAACACAGGGAAGAAAGGGGGCAAAACTAACGAAAGTGTGAAGTCGCGGGGAATCGAAGGAGAAGAGGAGGGATTTCGTTCCTTTTTCTTTCGCTTGGCTGAGATCAATAATATCTGTCACCTCTCAGCTCCAAGTTTGAAAGGCAAGACTGTACATCCAAGCGGCACAATCTGGCTTGCTTAACAAACCTGCATTAATGACCGAGCATTGATCTAATCTGACAGACTCTTTGACTTTTATTTTCTTTCATTTTCAGTCGATGACAGGCACGTACACCACCCGAGACATGGGATGTGTGAGAGGGGGATAATGTCTTCTTTTGTCTTAAGGACAAGTTAAAACCGTCTCTCCTCTTTCTCCTTCACTTGTGTTTCTTCGCTGGGTCGCTTTCTTCCTGAACTGAAGACAAGTGAGGAGTGTATCCTTTAAAAAAAAGAATTTGAAGTGAAACTACTTTTCCACAAAATAATTTGAAAATGTTCATTGGCAAAGCAATTGCAATGTGAAAACGATCATACTACTGTGAATCAGTAAAACGTGTACTTGCACAACTACAAGATTTTGATCAACAGTCGACTCCCTAGAAATGGTGTTTCTATTGTTTCATAATATTTACAGTATATTCATGCAACGCCTCCGGTGGTCCGGTAGTTTTTATTTCAGTAAAAATTTAACTATGTCTCTGGGCAAATAATAAGTGATAACCACTTTATCATCAGCAGTCTGCAGCGATTAGAGAAGCTGAATAAAAGATAGATATTCTGAATACAATTCATCCACCCTGAACAGAAGAAAACACAGCAGGAGTATGAGAGGTACACTGTTCGCTGGTATTAAATAGATTTTTACAGTTACCCTGCATGGGATCTGTGGTTTAAATCAACCCTAATAAACCATTAAAGATGGACAGGTGGTTGCCATACGTATCTCTGGCTCTCTCAGCTGTCCGTCTCTCGCCTCTCTCTCTCTCTCTCTCTCTCTCTCTCTCTCTCTCTCTCTCTCTCTCTCTCTCTCTCTCTCTCTCTCTCTCTCTCTCTCTCTCTCTCTCTCTCTATCCATCCTCCCTCCCCTGGTTCCTCCCTCCCTCCATCTCAGATTACCTCAGGGGTGACAGGGCTGCAGTCAGGTGCGGTCGAGCCACCGTTGAAGTGGTTCTGGGCCAGGAGGAAGGGTGAGCTGGCCATGTCCAGCAGAGGGTAGTTGACCAGGACAACCTTGCTGAAGTTAAACTTGTAGGTGAAACGCTTCCCTTTGGTCTTGTGCAAAATGCGTTTGTTGTAGTAGTATCTAGGAAGCGATGGGAGGATGTAGAAAGAGGGAGGGATAAATGAGGGAGGGAGGAAGAAAAAAAAAAAAGATTAATATCACTCCAGCATAACTCCATGTCGTCATGTCATTTTTTTTTTTACTGAAGTCAGTCATTTTTAATTTGCTCACAGTCAGTGTCTATAACTTCAGTCTAAGAGGAATGGAATCCTGCTGACTTGCCTTGAGTTTGTTTACCCCCACACCTTTCTAATCAATGAATGCTTGGTTGGAAACCAAACGAAACTGCAAGAACTGAACGGAAGACAACATCCCTTCAGAGTTGGAGCTGGTTACCGTCAGCAACAGACCATAATAAAAAACATCTACACATGTCAATCAGCCTCAGAGGTTGTCAGTCGTTCTGGCAGCACTGAAGGATGACACTGAGGGGTGGGGATGACGGACGTCTCCATGGAAACGACCTCAGGTGTCTCCCGTTAGGGATACCAACTCTGTAGCATGCCAGCTTCCTGTGCCACCCACTGAGGTGTCGCGCTGCACAGACGCCGCACCCCCCGACACAGTACGGTGTCAGAAAGTATAGGCGGTAGACACACTGCCATATGGCTCAGGTGGAGGGATTTCGTGTCACAGGTAAGGGGGGGGGGGGGGGGGGGTCGGTGGGGTGGGTGGGGGGGGGTGTAATGAACCCCGCTTCCTCCCCCAAGAGAACAAAATGTAGCGATACCACCATTTGTGTTAACTGTGCCATTGTGGGTTTGAAACGGGCGCAGAGTTGGGGACCACTGTGTTTAAGGCAAAAGAACAGTAGAGCAGATACAAACTGACATCAGCATTAAGAGCGAGGGGGGATCGGTTTGCATCAGCAGGTACGCTCAGCAGTGCAGCTCTTGTCGTGAGATCTACGCGTTTTGCTTCGCGTGGCAATTGTGCCGTGCCCCTTAATTGAGCAATTAAGCAAGGCTAATCAAGAAGGCTAATTATGGCCCAAGCCAATTCATAACAATTAGACCCTTACGACAGCCCCCATTAACGAGAGGGCAAGGGGAGACCAGGGGGATGTGGGGTATGCTACGCTATGTTTGTGTGGGTGAGTGGGTGGGTGGGGGTGAAGGGGGGCTGTATACTGTCATTTGCATAAGCAAACGAGAAGGTGGGGGGAAGGGGGGGGGGGAAATCCAATAGGATGATGTATTGTGCAGTGCTATAGGTACGGACCCTGTAGTGTAGCTTAAATCACCCATGCTTAACTTCGAGAAGGAAGACGGAGCAGATTTATTCCTAGCAAGCCTGAGCTATTTCTTATAGGGACTTCGTTTTAAAACCAGTATAGAATTTTTTTTATATGGTGGCTTGCTTGTAAACCTTCCCTTAGGGAGGATGTTCAAAGATGAAACTGAGGTGATTGACACTGCTTATAAAAAAACTTTTCTTTCGACTTTAGCAGCTGTGGGCAAAGATGATTCAGGGGGAAAATAGGAATTCTAAACATGGTTGTCAGCTTCAACATACATATTTTCTTATCAACCGTTGCTGACGATACACATTTCACGTCATGGGACTTGGTGGACAGTGGCGTACACTTCCACTTTATTTAAATCAAGCTGTGGATAAACGTATTGCTACTCAATGAGTAGTAAGCAAAGTCAGTGATACGAAAGTAAATCCTGAAGGTGAACACACACACACACAAACACACACACACAAACACACACACACAGCTCCTACCTTAGCGCCCTGCTAAGCTTGTCATAGTTCATGTGCGGTTTGCATTTTCGAATCCCCCACAGCCGGGCCACTTCATCAGGGTCTTTGATGACAAACTCTCCATAATCACCCTGCCACGCAATCACTCCCTGGTATTCCTCTTTCTGCAGCAGCTCCAGGATGAAGTGCCACAGCTGGATCTGCCGGGAGCCGGGGCTCGACTCGGGCTTGTAGGCCCAGTCTGGGAAGGCGATGCCTGGGGAGAAGGAGCAGGAAAGTGGGAGGAGGTGGGATGAGGCCTTGTGTTTGTTTTTTTTTGTGAGTGCTTGCCAGGGGGATAGCCGTCCAGATGACTGATAGGTAATGGAGTTAAGGGATGATGTGTTTAATATCACAGCACGTGCCCTCAGCGATGTTGGTCTGTGTTAATGCCCTCCAGCATGGACAGATTGGTCAGCTTCAAATTGATGGTACCTGGTTGTTACTGGATATCTATTTGACCATCTTACACATCTAACAATTTTAAGCGGCACGTCAACTCGAAGTTGAAGTTATACAGCAGATACCTGTTAACTCCTCAAAATATAATTTTAAAAACATAACAGACACTATTTAATGACTTCTACTTCTTATTTTTAATTTTTTAAAGAATGTATAAATAATTGTCTTTATAAACCAAACATGTTTTGCAGGATGAACATATTTTTAGAAAATGTTTTTCGAACACTTAAAATGGGATTGTCTATATATATATATATATATATACAACATATTTTTGAAAGGCATTCCATATGGTATTTCCCCATATTCATTTCTAATTGATTTTATTGCACAATAATGTACAGATAATAATAAAGCCAAAACTTTGAATACCATATGAGTAGCTGCTGGAGACTGTAACCCTAACAACAGAGGGCTTCCTGTCATGTGACTAACCTGGTGTCCATAGAGTGGGGACAGGGGGGTTTAGCAGCAGATCACTGACACAGTTACAGTCCATGTCTCCTCAACACCTGGGGTGAGGGAGATGGGGGAGAGAAGGAGGGTGGTGGTGGTGGGGTTGGAGGGAGTGAGGGAGTAAAACGGGGAAAGGGGTGGGGTGGGGGGGGCGATAGGGGAGAGATGGATGACAGGTGGATAAAAATGGAGGGGGATAGGTGGAGAAAACAGTTGAGTTAACCTCAAGAAAAAAAGTTAGAACTGAGAGATTACCTAAGGAGCTGGAAGAAGGGATCAGAGTTTGAAAGGTCTCTCAAATCAATGGTACAATATATAGAACATTTCTCCAGTAGAGATCTGAGTAATTGAGAGCATGCCTGACGCAATGTGGTGGACATCTCTACAGTTTATTTACACATAAGAAAACTTATCAGTTTGTGACTGCTCACACTTCTCTGAGAACATCTCAGTAGTTACTTAATGGCGAATTAACAGATCATTTAAAATATTTAAGATTGAAAGATGAAAACATCATTAGTGGCAAACATGTTAACCTTGCAACGCAGGTGTCACCTTGGAGCCTTGATTGAGAATGGTAAACTGTTGCTCATTAGTCCTTTGGTGAAACGCTCATGCACATTTATGTTTTTTGTCAAGAAGTTCTAAAGGTAGAAATCGAATAATATGCATCTGATAGAGTAGCTGAACATGATGTGGTTGCATCTTACTTGGATACAGATTTCCAAAAGTTAATGTGAATCTGTAAAAATGTTATTAAATGTAGATGTATATTTAATGTACACACAACATTGAATTTGACTTGAGTAACTTGATGGACATCTGTTTAATATATGTCAATGAAGGGAGGCGATTCCAAAAGATTGGATTTTAGTTGGATATTACCATTTCATCAGGTTTGTTTAACAAACCTCACATAGAAGAGAATCCCTGCCGTTACACTAGTACCTTTAATAACGCTCTCTCTCTCTCTCTCTCTCTCTCTCTTTCTCTCTTTCTCTCTCCATCTTTCCCTCCACTCGCAACCTCTATTTAATTATGCTCTGTGAATTTTGGATTTTCCCTCCAGCATTGAAATGGAACGTGAATTATTGAGGTGTGTTTGTATAAATTATTATCGCTAACTCCGGGCATTTCTCTCCCTCTCTCTCCCTCAAACTCACCCCTCTCTGTCTCTCTTTAGTCTTTGGACTGTGTGTCTTATCGGTCTCTCTGCACTCGCTACATCTTTCTGTTTCAGGTCACTCTTTCATTCTTCAAATCCAGTATTCCTTCTTCTTCTTCTCTTCTTGCTCCTTGCTCTTCTTCTTCTTCTCTCCAATCCTGACATTCCTGTATTCCTGTTGCAAACTCCCTACAACCGCCCCTCAATTAAAACTCTCAATATATACACTTTACTTACAAAGCTTTACATGAACCACACTCATGATAAGAAATATCCCATAGATCGCTCTATGGAACATGTGTACATGCCAAAAAATGCAATTTATTTTGGTAATGGATTTAATATTGTAGATGCAATTCATTTGAGTGCCGTCTTTTTCCAAATGTATACCAACATGATCTCACTGTGCCAAATCCACCAGAAGGAGCTGCATCATAGCTCTTAGTTGTAGCACCAGGCTATACCTTTTCCATTTCCAATGGGCTTAATGATTATCAATATGGCATTATCTGATGTTTATTATAATCCTGATCTCAGGCAGGTGCAGTATAGGTAGTGTGTATAATGTCCTTTGAGGATTGAGTGTCTGGGTGTGTCTAAAAGTGTCTCTCCCAGCTTGAAACCTCCTATTCCTCAAAATGTTTATTGCTGCAAAATCACTACCCCTTTTATTGCCTGTCAGCCAGCCCTATCCATACAGGTAAATCCTTCCTTTCTTCTCCCCACCTACTTTCTCTTCACACACCTACCTATTCACATACTCTCTCTCTGTTCCCTCCTTCCTTCCCTCCCTCTCTTTCTCTCTCACTCTCTCACTCTCCTGCTCTGTGAGTTTTGCTTCGGCGCAGTAATTTTCCGTTTGATTTCGGAGGTAATGCATTTTTTACAAATCAAAGAGGAAGCAAGACCCCCCCACCACCACCACCACCACCCCCCCACTCCTTCCCTGATCTCCCTCTCTCAACCCCCCCCCCTCCCCCCCCCCCTCTCCCCCTCGTCTTCGGCCCCCCAGGCCAGAGAGGAGATAAAGGGGCCCCCATCATTTCCTTGTTAGTTTTGATTTGGGCAGCAGAGGGCTTTCAAGTTCCCCCCATCACCCCCAGAAACATTATAACTAGCAGCCCAGGGAATACTGCTCCACACACACACACACACACACACACACACCAGCAGATACGGAGAGACACAGATAAACTAACGGATTCTACATACACGGCACACGCAGACACACAAGTCACAAGCATAAAGCCTTCACACAAACACATACACACAGGTAGAGACTGATCATGTGATAGCAGCATACACAGTGAGAGAGATGCCGTAGATATCCTGCCTGAATCAATAGAGGCATACTAGCACACATCTCACAGGGCCGAAAGAGAGAAAGGACATTGTTTACTGAAGATTAAGACACAGACATGCTGATAGAGCACACACACACACCTACACCACAAAGATCCGAGAAACACTCTCTTGTGTTCTGAGTCAGAGTGCGGTCCATGTACAAACGAGCATCTTCTATATAAGAAGGATGATGGATCGCACACAGTGACTACAGCACAGGATAAAGACTTATGGGAACAAAGCTATATTGTTCACGGTAGACTTTAGCTTCCATTTAAAGTCAATTAAATTCTTCCCTCTGATTATCAACAGCTCTTTTTTGGGGGGGGAGAAAGGTTAATGAGTAAGGGCATTTTTAGATGTTTGTGGGTGGTGCAGACGGAGCAGACGGAATTAGCCGAACCAGCGATCTTAGGGTTAGCCCTATAAGCATAAAAGAGTGGACTAGAGTGAACATGTTTGTGACTTAGACCAGGAGACCAACTGAAAAACTACTGGACAGTAATGAAGAGGGTGCGGGAAGGTTGCAGCAGGACTAGTCGGAGAGATGGACGGGGTACAGGCTGACATTTGGGCAACATTTTGTCTCCAGTGGTGTCTAAAGATGGAAGAGAGACAACTGTCCCTGGGGTGAAAAAAAAAGAGTGAAAACATGAGACGTGAAGAGTCAGGCCTCACCCCTCGTTCCCTTTCTCCAATAGATGAAACAAGTACTGTACATCTGTCTCATCTTTCTCTTTTGGTTGCCCCTGAAAAGGACCGACTGAACCCTCTCTCTCCTGCCCTCTCTCCCTCTCTTTTTTCTTCCTCCCTCTCCTTCTCACTCTGTTCCTCTCCCTGGTTAGCTCTGACACACAGGCCAGCCTCGGGGTAGGAGAACAGAGGGACTGTGCTATGGGTTTGTTAGAGGAGCGAGTGAGCGGGGGAAAGGGAGAAAGAGGAGGGGGAGGAGGGGGAGATTGTGGTCAGGAAGATGGAGGAAGGACCTGTCCGCCTAAATGTTAAACTGGAAGGTGGAAAGGTCTGGGCAGCAGAAAACAATAAGACTGCATTTCAGGGGTGGATAGGTTGGAGGGCAGGGAAAGGTGAAAAGTAGAAAAACATTGTTCTATATAGCAACACAAAATCACCTGAAAAAGTGCTTATAGAGTTAGTAAACATTTCTGTAACTGACTTTTTAATATTGATTTCAGAGTTTTAGCTAGTGTTTACATGACAGACTAATGACAATTAGAAATAAATTGAAAACAATGAATGGACTAGACTTTTCTTATCAACGGAAATAGGGTTAGCTTTGCCGAATAAACAAGTGAAGATGAGGTGGAAGTCTAGATAACATTTGGTTGGCAGGTTGATGTTTGTGTGAAAACTTGACAAGTTGACGGTGGGCTGCGTAATACAGTAGCCTATCGGTATCTTATAGAACGCCGGCCTTAAGATATAAGGAATAGGAGGGGGAAAAAGAGGAAGAAAAGGTATCAATCGATAGGGTTAAATTATTCATCGTCATTAATTATCGATCGCTCTCCGCTGCCGGCTCGTCCGCCTCGCGCCAGAGTTGAAAGGAGGGAAAGCGCGCTTTATTAAAACCGGCTCGAGCCTCATTGTTTTATGTCCCGCGGCAAAGAAAAAGCTTGAGTTTGGCTCTACAACGCCAGTGAAAAATTCACACTCACACGCACACACATTGCCCCCCTTTGCGCTCTCCTTTCCAGCTCGCTCTCTCTCCCTAGCTTTGGGGAGCCCCGTACGGTGTTCACGGGGCGGCTGTGTCTCGCGTGGATCGATGTGGGATCAATGGCTCGCGCTGACTAATAGCCAGAGAGTGCCTTTGATCTTGCGGCTGAAAGATCAAAACCTGCGCGAGAGGGGAGAGAAGGAAAGGAAAGAGGAAAAGAAACTGCGCCGGCGAGCGGACCTTAAACTTCACATCGAGACACGTATATATTCACATGATGTGACAGTGACACACAGACGTAAATCTTAATACATTTATGTAACCTGTCTCCTTGTGGTGACAAGTCATTTTCAAATTCAGTACGTCTCAGAATTTTGTATTCACGTGAGGTTAGTTTATAAGGTCACTTATCGAGCTCGTTATAATGCTCATTGCTCCGTATCATCAACTTGAATTGTTGTCATT
This sequence comes from Hypomesus nipponensis, assembly GCF_054491055.1. NCBI lineage: Eukaryota > Metazoa > Chordata > Actinopteri > Osmeriformes > Osmeridae > Hypomesus > Hypomesus nipponensis. The sequence continues at coordinate 19,771,534 of NC_140362.1, forward strand.
CTATAGGCTAGTCTTTGTTTTATAAGACATTATATTGGAAATATCATGAAATAAATCATTATACGGTTTATGTTTATATTCTCTAGGCTATTATTTGATTATCATTAGTTTCATCATCTGAATTAAGCCTACATTTTGCAGTAGTCACACCAATCACTCTCTGTCTCTCTCTGTCTCTCTCTGTCTCTCTCTGTCTCTCTCTGTCTCTCTCTCTCTCTCTCTCTCTCTCTCTCTCTCTCTCTCTCTCTCTCTCTCTCTCTCTCTCTCTCCCTCCCTCAATCATAATCCATGAGCTGGCTGCCCTGATGTTTGACTTCCTCACACGGGGTGAGACAGTGAGAGTTGCAGAACCATCTGTTGTGTCTTTGGAGCAGATGAACGTCCTATGGGCTCAAATTCACGCTTATCTGGAAGCTCAACAAAGGTGTGAGTCTGTGTGTGTGTCCTTGAGAGATCAAAACAGTTGGAAAAGAAAAAAGTGGGAAGTTTTGAAAGAGAATCATATCTTAGACTGAACCTGTTGTGAGTCACGGCTGTTATAGCAAGATCAAGGCATTCACATGACATTCACTGATGGTAGATGTTCGTCTGTATAAACGGTTTCAACTACCAAGATTGACTGCAAACTCCCCCAAAATGTTAAAGCCTACTTTGTTCATAGGCACAAACCCAAACCTTGAAGGCTTGGGTCAAAGGTTAAGTAAAGTAGAAGGCTACTTTATACGGTCTACAAGACTCTGTCCCTTCGACAAAAAAAACCAGTCCTCTCGCCAATTCAACCCACAAGGAAATGCACTTGTTACAGACCCGTCCCGGCTTTCACCCTTATCTCCCTCTTTATCCCCCTCTCTCTTTATCCCACCTCCTCCCCCTGGTCAGTGAGTTACTCTCTCTATTGCTCTCACTTCCCGAATTAACCACTCAAGAAGTCACCACCGACTCAATCAATAGCTCATACATAAACCCTGCTATAATCGCTCCCTCTGCCTGTCGGTCTGCCTCCCCCTCCTTCTCACTCCTCACTCTTTACCCCTTCACTCTCTCATCCCATGCAGGTGCCATTCTTCTTTTTTCCTGTCCCTTTCCTCTCCCCATTGTTCCATTTGATATAGCGGGTGAAAAATCCAAACATCAGTTTAACACCCGAACACATTTACACACAAGCACACGCACACCGATGAAATACAACAGATATTACACACAAAACAAAAAACAGCAATGATTATACCTAGTTTGTGAGGTGACATTTTGGCAGACATGACTTCCTATACCAATGCCTGCCTTGCAATGCCTCTCTATATAACGATATAGACTTAGATATAAAATAGGTCACTTTTTTCCCCAAGTGCTCATTAACACGCCATTGTAAGGTTGAGTGTAAACCACTCGCTAATAAATGAAGAGTAAGTATTTTTATTGTTTCAGCTTGTTGGGTTGTCACTCGCTATTGCGTTCGAAATAAGACATCAATATTGCATTAGGAATATAGGCTTGTTGAACTGAAATATAAATATTTGTTTGGGGCCTAAATATATTGTATTACCAAAGAAGACATGAACAAACATTCACATACCAGAAAAAACTGTGAATTTTTAAATCATAGGCCTACACACCCCTCTCCTCACACCCGTCGCTTCCCTCCCCTTCTCTTTCCCTTTCTCCAGTCTTTGATTCGTCCGTGCGGTTTGATCTGTGAGAGAGCGAGTTTTGTAAACACATTTTTCGCGATCATATAGCCATAGGCAAGGGGAGCGTGAGGCGCGGAGGAAGAAGGGCGGGAGTGGGTGAACCAGCACGCTGGCAGGGGGAGAGAGGGACGTTTAATGAGCGCGCGAGATGGAGGGATGGACTTTTAGAAATGCAAGGACTGACTCCAATACCAACCAACCAGCTTCAAAACATAAACAGGCACAGAACTCTTGCCATGGTCAAGTAAAGCACCATAGAGATTGACGAAATGTGAGGCAAGTCCATGAAAAACAACTTACTCTCTTTTCCGTATAACTAAAAGAGGACATAGGCTTTGCCTGTTCCCTAATTGACATTTCCATACATCGTGCCCAAATATGCCTGTTTAAGCAGACAATGAAAGCTGGAAATATACAAGACAAGGTGGGGACACCTAACCCTATCCTTTTGTATCAGAAAAAAAAGGAAAACCAAATCAAAGCTGCAAACACATTAACAGAAAATAAATGAAGATATAAGCACAGACGATAAACACGTACGGGTGTGAGCTAAACTAATAAAAGTGCGCGTTCTCATTCCCTTTTCACTTTGTTTCCACATTTTTTTTTCTAGGCCGGCAACTGGGGTTCCTAATTCGTTTAGGTTCGATTGCTACGGTAGTAATGGTGCTAACCCGTCGCCTCTGCCGACTTCCCTCCACGGGACTCGATGTACGGAAGAGACGTCTGATTGGTATTGGAATCAGGCAGACAGAAACAGAGGCACAGACCGATTCGGGAGGTGGAAATGGCCTCTGTACATCTGAAAACACAGACCAAATAGTTGTGATGTTAACAAAGATGATATCAATAATAAATATATATTACCATTGATAAGCCATAGGGCCCAATACTACCCGTTGTTTACTGCAATAGGCTACTATAATCAAAACTACATAGGCTAAATTACCATAAACTTATTTTATATTCTGAGCTAAACATGGTCTAATCCTGCAGCATGTTTATTTATATATTTGATTTATTTCTCCATAAACACGCTGAAGTTATATAAATATTGGGAGATACAAAGAATTAGCTATTATATAACTGTTATTGGTAGCCTAAAACGTCGATACAGTTTACTGTTTTTAAGGGGTTATAGATAAATGCCAAAATATTTACAGCAGTTGACTAAACCTCACAAATAATTAGTTTTTTTTTTCAAGGAGGAAAAATAACTCCTTGCATATTCCATTGAAATCCCTCGTGCCAGTCGTTAAAACGATATTATTTTCATTCTATGCTGCTTGTTTTATTCTGGCCTTTAAAAGAGAAGAATGGCTGGAAGCTATGAAGTTGGTTGTCAGTATGAGGTGTTGTGCGTCTGTGTGTGCGTGCGTGTGTGTGAGGGTGTGTGATTGTAGGCTATACGATTGTGCGTGTGTGTCTTTTCTTGTTCTTTCTACTCTCCCGTTCTCTCTCTCCGGGGAATTGTTCTCAACGTCCACAAACACATCGCAAATACCCGCCGGCCCAACAGTATCGATTTCTAATTAGACGGCAGGATAATCGTTGGCGAGATGAAAAAGGGAGAGAGAAACAGCGAGATGTAGTAAATAAATATATGAACGAATTAGTCCGGGGATTAATTGAATGAATATATGAGCATTGAGAAATAAAGAAAGGTGGTTCTAAAGATAACCCGCATAGACCATGGCGAGTACAATGACCTTGCCTAACACATCGGGTTGATGGCCATTGAAAAGGGACATAACAAAATCGTATTTTTTGTAAATGTATTTTCTTTGTATTAGTCTATAAAGTCGGACTCGAAACTAATGTTTCGGCATTAAAGGCTACTATAGTCGCAGGTCGCTGTAAGATAATATGTTGGCCATTCTAATTAAACTAAAATCTTAACAAACACAAAGTGACAAAGATGGTGGACGCCAAATGACTCATTCGATTGAACTTCACTTGGTCAAGTCTGTGTTTGTAATTCTGTAATTACACTAAAGAAATAAACAAAACAACAAAAATACGTCTTAGTATTTTGCAATGGATGCCTTAAACACCCCCTAGACATGCCAAGACTGACTTGTTGTCATGCAGTAAGACTGGTCAAGATTGTGGGTCTAGGCCAGTGTCAATGTGAACCTGTAGGCCTAACAGCTGAATAGCCTACTATGCAAAAATCATAGACTGGAACTGACCTACACCCACAATATGAATAGCTACTTGGTTAGAGCACACTGCAGAAATGAAGGCATCCAGGATTTAGACCCATAGAGAAGTTGAGATGAGCCAGGAAGTGGAGATGTACGCCCAACCTGAAGAGTACAACAGAATTTCCCAACTTAAATTGACCCTTTTTCCCTCCTTTTTTTTCCACACTCAAATCTCCATCTCTATCCTTACATCCCTCCGTGTGCCTCTCAGTTCCCCTCCCTCCTCCGTTCTCCTTCTTTCTCCTGACAGAGTGTGACAAGGGGTTAGTCTGAGGGCTCAGGTAGCTCGTTTACTTTAATTAGTGTTTCATCATCCTCAGAGAGGCACCATACTCTTCCGCGCTCAACGTTTCATTTCGCCCCATCTCTTATCCTTGTTTTCCATCCATTCATCCTCTCTCTCTCTCTTTCTCTCTCTCTTTCTCTCTCTCTCTTTCTCTCTTTCTCTCTCTCTTTCTCTCTCTCTCTTTCTCTCTCTCGCTCTCATCCAGACTCACCTCACTCTTTTCTTCCAAAATCTGCTGTCATAGCTCTCTTTCCCCCTCCCTCTCTCCTTTTTATCTCCCACTCATTCAAACATACTGTAATAATTCAAGCCCTCTCCTTCCCTGTGCCCCCTTTCTCTGCGCTTCTCTCATCCATTTTTCTTTACGTCTTCTTCTCTGTCTTGCAGATGGTACTATTGTCATAATGATGGTGATTAACTGCAGAATTACATGTAGGGGGCAAAAAAGTGAGCACCCCGACCCAAATTCTCAACACATACCATTAATCTCTCCACAGCCACTTGCAACTCCTAACTCCATAGGCTACATCCTTCTCTCTTCCTGTGACTGTGCTGTTCGTTGTCCAGTTAATTACCGTGCGTCCGTTTTTTGAAGCCACAGGTTGAGCTAACCTACTTGTTTCCATTAACACACACTCCTAATCTATATTACATATTGTGTAATACTAACTGATACTCGATGAACAGGCTATGGAGTAGCCTATGTGAATGTTACACAGAAACGTTTGAGACAAATTCTGAGTATAGGCTATTGAGTTTGAAGAGAGGATAATGAACATCCATTGTCCTTGTGTTTCGTTTTGTTTTCCTTTAACATGATTGGTTGTTGTAGTATTATGAATCTACTGTTTCAAGTTGTTTGTGAGCACGCCTTATTTTGTCAAAAGACGAATGGAAACCGCATGTAACCTGTAACAGGTAGCCATGGGAATAGTGAAATGGGCAACTTAAACATGAATTGATTTCTGATGTTGCATCAGACTTTGAAACTGTGGCATAGATATATTACATAGGCCTACAATTTCTTTCAGTTTCGTAATGATCAAAGTTTAGGGCACTTTCGTGTAGCTTAAACATGAACGATGTATTACCGAAATGACATAATTTTGATGTAATAATTTAAATAAAAATTAAAATATTATTATTTACGTATTATAATATATTATTGAAATTATAATATACTAACAATAGTAGATATTATGAACATAAAAATAAAGACCATGGTATAAATATGGAATTATGTAATGATGATAACGAGATCAGAATTTTAACATATAAGATAGTTCAAATGAAAATGTAAATATACAATTGATAAATTATATATTTTTTCTCTATGAATCCGTATGTACAAATTAACAAAAATCTATGAATGGGAGAAACCAACAAAGTACTGAAAGAAGACTCTCCAGTAGAATTGGAAGGTGGGTCTCCAGTGATATGTGAACTATGAGTTACTAAACTACAGAAAAGTGAAGTGGTGTGGTCTCAGTCTGGACCATTCTTCTAGGGCTTCCAGACTCAGCATGAAGCATTCTGATAGTTTAAACTGTTTAAAACTCTTACAGTGGTAGTTGGATTTGCAGCCTTGTGGGGTTAAGAACCAGATGAATCCGGCATGCCCATAGGGACCTAAGAGGTGAGTGCTCCCATACAAATTGCAATTGATGAGGAGAGAAAGGAAAGCTATTCGTAAAACTATGCTGCTAACCTTCTAGTCTCTATTCACTACGCTCAAAGTTTCTCAGACCCAGACTGTCTCCCACTATTTAATTAGCAACCAAAGAAACGGCAGCTTGGATATGGCAGTTGTAGGTCTGGGGTAGACATATTTTTTAGAGGTCAGATGCTTAGTGTTAAACGTAATAACTCAAAACGATAAAAGGCAGCAGAAAAAAAGATTATTGATCCAAATAAGTAATTTGTGAAAAACCGAAACATAAGCATGCACAATCTAATCTGTAACTATATCTTATTTTTTTATGTTTTTTTGTTTGTTGAGAAACACAGTTAAGAAATCATTCCAATTATTTATGACGTCAGTGCACAGGCATTTGTGAAATGTCTGTTTTGAAATATAAGAGACAATGCACAGCACATGACGAACTAGACAGCAAACAATCTCATCGGAATCTGCCAGGATGAGGATGGTGAATACTGGACGAGGATGAGAAGGTAAATACCGAAAGATACATCAGCCTCTCCTTTAGCCGGATGGGTGTGTTCAGGTGTCCCTTTGTACCTGTCTGCATGGCACTTCTCTCTACTCAGACCTCCCAGACCTCTTTGTTTCCAGTGGAATCATGGCTCTCATTACCACACACACACAAACATTCACACCCATACACACACACACACACACACAAACATTCACACACACACACACACCACCCGCCTGCTTCTCTGTCCCAGCCCCGTCGGCCCTCGCCTGTGTGCGTGTCAAATCGAATCTCCACCTCAGTGCGTAGTACACCTGCTGTGGCTGCGTATAATGCGCTGCATACAGTGAGCGCGCGATGACGGATTACTGAATTAGACCAATAATGACAACTGACACTTCTGTTACCGCTCCCTGAGCCACCACGGAGAACAGGGGAGAGGTGTAAATAAAGAACACAGAGAGAGGGGGGAGAGAGAGGGGAAAGAGAGAGAGGGGGGAGAGAGAGAGATGGAGAGAGAGAGAGAGGGGGGGAGAGAGAGAGATGGAGAGAGAGAGAGGGGGGGGAGAGAGAGGGGAAAGAGAGAGAGGGGGGAGAGAGAGGGGAAAGAGAGAGAGGGGGGGAGAGAGAGAGATGGAGAGAGAGAGAGGGGGGAGAGAGAGAGATGGAGAGAGAGAGAGAGGGGGGGGGAGAGAGATGGAGAGAGAGAGAGAGTGGGGGGGGAGAGAGAGGGGAAAGAGAGAGAGGGGGGAGAGAGAGAGATGGAGAGAGAGAGAGAGTGGGGGGGGAGAGAGAGGGGAAAGAGAGAGAGGGGGGAGAGAGAGAGATGGAGAGAGAGAGAGAGGGGGGGGGGAGATAGAGAAGAATGCAGAGAGAGAGAGAGAGAGAGAGAGAGAGAGAGAGAGAGAGAGAGAGAGAGGGGTAAAGGGAGGGAGTGAGGGAGGGAGGGAGGGAGGGAGGGAGGGGAGAGGGGGGATGAGAAGATGAAAAGAGATTGAAACGGAGACAGAGGTGGTCATGGAGATGGATGAGGGATTATGTTTTTGGGGTTGTTCTCTAAAATAAATAAGTTCTGGCTGGTTCCAGAGTGACTCCTTTTCCCAATCTCTCCTCTTAGCCACTGCTCACCTCTCTGGCAGATATAAAACTCATGGAATATCCCAGTTTTTGAGGTGGATATGAATGCAAGACATGGGTAACATCATCAGTCTATGCTGTCTTATAGAGACATACTCAAATCCTGCTGTTGTGCTCTGGATTGAATAGATACTTCAACTTTTATCGACCACCTACATCCATTCATGGTACTGTGTAGAAAACCCCAGAACACTGAGAAGAAATGACCTTTACAGATCAACCTTTCTAAGAGGGTCTCGTCCTGTTGACTTCACTGAAGGTAGCGTCTAAGGTTCACTCCGAGCCTTATGTTCTGGGGTCTGCACATGTAGACGAGGCCCTCCAGGGGTTGACTGAGGATGCCAGCGAAACTGCATGAGGGCGGGGAGATGCGCTCCACCCTCGGCCCAAATGAATAAATGAGATCACCACCTGGTGTTACTGTATGAAAGGAAGTCGCTCTCTCTCTCTTTCCTCTCTCTCTCTCTCTCTCGCTTTCCTCTCTCTCTCTTTCCTCTCTCTCACTGACACACACACGCACTTACAAACACACACACACACACATAGAGCTTGGCACAGACAAGTGTTGAGCATTATTCCTTAGTGTACGTTGAAGATGGATGATAGAGGCAGGCTGGATACGAGATTTGGTACTGCAGTACTGTATGAGTAGTCCAATAAACAACAAAAAAAACGATTTTCAATTTGAGAAATGTAGTCTCATAATAGACCATTAATTATGATACGGTATGCAGTGGAGAGTGCACTGGAGTGCAAGCTCAGGAAGTACCATTTCACTTCTGTTCTTCAAGGCCAAGTTATACTGTTGTGTCAGCCTCACAGAGAAAGAGGGACAATGTAGAGAGAATAGCACTGTCGGTAGAGGGCGTAAATACTGAGACTAGGACAGAGAAGAGAGATTGAGGCTGAGAGAGATCAGAGAGGCTCAGAGAGAGAGAGAGAGAGAGAGAGAAACAGAGAGAGAGAGAAACAGAGAGAGAGAGAAACAGAGAGAGAGAAACAGAGAGAGAGAGAAACAGAGAGAGAAACAGAGAGAGAGATACAGAGAGAGACCGAGAGAAACAGATACAGAGAGAGAGCGAGAGATACAGAGAGAGAGAAACAGAGAAAGAGAGAGAGAGAGAGAGAGAGAGAGAGAGAGAGAGAGAGAGAGAGAGAGAGAGAGAGAGAGAGAGAGAGAGAGAGAGAGAGGGAAGGAGCGTGCAAGGGAGCGAAGGGGCAATAGGGGGAGCAGCAGGAAGGAAGACAGAAAGAAATATTGACAAAGGCTAGATATACACATAAGTCACCCACTGCGGCCTGCCTCCTTGCCCTATTTTATAGGAACGCTCTGTGCTGGCGGAACAAGATGACAGGCCAGTTCCTTCAACTGAAAATATGGTCCCTCTTTCGCCCTCCTCCCTCCACTATCACTCCTGATTTCGGTCTATCCCCCTCAATATCATCCTGTCACCTCCTCTCATGCTCTTTTTCCCCTCACCCCTGTTTTTTTACCTCTTTTCCATTTCTTGGTGCTCCATGCCCCCCCCCCCCCCCCCTTCATGTTTCATATATTTCTTTCCCCCTCATTTCTCTTTATGTCTCTTTCTTAATCTCTTGTTTTCTCTTGTTTCTCATCACTCCATTGCTCGTCTCTCCTCCAGACACTCTCCATTCTTCCCATTTCCTCCAGCTTCCCTCTGTTTCCCCTTTCCCGTCTTGATTCATTTCCTCTGTTCAGGCCGCACCATTCATCCCTCTGTTCTGCCTCTCTCCATCCATTCATCCCTACATTCTGTCCGTCCGCTCTCGGTTTTTCGTCTTACCCCTCTCACCTCTACTTTCTCTTACTTTCCCACTCTCCTCTCATCCTCTCTCATCCATCTTTTACTCTATCACTCCATCCACCTCATGAAACAGAAGGCCTCTAGTGTATCCTGTCCATTGAGTTTATTATTTGCCCCTCTCTTACTAAACGCCTATCATATCAAAATCTGTTATCAATACCCTCCTCTAACGACCAGCTTGGACTACCAAAATTATAAGGTTTTTATATATTTGTTTCCGTTCATTGTTCTATCCATCTTCCCGTTCGCTATTTACACTATTTTCTTCGACCACTGTTTCCTTCCTTCTATTTCTTTCTCTGCATTCAACCCACCCCTCCCGCTCTCATCCGCAGCCCGAACCAGAGCCCCAAGTGTCGGAATCAATTAGGAGTGAGCGCCGTCGCGGCCGCTCTTTCACGGAGGTAAATATTAAACTGCACGGAGCGCCGGGAGGAAAAGAGGGGAAAGAGGGTGGAGAGAAGGAGAGAGGGAGCCCTCCGTCCCTAATCCACCGCATCGATCAGCCGGGGATGAGGGTAATATATTATTTTGACAAGATACGATCCTCCGACGCGCACCGCTATCCCCGGCGATCGATTTCTTTTTTTCTCTTCTTTTTTCTTCTCTTTTTTCCCCTCAGCAAGAGGGACGGAGTGTGTGTGTGCGCGTGTAAGTGTACTTGCGTGTTGTTGATAGTCTCAGCGTGTGCATGAGCGCCCGAGTGTGCTTGGGTGACAATAGGAACAAGGCTAGGAAATGTAGGGAAGAAGAGACGGTTCTACTTACAAACCGTGTGTTAAGGTCTACCGCATAGAAATCTGAATGGACTAAGATCATCAACTGACCGCGAAACTTTACAATATTTTCTTCATTTTCCAAATTAAAATGCACATCACAAACTTGACGACTTACACCACACATGCCATATCCTGCAGTATTTTGACCTAAACCGGGGTTACAGTTAGTCAATTGGGCAAAGCTGACCTTTTTTAAAGTTAAGTGTCCTCCCCACGGCCCCCCCTCCCTCCCGTGACTCCCCTCTATATCGCTTTGTAAACTGTGTCTAAATGCTAAATTCCCGGATCAATTTTTTTCATTCAACCTCTCCCCATCCTCATGCTCCCTTTGCCCCCGCTTCTGTCCTCCTGAAATGGTTTGAAGTCTTGTGTCCTCATGTGATGTAGGGTGTCCTGTCTAGAGTGTGTGCACGTGTGTGTGTGCACGTGTGTGTGTGCACGTGTGTGTGTGCACATGTGTGTGTTGTGTGTGCGTACGTGTCCTGGGCAATGGTACCATGTGAAAGATAGACAACACAATGGAACAATTCCAGTACTGAATTGAAATACAACCCAGAGGACAATGTATGTTATACTGCAAGAGGAAGTATGAAGGTAGCCAAGTTGCCATATAAGACAGGTACCACAGAAATGTTATGGAATGGTTATAGCCCACCACAGCTAAGAAAAACTTTGAGTTTGTATGTGTGTGTGTGTGTGTGTGTGTGTGTATGTGTGTGTAAAAAGTGGAGAAAGAGTGTGGGTATGTGTTTTTTGTGTGTGCGCATGTCTCAGCCTCTGAACACAAACCGGTTTCCTCTTTCATACCTACAGTTCCAACCAAACAAACACAACAATACAGCACTTTCCAAAGGGCTACCTTTCTACTCTCCACTCTCACCCACTCTCTCTCACTCTCTTTCTCCATCGCTCGACTTAGTCCTCATTTCTTCTGTCTCCTCTCCTGCTTTTATTGTGCCATTTTCTGCCACTTTGGTCCAAGAAAGGGAGGCCGTAATGCAATCGCTCCCCCTCTCCACCCCCTGCTGAGAGAGAGAGTAGCTTGGCCTGTGTGCTGGGCCAGGGAGAAGGGGGAGAGACAGGGTCAAGGTGAGCTCTAATACACTATTGATCCGCCCCAATTGAAAACCTGATGGAAATTTTACCCCCCCCCTCTCTCTCCCTTCTGTTTTTCTCCCCCTCCCCTCTTTCTCTCACACGCACACACGCTCTCTCTTTCTCTATCTCTTTTCACTACACTCTTCCCTCCACGTCGTGTTTCACTTCCTGTGTATATCCTCCCCAGTGTCCCCGTCTTCCTCTTTTGCAGTGTCGATCTCCATTCCACCGGATCTGTTTTCTCTGGGCTGAATGTCTCTTTCATCCACTGGCCACTCTCTGTTTCTTTCTCTTTATTCCCGCTTCTCCCCATTCACTCGCCCACTTCCTCTCTCCATCTGTCCCTTTCTACTTCCGTGCTTTTCAAACCATGTCTCTGATTATTTTGTTTCCTCTCTCTCTCCTCCTCTTTGTGTCTTGCGGACTCTCTCTCTCCCTCTCCCTCTCCCTCTCCCTCTCCCTCTCCCTCTCCCTCTACCTCTCCCTCTACCTCTCAGCTCCTTTTTCTTTCTCCTCCTTCCTATTGGTCTCTCACTACTTTCCCTCCATCCATGTCGTCCTCTCTTGCTGTATCACTCTTCCCTCATCCGATGCTCTGTCCCAGTCTAGACTAGTGCATATTGATCCCGATGGCTGCTGGAAGCCTGCGAAGGCTGGAGGAGACCACCGCTACAGTGTATTAAACGCCACGAACGGTTTGGACGCGGTACTAGAGACACGCCTCCCCGGCATGATCCGGTCAATACGGCCCCCCCTCCTGTCAACAGCGGCCAAACGCTCACTCTGTCTGTGGCCGCATATGACAAGTGTCCTCCACAGTTAACTCAGTGGGCTGTAGGCTCTGAAGGCTGGCCTGTATGTTCATACTGCAGCCAAATGGGGATCTAGGAACCTTTTGAAGAGTACATAATCTAAATGATTATGGTCAAGATGAGGGAAGATATTTTGTAAAAGATGACCATGATCTTATGGCTGAATCATTTGCATTTTTTGCCATCTATTATTTAATAGAGAAGCGGTAGCTTACAGTATCATGCTTCATGTTTTAACGTGCCAATCACAGTCGAACATGTCCATCACAGTCTCTTAAGCTCAATAAAACCTTGACAGCCCTAAACATTGAAACATGATCGAGATTGCAGTTTATGTATTGATGAGTTGAAGGGAATATCATAAATTGAAGTCGTCAAAGCAGTAAACAATGCAGACAGGCCAAACCAAGGCAAACTGGGACGTTATCACTTATTATACCAGACCATATCCCCTCTCCCTCTCCCTCTCCCTCTCTCTCTCTCTCTCTCTCTCTCTCTCTCTCTCTCTCTCTCTCTCTCTCTCTCTCTCTCTCTCTCTCTGTCTTACTCTCACTATGCAGAGAGTTAGTTGCTATCTTGAGATAAACAGCGTGTGCGTTTGATTTATGTACTGTTGTGTATGTGTTAGGCAGCTGGGCTATCAAGACCACCATCTCCCAATAGACACACAGACGCTACAGCTACGTGGGGGCCCTCTGTCGACCCCCAGACCCCCGATACACATCTGGAACCACAGAGCAGAGGGAGCAGCAGCATTTGAGCAGTGGTGGGGAGGGGGGTGGGGAGGGGGTGGCGGTAGAGGAGGAGGAGTGGAGGGAGATTGTAATGAAGGTTAACCCGGGCCTAATTTTCATTCTGCTGCATTTGTAGCACCCTATCTCTTCTTCCCCACCCTGGCCACCGTCTTGGGATGAGTGTAAGCTTGACAGGCTGGAAACACTTCTCTCCTGTAGGTGAAGTTGCACCAGCTTTCAATGCCGACTAAAAACCCAACTCCGTCCTGTCACAGTTCGAGTGACTTGTCGGCAGGTGCTACAATGACTGGAGCTCTAATGTGTAGTGAGCGTAGTTCAGTAGAGCGTAGTACATGGCTTGACCATTGAATGTGTGCTCAAATGTATAACCACGGCCCCTCCACAGCAGCCTTCCCACCAATCTTTCCCACTTCCTTCCCTCTCCTCTCCATCTATCTCTCTCTCACAAGGAAGGAATCAGTCTCACCTTAATTGCTCTTAAATCGGATTAATGACTGACCTGGGACATGTTGACTTAATCTCTTCTAGTAAATCTCTCCGTCTCCCCTCTTTCACTTCTATGGACTCATCTTCATCCTCTCTCTCCCTTTCTTTCTTCTGACTGTCTCTCTTCCTCTCTCCCACACCTCTTATAAGTATTTTACCTTCTTCTCTCTGTCATTTCCTCTGACTTTCCTCGCTCTACCTCCCCCCAGGCTGTTTCTAACTCTCTGTGGCTTGATAGCGCTGCATGGCCAGTTGGCGAGTAACGCGTGTGTGTTAGCACGCGTCGATGTGGCCCTGTCATTGGCTCCTAAGTGCTTTGGCAATACAAGGGATCAGCTGTCATGCCAGGGCGACTAATCTCAATCGAATTACATTGAGCTGGTATTGAGACAGCGGGGAAAGGACACAAGCGTCTTTGGGTGTGTTCACCCAAGCAGCTTATACACAAACTCACATCCAGATGTATACACTCACGTGGGTATGTTTGGGTTGGAATTTGGATAATTCCCCTTGTCTGTCTGTCTGTTTGTCTTGGGTGGTATTGAGATGGGGGATGAGAGTGTCTTTCTATGTAATCGCAGCTTAAACTTTGCTTCACGTACACACACACACAAAGGCTGCTGGTCAGTTTAGGTGAGAGCCTTCTATTTGCAAGTCTGTATCTCTAACTGTTTGTCTTTCTACCTGCCAACTTGCCATTCTGTCAGAATCTCAGAATTCTCTCTCTCATTCTGACCCAAGCAACACCAACTGGGACTGTGCTGTTGTTTTGCACATCCGTCTCAAGGGCATAAGGGCGTAGGGTCTGCTACCAAACTGCTGTCACTTCAAAAAAAAAGAGGAAAGTGGCTAGCCTTGTGGTCAAAAGCTGATTTTACTCTTGGTTGCACCCACCCACAGTCCTACTAACAAGCTGCTGCCTCAATATGATGGCTGTAGGAAAAATACACCACTGACCTTAGCTTTACTGAACTTACAGATTGAAAGACAACTGTGTGAATTTCAACCGGCTGTTTCTAAAATATTTACAGGAGCCCACTGTCGAAAAGTCGCAAGCTTGGTGTAGATAATAAATTAGCAGTATGATAATAATACTGAATTTTGACCACATTACCTATTGTGTTTCCCACTGCTCTCTTTCCCCATCTTGTTTGCTCAAACCTTTCGCCATTCTCTTCCTATCATCTCTCTTCAATTGTCCTCTCCTTTCCTCCTCTCCTTTCCTTTCCTCCTCTCCTTCCCTTTTCTCCTCATCTCTTGTCCCCCTCTGTCTCCTCGCTTTCGTCACCTCTCTTCTCTTCTCCTCTCTAGCAGTGCAGTCAGGATTAAACATTTATCTCAGTGGTCCTCCTTGGGTCCTAAACGCCCGTGTGGATGATAAGAGTCGCTGGGATTTGTCAAATTGTGCGCCATCGATTAACTGACCTTTCACGCCTGCAAGTCTCTCTGCCACTCCACTAACTGCAGACAAGCCAGATAGAGAGATAGATGGAGACATCGGCCTGTTATTATTGTGTACAAGTTTGTAGTTACCAGGTGTGCAGGGCAGGGAGGGCAGTGGTAGGGGGCCAGGAGAAAGAGATTAGAGAGAGGGAGGGGAAGGGGAAGCCAGTGGAGATACAGATAGATACAGACGAGTCCAGTTTCCCAACAGATACTGCGCGTAACCAACAACAATAAAAGCACAGATGGGCATCTTATGATAAGTGTGATGGGTTTTCCACACTTCTGAATTTCGTCCTTTCACAATTCCTGCTGAATCAACAACCAAGTATTTTCCAAGCCCATGCTAGCAGCTTTTATAACACCCCTTTACATTAATTTGGTCTCCACTACCTCTTTAGCAAATATAGACGTTTCATGTATTTGCATATGTTCTATTGAACTGGGTACCACAAAAGAGCAGATCAAAGTTAGATAAATTCATGTTCACATTAAACCTTTCATGAACACTGTAATGATCACAACGTTTTATGAACACAGTAGGCCAATGACAACCCTGGTGTCAACTTTGCCTAGTCTGATAAAAAAGTGATCAATGAATAAAGTAAAACAAAAATGAACAAAGATATCGAAACACTTTATAAATGAAGAAACATTCTGGAAACATTCAATCGTGACTGCACGATTTCTTGATTCATAGCTACGAACGCCGGGAGGGGTTGGAGGGAATTGGGCGGAATGTCACCCACCTGGACTTCCGCGTCACCCCGCCTCGGAGATGCAATGAGGCCGAAGTCCAAACTCCAAATTCTGGACAGAGATGGATCTATGCGTTTCGCCGTGTCCGGACGGGAAGACGTGGAAAGTTCCGCGTCACACCACACAGACCGCTAGAACCGCAAAGAGTTTCAGTCAAATTGTATCCGCATAATGAATACACTGTGTAAAAATGTCGAGGACATTCGGTGGACATAAAGCGTAATTACGTAAATTATGCCAACACGTTGCTATAGCCTAACGATAGAAAGAAGCGTTATACGGGAAATCACAACGAACTGGAAAGAGATACGAGCTCTCTTCCAGTGGAACGAAACCATTCCAGGGACCGTGTCTCTGAGGACCACTACTGTCTCTTGACCAAACAAGAGTAAAGAGACAGGAACCACTTCACTTCATACGATCAATCATCTTATTAACCCTTTACTATCAGTCAGTCGAGAAAGGAAAAGGTAGGCTGAGGAATCAGAGAGAAACAGATAAAGGGAGAATTGTGCGTGTGTTTGTGGGAGGGGGGGGGGGGGGGCACACACACACAGAGACTCAAGTTTAGGCACTGCAAACATTGTGTCGGAAATTCAACTTGGCATGTAAGCCTCCGTATTGATAAAGCTTGCTCGAAATAATATTGACCGTGCTAACTAGCTTCACTTTGAACATACGAAATTGGTTTCCAGATGAAAATCAAAACCGCCCCCATTTCAGAAGTTCTTGGATTGAGGTAAAAACGTTAATTACATTCAATTTGTCTTTGAAGAAAGCCAAGACATAACTTTAAATCTCCTAAATTCTTAAGTTATGTATGATAGTCAAACAACAATCTGAAAGTTGCCATTCAGCATCCTTTAGCTACTTAACTTTGTCAACGAACACCAAGGTTCAAGACCGGAAATATGAAATTCCCGTGTGTAGGCTATTTATTCGTAGGTAATTTAGACAAAAGCTAGGCCTATGAATAGGCTAGCCCAAAGAGAACAATGCACTAGGCTGGACAAACAGGCAATTTTTAGTTTATGCTATTCATTGTGTTATTAATCGTATTAATCTAAATGTATTATTTTTGAATATACACAAACTAGACTAATGATCAATAGGCCTATAATTTGACTGGAAAACGTGCGGAGAGCCTAAGCATTTCTAAGCATTCAATGGTTATTAATTTTTTTTAAGAAATGCTTGTAAACAAATGCCAATGATGGACATAAATATAATAGCGTAATTAATACTTTCGACTACAACAATTAGCCAATTTACCACCACTACAAATAATAACAGTATTGATGATAATCATTAGCATAATTATCGTAATATTAGCAATAACATTGAAATTACAAAACGAAAACAATTAGCCCAAGCTATAGGCTGACATTAATAAAAGCCTAATAGGCTAATTAAAAGACCGATAATAATTTAGCCAACCCTTTGAAAAGATTTGTCTTCAAACCGATTATTTAAACAACTTTGAACTAAAATAATATAGGCCTAGGCCTACTACTTTTTGTAATAAGTTGTAGGTCAAGTCAATAATTAGTCAAATAACCCCAAACCGTGAATTAGCCTATAGCCCAACAAACGCAATTGAACAGGTGAAGGACTTCAAGGCCGAGAGTGGAATAGGGGGAGTATGGGTGAGTGATGTGAGGAGAGATTTCCCCGAATGCCATTTACGTCGGAAATATTTCCACTAAATATTGACAAGAGCAAGATTGAGGAGGTAGCCCGCCAGTGCCATACAAAACTGTGGAAATTATTTAATGAATGGTCAAAATTTTAAGATTACATTGAATGATCTTTCATAAAAAATATTAAAAACTCCACAAGACGTTTCCAATAGAATTCGAACAACTGAAACAAAAAACTTTTCTAATAAGAATTACAAAAACATTCTAACATGGGTTCAAGATTCCTAATATTTACTAGTTTGTTTCAAAATTCTTTATTTGGCTTCTTTTCAAAACAACCACCACAATATAAAAAGAATAGGCTAGCATATTAAGGCCTACGCAGTTTATGAACGTGTTCTTGACATTGAATGTTAGGCTAATTCTTATATTGTGAAATGCCTAATTGTTTCGATTATAGACTCATTCATTTTTATTTGTAGCAATGTCGGTATTTTATTCGTATTGTCATTATTAAATTAGATTAAAATTAGGATGCATGACATTATTCTGTAGGCTACGACATTACCATTTCCTATAACTTTTCCTTGAAAATAATTTTTCCCAGGTGATCGGTATCAGCAACGGAAAACTTGGTGAGCCCTGCAAAAGTTGGACTGGAGAGTAGCCTAGGCAACTGTGAATTATTGAACACCGAAAACAACATTCGGTCTGGTTAGGCTGATCTATTGATCGATCTCTTAATCTGGAATAGTTACATGCATCTATTGATTTATAAACACTGTTTATCGAGAAATGTACTGGCACAAATAATTGATAAGAGTACACCCACGGCGCACATAAATATGCATCAAAGTGGCAAGAGGGTAAACAACTACTAAAGAACTTTGGAGAGCGACCTAACTAAATCAGTAGCCTAAAGATTGTTCCAAGAGATATGAAGGTTGGTTTGCGCCTATAGATCAGAATCTACCCAAACTCCCTCTGCAAAGATATCGCTCTCACACACACACACACACACACACACATCTGAAACAGAGGAGAAAATAAGCATATAATTACGTCCTTACATGTTGTAGCCATAGACGTATATATCTATGGTTGTAGCAGTGTATGTGTGTGTGCATGTGCGTGTGCGCGCATGTGTGTGTGTGGGCGGTCATCTGAAAGGGGTTTGATTTCTGGTCCTCTGAATATCCTTAGCATTGGCCTGTGTCAGTTAAGATGTTTATGGGTAGAAAATACTTTTAAAGCATTTTCCAAAAGAAAATTGTTAAATTCATTGTAAGTAATTAATACTTGAAATGCAAACGTTATGTTCTTGTTATAATCTATGCTCTCACAAAATAAAAAATAAAAAAATAACTTTAAGAAGAGTCTTCCAATTATTAGTTTTAAATTGAACGTACGTAAAAAAAAATATTTGCTTTGTAAACTGTTTTACCACCATATCGCCAATGTTTTAGTTTACGCAATGAAAAAAACTCAATTTCCTTCCATGCATGTATTTGCTTCCTGGGACAGAGACCAGGCAGCGACCATGAAAAATATGACATAGACAAATGCATCCGTGGCCCAACATTATACGTTGTAAAGGTAAATTAGACTGGATCACTCACGCAGACAGATGGAGAGGTACAAACACAGGAGGCACCGACATTAGACTCTTGCTTCCCGTGTGAGTGCCTGTTTAATTGACTGATTGATACTGTGGTGTGGAGGTGAGGGTTAGACGTATAGAGCTAACAAATAGAGACACTTAACGGCTAATCCGGGGCAACGCCGACAGTTCAGCGCGCGAAAGTACCACCAGACAGGGAAGCAGTGACCTTAAGCGTTGTTGTCGATGAAATTGTGCTTATAGTCTAAATGCATGCAAAGAGGAATATTTATCAAAGTACACCCGAGTCCACACTCCGGGATCCGTAACCGAAAGAATAATTCATCGTGAAACAACTAAAATATTTTATTTTAAACAATACTTCTACTAATCCGAATAACAAGTGAACAAACCATGACTATTACTTATTTCGACTAAAGTATAAGCCTACTATTCTAATGATGGTGAATTATAATTCAAAACAAAGCCGCACATTTAAGTATTTTTTCATTTGAAAATTCGCAAGTGAAATTGTTTAGGTCACACTTTTCTAAAATAATAATAAAAACTGTTTTTTTTTTACGACAGCGAATGCGATAGCAGAGACAGTGACATACCTCAAGATTCTTTGGTTAGTTGTTCAGTAGTCAATTCTTTCACCGGCCAAAGTATGATAAGTCTACAGGCATATACGTGATTACTCTCCCGGTATTTGTCCAGTAGCACACCGAGCAGGGACCTTGGAAGAAGCACTAGGATACTAACAACCTAGACCGAAGGAACTGTGCGGGAGGGAGGGAGCGGAGGAGGTGTGCATCTCTCTGTGTGTAAGTAGTTAATTAGTAAATCCCCATTCGCTGTGCCTCGGGTCGGTTTGTTTTCCCCGGTCGACAAGCCGAGAGGAAAGAGAATTTGAAGTAGGATTCGACCCGTTTCCGCTCCTGTGTCTCGTATATGAGGTTCGTGTGCGCGTGTGAGAGTTTGACTGCGTGTGTATGTGTGTTTTTCTTTCACAATTTCTCTCTTCTTTTACACGCGCCGCCACAAGAGGAGCCACTCTCTCCCTCTCACATAACCTCATCGCTAGAAGTTGCAGGTGTTCTCACCCTTTTCGACTATTGTTGGGGGGGTTAAGTTCATGTTTCTGCCGTTTTATCCAAAGACTATAGCTGATCTTCACATCCTCGTATCCTGAAGGTTATCCAAATCTTCCCGTCACTATACCAAGCTCATCAGATTGATATTCTCAAAACAATTGAGTTCTTCAATTCACACTTTACAATAGAACACAAAATACAACTCGTTAACACTGTGTGGAATTAACAATAATTATGGCTCACGTTAAGTTACATTACGGTAACCTAAGAATGGTGTCTGAAGGGTTAGGGGGTCGGGCTATTAAACAGAAGGTTGCCAGTTCGATTCCCAGTGGTGCAAATTACTTTGTGTCCCTGGGCAAGGCACTTTACCCTACTTGCCTCGGGGGGAATGTCCCTGTACTAACTGTAAGTCACTCTGGATAAGAGCATCTGCCAAATGACTAAATGTAAATTACAAAGATCATCCGAATTCTTAAAGGTTATAAAAGTACATTCTGATTATATGAACATAATACTTAGGCTTTAACGGAAAGTAAGTGAAAAATTAGTGTTGGAAGTCTCAGGAATCAGTTTGGTGTCAGGGGTCTTGAGTCAAACCACATTGCAGCTTCAGTGCAGTCTTAGACAACAGGACTAATATTTAAATAGTGTATTGTGATGAACAGAACCAGACCATTCTCACCAAACTGAGAAGTTTGCGTTACTTAAACAACAAGGCCACTAAACACACACGTAAGCTCATGCCAGCAATCGACTATGCCCTAACAAACTTTAATTACTTAATTGATCCCCAATCAGCTACTTAATAATCAATTAGGTAAACGTATGGAACTCACTCCAGTAAGGGAATAGGGGAAGGGGGGGGGGGGGGGGGATAATGATAGAGCGATGGATGTTGTTGACATGGAGGGAACAAAGGATAGAGAGGTGGAAACGAGAAGGCCTTTTGCTGTTCAAAGACAAGAAAGAGACTACTGGCAAAGGTGTGCTCGCGTGCAGAAAGTGAGACAATGTCACGAAATTAAACACACACAGACAGTGACATACACACACACACACACATCATGCACACGCACACTCACCTCTTTATCGCCCTCTAGTGTGTGCCACCCTGACCTGAGCTTTCTATGCTTGTTGACCTTTCAGACAGCAAGTGTCAGAAGTCAATAAATGTGGTGGCATGCTTCCATGTTCTCATCCTAACTTCCTGGTTTCTTGTCTGCTTCTCTCGTGGCCCTGTTGTAAGTCATGGTCTTGATATTCATACTCATCAAGGCTCGCACTCATAAGCATGTCGGCTGCTGAAGGTGTACGTTTCCACACCCAGACACCCTTCGCACTGTATTAGTCTGTGAAAGCCTCTAGGCAACACTGTGTATATGGATGACTGGAGTAGGATTCATGAGCGAATCTCTGTGGCTAGGAGAACATGCGTACGCGTGTCTGGGGACGAGGATATCAGAGACACTCACACACTCAGCAGATGAAAGCTCTGCCAATACCCTCACGGCCCCTGAGGATCATGGGAATATTGATGCAAAACGCTAGCGCGTGTGTTCTCCGAGTCGAAAAGGGCCGTATACAGAGGACACAGTGGCAGGCTCTTTAAGTGTCCCCTAATCACTGACCCCGGACCAGTTCAACCAGTTAGTTTCCATCAGAAGGGGTGTGCCTCACATTCATCCCAGATCTGTGGCCGTGGCTCCTGCCCCGCGGAGCCGTAGGAGAGAGTGGTGGTGGAGGAGAGGATGGATAGCTGACCTACAGCATCCCCATTGATTGAGGTAATTAATATAAGTAGAGCAGGGGATTTGGAACTCACTTTTCACCGTATGGATTAGCTGTCTCCTCACATTTTCCGTGTTTTATGTCTTTTCGATGCAAATCCAATGTATTTTGTCCGTCGCTAGATCACGACAGGCAATTTTGTATGGGATAGGTTTTGATAGGGGAGGTTTTAATTGTGGCACAACAATGGCTTGGCGGGATTGATTGATAAACGACTTTGTACTGTGTGAGTCGACGTCAGATGGCACTGGAGCATGTGCCTCAGAATATATGATTTCCACTGGATATTTATGAAGAATGTATGCAGTGATGCTCCAACACTGTGGGATTTGCAGTGCTTCTGAAGAAAATCAGTGAATTAGAAAGAGAGAGATGATCCAAGGAATGATTGGGGGATGGTGTGTGTGTGTATGAGAGACATAGAGAGTAGAAGAGAGATAGAGAGAGCGATAGGGAGAGAGAGAGAGAGAGAGAGAGAGACAGAGAGAGAGAGAGAGCATAAGAGAGAGAGAGATAGAGAGAGAGAGAGAGATAGAGAGAGAGAGAGAGAGAGAGAGAGAGAGAGAGAGAGAGAGAGAGAGAGAGAGAAAGAGGGGGGATGAGGGGAGCATAAAGGGAGATGACACGAGCAGGACAGACAGGAAGACAGAGAAGAAGAAGGTGGGAAATTGAGAGAAAAGGGGGGGGGGGGAAAGCGAGCAAGAAAGAGCTTCACTGCCTAGTCTTAATCTGAGCTGTTCTGATCAATAGCCCATTTCCCATTGTTGCCAGAGCTCTTCGATCGCTACACCACGGAATTAACACACCCACTTTAATCTAGGGGGGAGATGGACTGGGGAGAGGAGAAGGGGGCGGGGGTCTTAGAGGGGAGCAGCTGTGGAGCCGTTTTCAAATGAAATCAAATCTAATTGTTATCACTGTATAGCTGCTGAGGTTATTACTACCACTGTTACAATTATACTATGACCATACAGCCACCACTTCGCGTCTTATGGTGTAAACTGGACGTTAAGTAATCTGAATTAGTGTTTATTTGTTTCATTTTTCAGGGTTTTTCATCCGGATGGGGGGTTGGGATCAGATGGCCCGTGCTAGTGGCCTGGTGTGACGGGGACAGGGAACACCGGGGGTGGAGGAGGTGCTCTGTTTTCTCTCCGCTGGCTGGATGTGTACCGTCTACATCAGGGGTTCCCAATCCTGGTCCTCGGGCCTCCCTGCCCTGCATGTTTTAGATGTTTCCCTGCTCCAACACACCTGATTCCAATGAATGGGTCGTTATCTAGTTATGCAGAAACCTGCTAACGACTCATTCATTTGAATCAGGTGTGTTGGAACAAGGATACATCTAAAACATGCAGGGCAGGGAGGCCCGAGGACCAGGATTGGGAACTCCAAATCTTGATGCACCTCACCAAGAGCTCAGTGTGGTTCCATCCTCTGTAATGTGGATCTGACAAAAGATCCATTTGTAATCAACTGTTAAGGCGAGAAGAGGAGCCCTGGATGAGTGTTAAGCCCAATTTATACTTAGGTCGCCGACACTTTTGAAATGGTCGCCGACGAAAAAAAAAAGTGTCGCTCAGGCTGCATTTATACGTCGGCAAACACATAGCTATGGTTACACTGTTTACGCTTTGTAGCCTCGGTGATCGATCGGAGAAAATGGCTGTAGCTAATTTTGAGAGGCATTATAAAGGTGTGGATATGTTCTAACTTGCCCTGCCAATCTCTCCTTTATTCCTTCCATCTTAAAAAGATGTTGAGCGTTCACTGAAAATTCAAAACAATGCAGTCAAGGGTTAGGGTTAGGGCACAACGCGTGCCGTCTATCTAGCCAGTCACACTTGCGCGACACTATGTGACGACATCAGCGCCAGTAGAAATTTCTCCTGGTAGGCGACACTTTCAAGCGACGGTTAAAAGTGTCGACCGTGACGCCATATCTGTCGGCGACCTTTTCAAAAGTGTCTGCGAGCTAAGTATAAATTGGGCTTTAGCTGTGGGGTTCTTCTGTGGGGTGGGGGACAGATACATCTAGGCTTCCCTACCACAGACCTAGTATTTACATTTAGTCATTTAGCAGACGCTGTTATCCAGAGCCACTTATAGTAAGTACAGGGACATTTCCCCCGAGGCAAGTAGGGTAAAGTGCCTTTCCCAAGGACACGACATAAATTGGCACAGCCGGGAATCAAACCAGCGACCTTCTGATTACTAGCCCGATTCCCTTACCCGCTCAGCCACCTGACTCCCGCTGTTTACTAGAAGGGCCTTTCCTTCCATCTTCTCACTACCTTTACCCAAGAGTAGCTATGAAATCCCCAGTGCCATCTCCTACCTGGGATCGGTGTGAAAAAGTTGTATCTCTGCGACTGCAGGGTTCTGCCTCGGGGGTCTTTGCACATCGTCATGGAGACGTCTTGGGGGGAGGGGGGGGGGCTATTCTCCCACGGGCTACAGGCTTTACTTTTCCTCCGATCCATTTTACTTACTTTGGTCCTTTTGAAGTTGTTTCATAACAGAGCAATTTTCTCGTTAGCGTTGGGCTTTAATTGTGGGTAATTAGGCGTGCTCCGGTGGTACAGAGAGTGCTGTTTGGAAGACTGGTGGGAAATTAGCTACAGTTCAGCTGTGAAATATGGGGTTAAGTGAGAAAAGGAGAGGGGAGAATGGGTAGCCAAGGTGGGTCAACGACTCCAAAACATGTGGAAGGAAGGCTGGGTGAATGCTGTGGCGGCACAGGATGGCCTGCACAGCTAGCTGGAGGCATAGATAGATGGGGTTGGTAGGAAACTGAGAAATGCAAGACTGTATGTGAGCAAAAGTGGGGGGTAAAGAGTGTGTGTGAGGGGGTGGGGTGGGGGGGGGGAGCAGGAGAGAGCAATGAAAAGAAGAGGAAAAGTAAAAAGCGAGATAGATAACTCAATCAGAAGTGATGTTAGCACTGGGAGTGTAGAGGCAAACTGCAGAATTACTGATAAAGGTTAACACCGGGTGAGGTGAGCGAAATAGCGAGGTCCATAAAAATACTGGGGAAACAACTCGGGTATTTGCAACTGCGGGTATTTTCTATGAACACAAAGGTGTTGTCCATGGTGGAGAGAATGAATGTATGAGGGCACCACACAAACACAAACACCCTCAAGGAAAACAACAATACATTTTTTTTTTTTTTCATTTAGCAGACGCTCTTATCCAGAGTGACTTACAGTAAGTACAGGGACATTCCCCCCGAGGCAAGTAGGGTGAAGTGCCTTGCCCAAGGACACAACGTCATTTTGCACGGCCGGGAATCAATCTGGCAACCTTCAGATTTCAAGCCCGATTCCCTAACAGCTCAGCCATCTGACTCCTCAAACACAATGTATTCATGACAAATATTGTTTTATCGTGTGCAGACAGACTTCTGATATGGTTTCAAGTGCCCCCCCCAGACCCCCCCCCAGTCCCCCCCCCCACCCCCCACCCCCCACCCCCCCCCCCCCCAGGCAACAGTTTGTGTTTCAACAAAACCCTCAAGCAGTTGTATTTGACACGCAGCTGATTACGGTCTTTACGGACCATGACCCTTGATTAAATGTAGTAACCGTCTGAATGAAGGCACCCGGTGCTCCCGAATCCGTTAATGCTTTTACGTTAGCCCCCCTAACGGCTGTAAACGTCGCCAGAGCCATAAAGCAGATGAGGAATGATTGGAGCCATTGACTGTACTGTCATCGGCTGAGCTTGTGGGGACTGACTCTAGGCCAGCCTTTATGAGGGCCTTATCCCCGGTGGAACCATCCACACAGTCTGTAATGAACCTGTTAAACCCTCGATAAATATTGGCTCACGTGCTTAGTGAACGTTTTAATACGCCAGTAATACATGTACGCTGCCGTCAAGACAAACAAGTGAATAGGGTGATTGTGAAGAAGGGTCGTCATGGTATTCCCCAAATCAATGAATCGGTTTCCCTTATAGTTTCTATACATAGCCTACACATATGTACTGATAGAGGCTAGCTGGTAGCTAAATTGATTCAACTTGGACACACTATATATAACGTATGCACTTGCTGAAATACTGAAATCTTAAATAGAAACTTCCTATGCAGTTGTGGGAGTTTGACTTAATACGTGATCTGTATTTGTGGCAGCCTACCTGGATTACAAAAGAGTTTGAATTTGCATGCATCACTTGACCCTAAGCGTTCCATTTTGTTACCTTCCCAAGACAAGACCAAAGTTTTAACAAAGGATATGTGGTCGTACAGACCAAACACTCAGCTTCAATTAACCACATGTTCTTAAACAAAAAATATATATACCGTAAACTACAATTTAGGCGACGGCTCTAACTTGCCTACCAAGTGGTTCTCGAGTTTCTTTGCTGCTCATTGCATACTTTATAAACGCCCTGCTAGGATACACATCGGTGTGCAGGTTGTCAGACACATAACTTTGCCAACAGAGCATCTTGGACGCGGTAGGCAAACCTTACAAGTACAATGTCAGCCCAAACCACTGTTTGAAACTCGTGATTGAGGTATTAACTGTTTACAGCTCTCTAAAGGTAGGCTGTCATTTATTTTACCATCTGTCCAACACACTTTTCGGTAACTACCTCTAAAGCGATCATGTCAATTACAGCTAGAGTTTGGTTTCCACGAGTCCAGTAACCACCAAGGAACACAACCGAAACAGTTTGTTAAAGACATCTATCGCATTGTACCGCAACTATGTATGAAGCTACATCAATCAATTGCTAGAAGCCACGTTTCCCTATCAAAATAGCTACACTACTCTCGCTCCAGGCTAATAGTCTATTCCGACATATTTCTTCAATATTAAAGCTACTTGTTCTTTGCGTACAACTTGACAGAAAAAGAAGTATGCTTACCTTCACCGCTGCGCTTTCATGGACTTGTTAGTAGGTCCCACTTGGGTTTCCACGAAACAGTCGACGTGCGTAACTGTCTGTTGGCAGCTGGGAATCAACTTATGAACAGGTTCACGTGCTCATCCTCGTTATTATTGATGATAACCCTGATGAAAAAACGTAATGAAATGCCTGATGGGATATTGCGATGGCTACTAAAGAAATGTAGTTTACAGAAAAAGTTGTCTTGGAAAAATGTAAAGTTGAAAAAGGAAATGAAAATGATATAAGCTAATAAAAATGTCCCAGGTTGTCCAGTTGTCACTCCCAAATAGGTATGTGGGGATGGGACGAAATGAGCTCAAAATCAAATGCGGCTGAACACTGCGAGAAACAAGACCATGAGAATGAGAGCGCGAAGCAGGTGGAGAGCCCGTGCTCTCGCAAGGAGGGAGTGAGCTTGACCGAGGTCCAGGGCACCGGGGACAGGAAAGAGGGGGATGGAGTGAGATAACCCCATGTGAGTCTACCTTTGGCTGCACTTAAGTTTCTTTCAGCTGTGTGTGGCTACGGTAGAATGTGTTCTGTGCTTGTTCCGCTGTCGGCGAGACAGAAAATTGACCAACTGACTTGAGAGCAAAGCGGGAGACCGCCACGGAAAATATATGTAGACGGTGGCCAGATAACGGATCGATCGGGTTATAATTTTGTCCAAAGTCGGGGAAAATAAAGTTCATGGAGGAATGAAATTTGAAAACAGATGGCGAATCCCGTCGCCCTAAATAAGATTCGATCTTTCGGAATGGAGTGTAGATAATATTTGGTTGGACGTTTGATGAAAATGACGGATTTTTCATTTTGGACAGGTGGGGGCAGATTGAGGGAGGGATGAGGGAGGAAAGAAGGTGGGAGTGAGGTACGTGGAGGTGATAGAGGGGGGGACATACTCTGTCTGGGGGACCGAAACTAAACTTGGGAGAAGCGAAGGGTGTGTTTTTTCCCCTCAGAGCTCATCCCCATCCCTTTTCCATCTACCCCAAAGTGCGGCAAATCCCCCCTTCCTCCATTCGAGCCTATAGCCTGCACACCCGTGCTCCACACACAGGGGGGGGGGGGAGAGGGAGAGAGGAAAGAAGAGAAAACAAGAATACCAAATAAATGAGAAATTTTCGTACAGGCCCCGCTTCCGTGCGTTCCATGCTAGCAATAACAATTAAATATCGACCGCTTTCCCGGCCGGAGAGAACCTGAGATACCCAGAGACTGCCAAGTACCGAGACCCCTGCGCACCCCTCCCCTCTTTTCTCCATCTCCCACACATATGCACTCACTCACTCTCCCATTTTCAAGTCATCCCACTCTCTATATAGTTCTTTTCCTCCTAATCCAAGTCCATCAACCCAATCTCGTCTAAATTTGTGTATCTCATTTCTCTTGATTCCAGCACCCCTCCTTTGTCCTGTGCCGCTGCGGCTTTGTGAAAGGCCACGGGCAGCATCTTTAGCCTCGAGCTTATAGGTTAGACATTAACCGCGGACGACTAGCTATTGTCTATTGACTTATGTTTAGGCATCTATGTCCTTCAGTCATTCAATAAGCAGACATTTTCAAGTGTCTGTAAATTACTATCATGAGTGCAGACTGGACATTTAGTTCATAGTAAAGGCTTTAGTATGCTGAATGGTCAAGTCATGTGCATTTGCAAGCACATGCATGATATGCCCTCTGAATGCCACCGATATAGTGTCCACGCTTACGTAATAATTTAGCCTATATGCCTTTAGGCTTTGTTTTATCAATAGCCAACAATATGCCACTAAAACACAGGTGGTCTCCGTCCTCTTCTAACAGCCTCTCTCTCTGTTGATTGACGTGGCCCTTGATTCATGGAACTCGTGACAAGAATATGTGAGAGGTGGCATTATGTCGGTCTTAAGTCCTGAGCGCTCAACGCCAACTTTCCAAACGAATTGAACAACTATCAAAAGTTTCTCCATCATTGTCGTTGTGTCTACTCTCTCTCTCTCCTCTTTATATTTTTTTCCGCCTCAGAACTTCTTTCTCTTCGCACCCAAGCCATTCGATTTCTATTTATTTCACCCTCCACCCTCCTTCCCCTCCCACGCCAGGAACAACCCCCACCTTCTCTCAGTCTCATCCGATCTCTCCGTTTTCACACCTCTCCGCATCTTTGTCCGCTATTAAAACCCATTCCTCCCCGTTGTCGCCCTAATTCTCCTTTTCACCATCTCACCGTCTTTTTCTCCCTGCTTTCCTCTGCCTCGTTATCTCACCGTTTGGTTTTAATTAGTTAATGCATTAATTATCTACGCCCCAATACCTGCACTATCAACACACATTCCCCATAGCTATCTTACCCCTAAGGCCACCGGGCTAGCTGTGTCGGTGGACACCAAAAAATCCCGTTCCTTTCTCTTCATTTTTCCCTTTTACCCCATGCCTCTTTTTCCACTCTATTTCTTGGTCCTCCACTCTTTGCCCCCTACCTATTTCCCCCCAGTCATCTCTCCCCGTCTATCTTTCTTCTGCCCCCCCCCCCTCGCCCTACACTCTCCCCTTTTCTCTCTCAGCCTAGCAGTCGCCTCCGCCGGCTAGTCTCTCTCCCCGGCGTTGGAATTATGAAAAATGCGCCCATCGACAGAGCGCCTCAGCTTCGATTAGCCGAGATGGGACATGACAGGCCGCGATCAATACTTATACCGTCCTATAACGTGTCAACTAATGAATCAATCTCGGCTAAATTTTCCATTTTTCAAAAGCCGACGCGAGAGACTGGAATATCCTCTTTTGTAAAGATATTATTATCGATTTCGTCGGCAATTTGACATCGGGGGTAGTTAATTCCACTCTAGAATAAAATTGAAAACACTTGAGATTGAAGTGAGAGAGAGAGAGGGAGAGAGGAGGAGGAGGGAGGCAAGGGCAGGCAGGAGGGGAGGGGGAGACGGTTGTTGACTTGATAAAAGAGGATGGGAAGATGGAAGGAAGGGGAAACCGGGTGGGAAGACGAGAAAGGCTACCACTGGTGGTATTCTATCTATCCATGTATCTATCTATATATGTATCTATATATCTCTGAGAATAGAAGGACTGAATACAAATACAAAACATTTATTTTTTGTGATATTTCAGGAGCCATTGAATTCGAGTAGAAATGCCAGAACACTGCAGCCAGGAACACTGTTACCACATTGTAGTTTGTTTTACATGAGAGTCCATGGTTCGAATGACCAGACAGGTAGCATAAAACAGATTGACAAAATGTTCACAATTCAGGTGTCAATTAGTGTTACATAGGACTCTACAGATGTGTACAGGTGAACACACGAGTTTGGCATACTTTATGTTTTTAAGAGCCATGGAGTGCAGGTGCCATAGTATATCAAGTGGGTTTGTGCGTACAGTACCTCTACAGTATGTGTTTGTTTCTGTGTGTGTGAGAGAAAGAGAGAGAGGGGGAGGGAGGGAGGAAGGGAGGGAGGAAGAGGGAGAGAGTCAGCATGCGTGTCAGAGTGAAATATAGATGGAGAAGGTCTGTGTGTGTGAGGGTCAGCGAGGTGCAGTGTAACTGTCGACAATCACAGCCTTATTTACCTGTCAAAAACACTATCATCCCACACAGGCCCAGCCAAGCAATTTCTGCTGTCTCTCCCTCCCTCCTCTTTCTCTCTTTCTCTGCCTCCAATTACAACCTAGAGGGCTATTTCTCTCCAGGACAAAAACACTGCCCGCAAACCCTCCCTCTCCCTTCCGATCACCCCCTCTCTCACTCCCTTTCTCTTTCCTGCTCTCCCTCACTCTTTCCTCTGCTGAGAGTTACAGAGTGGAAATGAACAAGCTGTAAACACACACCACTTATCGAAGTGTATGCTATTGTGTGTTTGTGGGGGGTAGGGTTGGCTAGGTGGAGAGTAGGATATGGGCTTGCTATACATTGATAATCCTGACAGGCAGACAGACCAACAATGTACAACTGACTGGGTGACAGACATACAGACAGACTGATGGACATGGTAAGTGGTTGACTGAATGATTGACAGTAATAATATGATTGACAGTCATTGGGAAGATGATAAGGTAGACCAGCTGGACTAGTGGGCCTCATGGTATCATACCAAGCAGGGGATAGCATATAATCACTGACTGTTATCACCCTGCACAGTCAATGCTTGTACTTCATAACAAGCTCATATTGTTTTGATTAATCCAAAACAAATAAACAACAACAAATAAAAAAACACAACTGTGAGATCACAGTGGCCAAATGCATATCTACGGGAATCTGAGGTTGTTTCTACCTAGGTGAGAATGCTTACACGCATACTGTGTTTAACTTGAGGCAGCTGAAACCTTGTGGGCAGACTGACTGACAGGCCCTAACAGATGGCCCTGCCTTCCACACTTCCTGACTGAAAACCCAAAGAGTTTTGTTGCTACACGACTTAGGAGGATACTTGGGTGGCCTATTATTTCCCGTTCGCAGATTGACACCAGTGACAGATACACGTGCACAAACACACACAGACGGATACCAGTCCCCTGCCTGTCTAAGTGACTGGATCTGTGAAACGGCATCTGACAAAGCCATTAACAGGACATCTGTGTAATACCTGTGTCTGTAGTGACTGACGCACAGCACAATTACCAGCTGCTATGATGACTGACACACTCACTGACTGTCTGACTGACTGACTGACTGACTGACTAACTGACAGACTGTCTGACTGACTGACTGAAAAGCCTAGCAATAATGTCAATGTTGAAAATATATGAACGCAGTGAGCAGTAAAGTATTTGAGAAATGATAAGGATTTAGGATGAAAAGGATTTAAAAATGTGGTTTTTTTCACTTGGAATTGAGTATTAAAATCTGGTGTCATAACAGAGGAAGAAAGACGCAATGCACCCAGAACAAGTGAATTTGCCAGCACATATACTTGGACTCTCAATCCAAACATAAAATCTTTTGGGTGGATGTGAAATGCTGCATCCCCATTGGTCAGGTTGACCATTGACCTTTCACCCCAAAGCCCTCTCCTATATCTGTCCTATTGGGAAAATAGAAGGTCACATCTTGAGCTAGTAGAGCTCCGTTCCTACTTCAGAAACAGTGTAGAGAAGTAGAGAGACAGAAGGGGATGGCGAGAAAGAGAGAAAAAGAACCAGAAAGGCAGAGCTTTAGAGACAGACGAGGGGCAGAGCAAGAGTATGAGCCCAAGACAGGGCAAGAAGAGTGATGCTGAATTTAGTGTGTGCGTGTGCGTGTGTGTGTGTGTGTGCGGCTGGGGCAGCAGGCAGAGGCAGTTGAGCAGAACCAGCCAGCCCTCACAAACCAATCAGGCCTTCATTAGGCCGGGCGGAGGGATCGATGGGCAGCCTGCATCAATTAAACAGGGGCTCCACAACACACACCTACGACATACAACGCTTCACACACACCACACTACACACACACCTACGACATACAACTCTACACACCTTCGACATACAACGCTAAACACACACGTCATTCAACACACACACACACTTACAACGTACAACACTACACACTCACCATACAACACTACAAACACACACACATATACTATAAAACACTACACGTGCCTCATTTTATAACGCTACGCACACAATGCATATGCCATCCTGCACTAACCACACCTACTAAACACTGCACAACACTTAACACACAAACACACTTAATGTGTAAACTGTATACACACACCAACACCACAATGCTTCACACAGAGACTCACACTAGACAACGAAACTTGCCCATGCTGTGAAGCACCAACGCACAACTACACTATCAAGCATAAACATGCCGACATATATTACCCGCCACTATAGAACTAGACTGCACATACACAACAGTCAGGCCTATTTTATACAAATCTTCATCCAAATGCGTACCACCTGCGTTGTGCAAAAATATACTACATGCGCACAATGCTATACATTCAGTATAGTGGTCATATTTACCATTATTAAACCATTTAACAGACAAATGATGTATATGTTGGGAAAAACATTTGACAAATGTTTTAGGACAGTCTAAACTAGAGGAATATGAATCAAATACCATATTTCTTCAGCAATTTCGATTACAATTACTAAAACGGTCATACACCACAGACACAGCCTATATCCTTGTGTGATGGAAGACAAGAGAAAAATTCTGTACGGATTTCAGTAAATCCTAACACTTATTGAGAAAAGGGCACGTCAGCTTTTAAAGGCAATGTCTGATTCCTTGTACTTTAACAAACAATATAAACTTTCCAATGCATTACCTCACAACTACACTTAAACTGTGATCTGTCCAAAAGCACTTTCAGACATACAAACACTCACAGCATCGATAACACCCAATTACACACACACTCGCACATGGTGGGTCTTGAACACACAATTACACGCGCTCAGGACACACCTTTATTAACACTCAATTACACACGCGCATAAATCACCAACCAAGCGCGCACCCAAGCGAGCGTGACCGGAGAGGCCTAGTCATGCGCGCGCAGGACCATTCTTTCCTTTCCTCTGTCTCCAACAAGCAAAATGTGGTTTTGGGAGAAAAAAATCCACCCCTAAATAAACGTGTCTGTTTTTGACGATTACCGGGCCAAGCTTCCTGAGCCCCGTGCGCCAACGGCTCGGCACGGCATTGACACGTCAGTCTCCAAGGGCTAACGCAATGTGACAGTGTTGAGATTATAATATCTGCCCCGTATTACTCGGCATTAACGCCATTACCACCCCCGCCCTTGCCAGAGACGCCCAGGTGGGCTGAGAGAGTGATGAGGAAATTGGCAAAATGCATTGAGGAAAGGTAAAGGGGAGAAAATGAGTGATGAATGAATTTGAAGAATGGGAGAAACAGTTTAGTTTCCTTTTACAGTAGTCGTTAAAGGTAAAAAAAAAAAAAAAAAAAGGAAAAAGAAGGTGAACAGCTGGCAAATAACTAAGCTTGGACATTTTTGTCTGATTTCATGGATTTTAGAATCTTAACTGCTTGAAGGGAAAGCACAAAATGTCCTATTTATCGATAATTATGATGTAACTTGTCTTGGATAATTTAAATAAAGCTATTGTGAATGAGTGTGTTTGTGTGCGCGTATGTGCTTGTGTTGCTGGTTGTTTTGTGTAAGTGTGTGTGTGTGTGTGTGTGTGTGTGTGTGTGGTGGGAGGCACAGTAGCAGTAACACAATACAGGGTGTGGGGTGGGTGTGGCGTTGGTAGGGGGACAGCTCTAAGTGGATAAAGCCATTTTAATAATGAACAGCTGAACAACCACCATCACTTCACATGATTTAATGTTGAAGCTGCGCCTCACTTGATATTGCTTTCCCAGGCCTTCATTTGTTTTGCACAAAAGAAAACACTTCTATTTCTGTGCCTTGTTGTTTTAATTAGGGAAATTAATAAATAAGAATAAATTAATGTGGCCTCCTCCCCTCTTCTCCCCCCTCCATGGCACACATGCCTGCCTGCCTGCCTGACTGACTGGGATGTATTTGTGCGCTGTAATTAACGCTTAATAAGTAAGTGATTCATTATGATTAGCGTGCGGATTCGCCGTAATGGCCCCTCTCTGTGCTAGCAATCAACCTCACTCTGTTTATCCACCAGATGAACCTCTCTATCTGTCTCTGTCCTCACACTCGCTCATCTCCTTCACAATCTACATATCCTCCGCCGCTGTAGTCCTCGGCCCTCATCCCTTCATCCCTCTGGATGCGACAGAGGGCCATTTGTTGGGCTGCTTGTGGATGGCTGACGTCTCGCTCTATCTATCTGAGCACCATTAACCATGCTGAGGAGGAGAAGAGGTGGGGGTTGAAGGGTGGGGGGGGGGGCAGAGCTGTCCTCAGATAAAGATCTCTCACTTTTGGGCGGTGTATATATGTGTGTGTGTGTGTGTGTTTTGGGGTAGAGGGGTCAGAGTAAGGATCTGGAAAGAGAGGCTCATTCACAAAGGGGGTAATTTTTAGACTTATTCACTTTGTGGGGGGAGGGTATGAGGTAGCGTTACACGCTGACGAAATCTCTAACGATCACTCATCAGAGAGGGAATGTTTAATTGGGATTGCACACAGCAATACAGTTAAGAGTGGAATCATTTATTCCGGGTGGTGATTTTAGGGGACAGATAGAAGTGCAACACCATATTGTGATAGAGGAGGCATCCATTCAGAAAGAGTCTCTTGGGAGCAGTTTACAGTTTTGTCTGTAGTCATGAGATTGTTGATGGACATATTCATTAACCATGGAGATGGAGGGGGATTAAGGATGCCAGGTCTATGCCAAGGGACACTGGTATTCAAGCACTGATAAAAGAAAAAACACAGTATACATTTAGTCATTTATCAGATGCTCTTATCCAGAGTGACTTACAGTAAGTACAGGGAGAGTCCTCCCGAGGCAAGTAGGGTGGAGTGCCTTGCCCAAGGACACACCGTCATTTGGCACGGCGGGGAATCAATCCGCCAACCTTCTGAGTATTAGCCCAATCCTCGCTCAGCCAAAAACCGCTTAGCCATCTGACTTTCTCATACTCTCTGAATATGAGAGAGTACATGAAATTTCCAGAACAGTGAGGGCATACTTCTGTGTTTAAAAAACATTAGAACAGAGAACCTCCATGATAATATTTTCTGAATAACACTAAACAACATCATGCTGTGATTATTTCTAATGTGCCTGCAGATCCACTTAATGAGCTTCTTCATTCCTTCTACTTGACTGCAGTGGGTTGCAGCCATTTCATACACTGCCAAAAAAAAGGGATTGTTTTTTCCCCTCAATCCTGCTTTCCCCCTAGAATGCTTATTGCCCAGAAAAAAATAATTTCTCAGTCATTTCAGCGCCTTTGTGAGGGGCAATCAATTTCTCTTCTCTTCGTGATAGTCTCGTTTGTTGGCAGCCAAAGTTTGACCTTCTCTAAAATATCTATCAGTTTATCAGTCCATCCTGCACCTTATCCAACCTATCTATTAATGCTATTGCCATTCAATGCTTCTCGGTACCTGTTGGCGGCAAAGTGCCTATAAGCTCATGTGTTCATCAAGACAGTCTTTCTCTGTTTGTGCAATTATACCCCAATTTGAAAGCAGGGGACAAAATCAGGCGGACAGGGAGAAAATGACAGGTCATTCGGGGAGAATATGCACTTGAGACAGAGGGAAGCAGGGTGATGGTGGGAGAGGAGGCAGGGTCGAGGTGAGGGTAAACGACACATCACATCACCACGTAGGGGGTCACCCAATACCCCACCCAATCTCACCTTCACCACGGCAACGGCTCTGTTGTAGCTCTCTCCTGGTCATCCGTTTTGACGGCTCTTCTGTTTGTTTGTCCCTCCCTCATGTGCATCGGTCAATTCATCCATTCGTCCATCTATTCATTCATCCAGTCATCCGTCCACCAACTGTATATAAAGCATACATGGAATGTGCATATCCAAGTTACTGTTTGTAGACACATCAATGCCAGTTCAGCCCTGACCATTTCAACACCTCGGAAAATCACAGTAGTTGCAACAACATAACATTTAATACTCTCAAGCATACTTTTTTTTTTTTTTATATCCAATGACTGAGCATTTATGGAGTTTTTTCCGAAAAAATCATTTTCAATACACGCTGGAGCTTGTACTCAGATGTGTCCTTAAACATTTTCGATGCTGCTGGACAATGAACAGAAAAAAAATGTAATCTGCACTTTGGTCTTTATAAACAACAGATAAGTGGACGTTCACTCTCCATGTCGGTCCTGCACAGTCCATGAAGAGGACGTGAGGCTTCACCATAGGGGCCAAACAACCTCAGGACAAGGAACCTGCTTAGGCAGCCGTGACCACATCCTTTCCCCTTTTTCTCCAACTTCTCCTCTTCCTTTTCCTCGTCCTCCTGCCTCAGTCTGATCGAGCAAGGGGAGGCTGGGCCTATAACTGGGGAGGGGAGGCTGGGCAAGCAGTCAGACAGGACCTGTGAGACAGACGGATTTACATCCAAATTACACGTTAATTTGCATCTTGGGACAGGACAAAAATGAACAACATCAATAATGGACAAGAAGTACTAGATTTGTAAAGTTTACTGGTTGTCAATTCATTGTACCTAGGGTTGCCGTTTTGTACTGTAAACTTGAAAATATACCTGCAACAAATGCTCCCCCGCAAATTGTATTATAAAAAAGTAGCTTAAACACAATTGTTTGACACAGCACAATAATACATTTTGTTGGCATTTTACCATAATAGGTTCTACTTTAGTTTGAATGTGATTTATAGACTTACACATAGATGTCCTTTAACTAACTTCAGTGGTCAACACTGTCAAAGAACCCTTTTTATCTTGTCCTCTTGCAGCCTCACTGACCTCTTCCCTCTTCCTTCCTTCCTCTCCCTCCCTCCTTCCCTCTCTTCTCATCCTTAGCTACATCCCTCTCCTAACCCCTCCATTCACCCCTTTCCCCACCCTTACCTTTTCTATTCTCATCTCTCCCTCTCCCGTCCTCCAACCCCCCCTCTCTCCCCCCCCCCCCCCGTCTCTCTCTCTCTCTTTCACACCCCATTTCTGTCCCTTCCAATCTCCCTCTGCTTCTCGTTCCTCCTCTCTCTCGCTCACAGGACAGTATTATAAATTCTGGTCTCATGCTTTGCATGATTTGGGCTATAGATGAAGCCATATCCCTCTTTCCTTTAGCTCTCCCCTCCCTCTCTCCCTCGCCTTGTTGTTTAATGTTTCAATTTAGAGGAAGCAAACATTCAATCAGACAGATTAACTGTTTAATGCATGTCATCAGTCAAACTGTCTACGAGAGGGGGGCCCCCTCGCCTAGCGGCCCCCTCTCCTTCCCACCCCTGGGCCCCACCCCCAATCCTTCCCTACGTCCTTCTCACTCCCCTGCTCTCCACACGCACACTGTCTACTCTCATATAGCCAGACCCATCCAGTCTGACGACAAAGACAGAGGCGTTCGTGAGCATACACACACATGCACACACACACACACGCTCGCGCGCAGGCTTGTAATGATATACATATAAATCCATAGTTTAAGCAAAATGAGTGTGTGCTCTTGCAGAGACACACGGACAGAATAAAAAAGTATGTGTACTTTTAGGTCTGTGTGTGTGTGTGTTTCGTTGTGTGAGTTGCTGAGGAACATGGATCACACAAGACATTCCGTGGAATTCCGATGCCACATATACTGATGTGTTAAAGGACACACACTGATTCACTTACAATGATGTTGAAACTGCTTTAAACAATTAAGTCACACTCTCTTAACAGACAACACTCAAACACACACACACTGAAACGGACACACTCACAAGTATACACAACGGTTCAGGCACACCCACTCACGTACACATACAAACTGACACACACAGGCGCACACAAAGACTCGCACGCACGCACACACACACTGACATGCACACCACAAGCCAGTGGATAGGGAAATCAAAGTGACACCGAGGTAGAGCAAGGGGGAGCAAAAGATTAGAGGAAATGAGAAGAGTAAAGAGGAAAGAGAGGAAAGAGGGAAAAGAGGGAATGGGATGCGGAGCGTGGTGGAGATGGAGTAGACTGTAAAACAGGGGGCAGGATAGATTGTGTTGTTCATGTGAAAGGCGTTGCAGATGGAAAACCTGTAGGCATGAATATGTACAGTGTATTACTGTGAAAGTGTGAGGAATTGACAGTGTACCTCTGCCGGGGTATTAGGCTTGTGTTCCGCTGTACATGGGACAAAGAGAAGGTTTGTATGCTTTCTAAGCACACAGGACTGCCGTCAGGAGTATATTTTACAAATGCGTTTTTGTCCCAACTGAAACAGAGAGCGCTTTCCCCCTCCTCCGTCCAGTCCGTCGCACTGTCTCTGTTGCTGTCTCTTCACCCCTACCTCCAGGTCTCTATCCATTCTGCCTAAACTCATTTCTCTTCTATCCCCAGCAGCTGCAGAGGCTCTTCTGCTCCCTCACTCTCTGACCACAGAGTGGAGGACGGCCAAACCTGGTAAGTATTGACAGGGAGCTCCAGTGACACGGAGAGATCAAGTCAATGCCCAGACACCCAGGGCAGGGGTCAATGACAAAGGTAGGCCGCCCAGAGAGAAAGAGAGTAAGGGTGGGGGTAGGGGTTTGGGATAGCACTACAGATATATTCACAGTAAGCTGTATATGAGTACAACAAAGAGATTGAGAGAAAGAGAGATAGACAGACAAGGAAACGGAGTGAGAGAGAGAGAGCTGTTGAGAGAGCGAGGTAGAGAGAGAGAAAAGAGAGAGAGAAAGATGGAGAGGGAGAAAGATGAAAAGAGACAGAGAGGAGGATTTGCTTGAAAGAGGTAGGCCTCTTGTAGGAAATGTGTGAATGTCAACTTGTAACTGCGAGGTACTAAAGTTGTGATATCCAATTCATTACCGTCCAAAGAAAGGTGTGGTATTGTGCTAGCTGATTGGCTAAGTTACAATTAACCCAGCTGACAATTGGAGTAAAGTGTTGGGCTACAATTCACGTTTATCACTGAGAGACACACACTGACACGCAGAGAAGGAGAGAGTGATGGAAGTAGTGGACCAGGGGAGAAGGCCACAGAAATTAAAAGACCAGGAAAATGAGTGCAGATTTAGAGACACAGTACATACACTGAGTGTATATTGACACAGAGAGAGAGTGTCAGTATGTATTGAATGGTGGCAGTAAGCGAGGCCTCTCTTTAGACCACCCCCCTCCCTCCCTCTCTCCTTCCCTCCTTCTATTGGATATCAGTCCTTTCTCCTCTAATCATTTCCTTCCTTCTGGGCCCTCTCCTCTTTCTAATGCAATTATCTCTCATTCATTTCTTCCTCCATCTACTCCTCCCTCCTTCCCATTTTTTTTTTTTTTTATGGTCAGTCTGTCTCCATCTTCACCGTTTCATTCCTTATTTGAACTATGGTGCAAACCGTTAAGTTTGGTTTTCTTGTGATTCTTAGGTTTCTCCCTCTCAGACCAGTGACTCCTCTGGACTCCTCTTCCTCTCGCCTAAACGTGTTTTCGGTTTCTTTAGTTTGTTCTCACCTGGTTCTCTCTCTTGTTTGTTCACTTCTGCAATCAATCTATATGTTCAAAGCGTGAAATACAAAAAAAAGAGGCCCTCATTAATCACTTTCACTCTCCAAATGTGATGCCCATTATTTACCTCGCCTGAACAATGTGGTTGAAGAGAATGTTTCTGGCAACCTTATTTAACCTTTAAACTTCTCAGTGAGGTGTTAGTTCAGTAAAACATTTTATATGTACACAACAACCATATGTGGTGTCCACCTACACCATGGGGTGCACCAATTGCCAATGCTATGTTAAGGATTCTAACACACTGAATCAGCCACAAACAGGGAGTCAGATGGCTGTGCGGTTAGGGAACCGGGCTAGTAATCTGAAGGTTGCCAGATCGATTCCCGGCCCTGCCAAATGACATTGTGTCCTTGGGCAAGGCACTTCACCCTACTTGCCTCGGGGAGAATGTCCCTGTACTTACTGTAAGTCGCTCTGGATAAGAGCGTCTGCTAAATGACTAAATGTATACATACCCTAGATGTTGTCTGGATGTGGTCTGTGTCAGGGTGAGTGTCAGCTGGACGGACCCAGGAGCAAGGGGACAAGACAGGATAGCAGGACCACAGACTTTACTGATAAATTACTCACTGATGAACAAAACAGGTGACAAAACTCAACCAATCAGAAAGACCAAAACTCGAAAACAGGCATTCAAACTAGACACATGAACACAAAGAGGATGAGCCAGCTCTGTTGAGTCTGAGCACAAGCTCTCACCTTCTCAGAGGAACAGGAAAACTCCGACAGAACATATGTGAGTATAATTATTGTTTTTAACCTGTAGCACTCAAGATTTTACTAAATATAAAGTGCATTACAAATAAAAGTATTATTATTAGGGTTTTCTTTTTGGCCAGATAAAACATGATCCTTATCTTTTTAGACTTGGGACAAGACAACCAACCAAGAACCCTGTATGCTTTCAGCATAGTGAGAGGAGAAGGTCCTCTTGTCCTAACAAATAGGATTATTTTAATTACTTGAACAGACACGAGAAAGAAGATTAAGAGAAAGAACTCTGTTGGCTTTGAAATGTATGACAGCTTTACAACACCATGCACTGTCTGTCTTCACTGCGGAGCCTAAGGCACTTCCCTTTGTAAGGTGGGTATTAGTTTGTTTCTCTGCCAGTTCACCTTGATACACCTCACTCTCTCTCTCGCTCTCTCACTCACTCACTCACACACACTCACACACACACACACACACACACACACACACACGCACACACACACGCACGCACACACACACACACACATCTGTCTGGTGCTGTGACAGAAGGCCTCCTGAATACTGTTAATTTGTTGACAACCTTCCTCCCCACCTGCAGGTTTTGGTTTTCCTTGTACATGTCCTCCATGTTTGTTCTTCCTCTGTGTTCTTGTGAAGTCTTAATAATGTTGTTGTGAATAAAGATGATTTACAGTGTTGTACATCTATGACTGGGAGTGACGCAACATTGAATAGCTGTATATGAATTGAGTATGCACTTATAATAGGATATTGAGTTAAGTCATCCTGCTATGATTGACAGGAGTCTAGAGCTTTGAGGCATTTGGACAACAGTCCAACAGGATAGAGTTCAGATGGTGCTGCTGAAGAGAATTGGAGATAATATAACACATATTTTCCTCCCTGGATCTAGAGGAAGGTGGGGGCAAAGGAGAAAATAAATCAAACAGACCCTTTTCACAAGTAGCTTATTGGCAGACAACCACCAAATTTGCTAGATGCGCTTCCTGCCCCGCTTTCCGAGAGCAGCCGGAAACAGATGGTTGCCGGAATGTCCTCGGGCAAAGTTCTATGGAACTGCTAGCAAAAAGGCGCGAGATGAGGGTGATGCACGCTCCTTTGACAACTTTCTTGGTTTCTGTGTAGCCTTGTAGGCTGTTCTTCCTTCTTTCATTTAATGATCTGAGATGACTTCTCCGAAATGGTTGCCTAACTACGATGAAATAACTCTTATCATGGCAGTTTAACACAATGCCTACTTTTAAAACCGTAGGCCTGCAGTCCAACGTTTACATCAAACGTTGCTTTAGAAAGCTTTTCCCCATAGGCTTGTTCTCTTGTTCACAAACTGTGCTTTGCGACCACAAAACGACCTGGATTTGAACCTGTCTGTCAATGTGAATTATGAATGGATCCCTAGCAGAAGCCAAACGTACGGTGCTGAAGGATCTGTCCATGGTGCTGAACGGCCGATTGCTATCCGCAGCGTTGTTAACAACCGTCAGTGTGTCCAGATAGTCTGCAATGAGATTCG
The DNA here is from genome assembly GCF_054491055.1 of Hypomesus nipponensis. NCBI lineage: Eukaryota > Metazoa > Chordata > Actinopteri > Osmeriformes > Osmeridae > Hypomesus > Hypomesus nipponensis. Next base: position 19,813,353 of record NC_140362.1, read on the forward strand.
GTAGACATTGGCTTACAGATTTTGTTGTTTCTACAAAGGCTGCTGGTGCACCTTTACCCTCCAGCCTTTCATATGGGCTACGACCGTTTGGAGGAAGAGAAACAGAAGGAGTAAGACTAAAGAGCGATAGACCTAGATCATTACTTCAGTTCTCTTCTTCAATAGCATTAGCCCATCGTTTCCAATTAGCCCGCGGTAATCCGCAGCTCATCCCGGTTTTACGCCCCGCTTGTCCAACACCCGATACTTTGATCTGGACACGACAGGCCCGATGCTCTGGTTCTTTTGTTAAAGACCGCGCTGGGGCTAATCTCACTGACCCAGTGTAACCTTGACCACCCACTCCCCGGCCTTGGGTTTGGTTCATCGCCGCCCCGGACACACAACGCTTCCCAGGAGAAAGCCCTTGATCGTTTCATCAAACGCGTTCCTGCTGCGAGTGCTGTGCGCGTCGCCGAACTCAGTCATAGCAAGAGCGGGATGGAGAAGGTCGATGCAACAGCAGCAATACATTGAGTAAATTATACATAAACAACAACCAATAGGGGTCTGGAAAATGAGAGAAGGTATATTTAAACTTTTAGCGTGTGAAAACAACACAAGATCAGGAAGAAAATCTTATATTTCTGAACGCGATGTGTATGAGTGATAGAGTAAGGCAAGGATAGAGAGTTTTGAATAAATGGATGGAAACATTTGTAGCTAAAAGACAGAGATCATTGCCTGTCCGAATTATTTTTTTGCCTGTAGCCCTACCAGACTGCATGCAAGAGTGTTACTAAAGGCTCAGATGTATTATGTGCAGGCAAATCCAACTAAACAATCAAGAGATGGTAGGCTGTAGCCTAACCACGTCTCTAAATGCAAAGCAATGGACAATGCTACACACTCACCAGCACTTAAACTCAAACAGAGAGAGAGAGAGAGAGGGAGAGGGAGGGGGGGGGGAGAAGAAGAAAGAGAGAGAGAGAGAGAGAGGTAGAGGGAGAGAGAGAGGGAGAGCGAGAGAGAGGGAGGGAGAAACATAGGTGGAGAGAGAAGTAGAGAGTCACACAGCGGCACCTCTCACCTCCTCCCTCGTCTCCCTCTATCTCTCGTTTTCTCTCCCTCCCTCTCTCTCTCCCCCTCTGCCTGGAAAAACGGCAAGGAGCCGTGCGACTCGCAGGGCCGCACATAGCTGATCAATATTCGATTTAGTTGCTAATTTAGGGCCTTTCTATAGCTGTCATCCCGTGATGTATGAGTCCTAACCCGAGGTCGCCACGGAAAAGGGAAGAAAAAAAATAAGAAAAAAATCAAACACCAGTCAACTTTTCACTTAACAATAGAGCGACTTGAATATTATTTATGGGCGAAAGGCCCACTTTATGGGTGAATTGCTCCTATCGCTGGCGGAATGATGAAGCGTCTTGTAAGTGCGTGCCACACAGGCATTGACACAGGCGTAAATAGACACACAGGGGACCAAACATGTAAACATCTTATAACATGCTGTTATGCTGCACGAGGGTAACGCATACAAGGGGAGTAAACATTAATCAGCAAACATCATTGGAAATAATAGGTATGTGGTCGTGACAACATGACGGTTTAAATATTAATAATAGGTCAATGACAACAAACACGCATCCTTAAAATAGGCCACGGTGAAAACATGTCGGCTTATTGTTTTATATGGTTGATGATAGGTCGTATATTAACTGCAAGCTATACAAACAGACAAACACTTTTGTCTGGCAAATAATAGTCTCTCTCACACACATAAACTGGCATGCACACACACAATGCCTGCTTTATTTTGCCACTTAACGTCTTCCCGATCGATCACTGTTCTAAGGATGTTATCAATAATTTGGAAGCTTGATTAACTTCAGCGTTTCCATAACAATTCTCCACGTTTATACTCTCTAGAATTTTAATTAACGCTTGCTTAATTAGTTCGAGATCGTTTGGATGTAAGACGCTTTGTTTTAGGGGGAGGGGTGGAAATTAACATAAAACCTCCGCTGATAAATTGATATATTATCAGGAAAGAAATGTTGTAGGAATTTCTTGGCGGAACGAATCATAAACAGACATCCATCAAAACAAGTCAGCTTGAGACAACGTATAATTCTTTAGATATATTATTTCATTATTTTATGACTTTACTACTATTTCAATAGACACAAATAATGAGAATAAGATCTCATTCTATGTTACTTTCTACTGAACGGCTACTTATTCAAACTAAGACGTCTTAACAAGAAGTTTTGTAGTAGAAGTATTCCTCATTAACGGTGCCTGGGCTATTATTCTGAAAAGTAGCCAGCCTGGATGACCTTTAAATATTTAATAAAATCAAGTTCTGTAGTTTCAGGGCTAAACATTGCATACAGGAACAACAGATAAACATATATAGGTAGGAAGTTATAGTAGGACACCGAAAGGTTTCTGGACAACACTTTCTGTTCTTAGGGGTCAGTTAAAGGTCACATAGGTCAAGGTTATTATAGAAGGTTGCATTATGGTATTGTGGGTATACTTTACAACCATTGGACAGAGGGATGACCACATGGCCACAGACCTTTGAACAGAACGCCGTGGGCTGTTAACAACTTACGCATAACATTTATTTTATTTGTGTAATTAGTGAAAATAAATGAGCTGACATTAAAGCAAGAGCCTGCTGGTAAATCTGTGGCAAACCACCCACACTATCTCCTGCAGTATCCACTGGAAATGCTTTTCCTTGGCCCCTTTTTTTAACTAATTGATTGTGGATTGCTCTTGGTAACGCAGGCAAATATTCAGGATATCTTTTGGATCCAAATCATGTTGAGGAGAATGTTAGTGTGTGTGTGTGTGTGTGTCTCAGCCTCGGATCCGGGCATTTGGTGGAAGGGAGAGTGTGATTTCCCCAGACCCTACTCTCCAGGGATCCCCTGGCCTCTCTGCCATTTCCCCAAGCCCCTCTCTGGTTAAACGGACAGGTCATTCACCCCCCCCCCCCACCCACCCACCCACCCACCCACCCACCCACCTCCTCCCTCCGCCTCCCAACCCCTTCACCACCTCCCCCACTTCCAACCCCATTCCCTCACCGTCTTTCAATCTAGCGCTACCTAGATGGGGCGTCACTGCAGTAAAGGCCACGTTTCCCTTCTCATTACCCATGAGTCACAGGGAATATCTCACCCGGCCGTACAGTGGCCCAGCTAATCCGATCCCATCTCAAATCTAAAGACTTGCCTAAGTGACTCTCCGAATTGTGAAGCCAAACCGGACCCCGGCCCCATCGCTCACTCACTCACTGTAAGGGTAAATGAGCACACTAAGAAGCTTTGTTGGCAAGAGTCAAATGCTATAGATGCCAATTCGCAGCACGTAAGTGACACATCAGTTGGAGCAGGCGGGGGGGGGGGGGGGGTAAGATATGATCTCTCAGCGAGGAGGAGGCTCCTGTCTGCGTTGATGACGGTGGTCCTGACTAAGGCAGTTAACACTGGTATTAATAACATTGTGATCTATGAGCTCCTGACTGTCTGTCAGCCATTAGGGAGAGACAAGGCTCTGTGTTCTCCACACCTCGTTTCCTCGCCTCGGCGGCGCTCGCAGAACGGCGGTGCACGGCGTCTGAAATAATTGCGTGTTAATGGACAGGGCTGGGTGGGTGGAGGGGGAGGGAGGAGAGGGAGGGAGGATTTGGGAGACAAGGTCATTATTTACAGCGTTGATTAGGTGGGTTGACTGGCCCCTGCCATGTGTCTCACTCACTGGCAGACCCATGACAGACTGAATGAGAGAGCTCAGACAGAACAAGAAAAGAGGGAGAGAGGGAGAGAGAGAGCGAGCGAGCGAGAGAAAGAGAGACAGAGACCGAGAAAGAGAGAAAGAGAGAGAGGGAGAGAGAGGGAAAGAGAGACGAGGAAAGGGGCATACTAGTAAGGAGGCATACAGTACGAAACGATGAGATGTTAGGCCAAAAAGAAACACAAAGCAAGAGAGAGCCGGAGAGAGAGGGATAAAATCAAACACAACAAGAGAGAGACTCCAAAGAGAAAGCGTGGGAGCTCAAGGTAATGGCTTGGCAGTGTGACAGAGCTTTGCAAAGCCAACTGGGGTAAGCCTGTGGACATTTAAAGGTCCTAATCTGAGTGGAATGAGCCATGATAGGAGTTCGGAACTAAAGTACACTGACTAACAGGTCTCCCCTGACCTCTCACTAACTCTTTCTCTCCCTCTCCTCCTTTCCCTCTCTCATTTGCCCACTTCCTCCCGATTCCCCTCCCTCTTTTCCGTCTACAAACAAAGTTGCCCGGTGTCAACTGGACTCTGGAGGTTTCCAACAGGAAGGTGGGAGTCACCAAAGCTGAGAGGGAACGAGAGGCAGAGAGAGAAAGAATGGGAGGAGATTGAAGCGTTTCTAATTTAAATAAACCCTTCGGCAGACTGAAACTGGCAGCGAGCTTCCCCTCCCCGCGCCAGGAAAAGAAAGAAAGTGAAGGGAAAAGGGAAAAGAGGGAGGGCAAAAGGAAAGGAGAGATAGACAGATGGATATAGAGATGTCTGTTGGTTTGTTTATCCGCATGGGGGAGTACGGGGTGGAGAATGGGGGGAATGAGGGAATAGCCTGAAGTGGAATGAGATAGTGAGGCAGATACAGGGGGGAGAGAGGGGATAGACGGCAATAATGGTGAGGTACCTGGGCTGGAGAGGGGGGCAGGAAAGGAAAGTGAAGCGTTTGAAAAGTTTGGTATTAAAGGGAGAAGGGTGTGTGTGTGAAAAAGAGAGGGAGCACGAAGGAAAGAGAGTGACAGCAAATAAGGCGCAAGGGTGGGGGGCCCACCCATTGGGAGACCTTCAGTCCTTCTCCAGCACTCTCTCTCTCTCTCTCTCTCTCTCTCTCTCTCTCTCTCTCTCTCACACACACACACACACAGACACACACACACACACATCGTCTCTCTCAGCAGTGGGTCTGATCAGTCTCGTCTCATCAAACTTGGGTGAAGTTTTTTGGACGTGGCCCAGGACTTGCTGTCGCCAGAGCCTTTTTGCCGTCACAATGTCTCCCCCTGTCCTCCTGGAGAGGCACAGCAGTTGGCCTCTCACATCCAATCCACTGGAGTCAGGAGACATAGCCTCTAATCCACTGGAGACAGGAGACATGGCCTCTAATCCACTTTTCAACAACTGAGTGAGACGTCAGTCATGTATTTGTTTTATGTGAAGTCTGTTTGTCTGATGTGGGGGCTAAGGTGCATTCAAGCGTGGTATGAATTTTTGCGTTGTGAGCCATATCATGAAAAGATGTAAAGAGAAAAATGTGAGCTTCATAGATAAATGACCGATAACGTTAATAAACCATACTCAAAGCATACCATTCCTTTGTGTTTTGTACATCAAGTGTGCATGTCCATATAAGGAGGAACCAATCGAAATAAGCAGGCCTTTGACATGCATGCAGACAAAAATGACAAAATGCGATTACACAGACCCCGGATTACAGGCGCGTGTGCGTAAAGGCGAGACATGCGACTCTTTGTGTATAAGCAATGTACAGACAGAGAGAGCGAGAGAGAGAGAGACAGAGAGAGAGAGAGGAGAGAGAGAGAGAGAGAGAGAGAGAGAGAGAGAGAGAGAGAGAGAGAGAGAGAGAGAGAGAAGGAGAGAGAGAGCGACAGGGAGAGAGAAAGAGAGATTTCTCTACCCCCTCCTTCAAACACACACGCACACTGAGAACTGGCTCCGGCTTCAGCGGCGCTGGAGTGGAGCGGCGACGCGGGGAGAACCATAAATCTTCATATAGCGGCTGTTTTGATTAATGCAGCCGAGTCGAGCTAGGGGGCTGGACCTATCCCATTACGGCCTAATGGAAGATGGAGCGCCGCTGTCTCCACCACTAGGCCCCTGTCATTTGTTCCACTTTGCAGTCCATTTGGCCGAGAGACTACAAGCCACTCCATCAAAAATATTTTCAGAGTTAATTTCCGCCCGCTTAATTCGCCTTGATTCGGATTGCGTATCGAATGGCAGGATCGATTTTCGCCTGGCGTCTAAATTAAATAAAAGAGGGGGGTATACTTTAAGTCTGCGTTTTCTTTCTTTTCTCTTTTCCATTCCATTCTTCCACCTCTTTTCCAACCATCCCTGTTCATGTGGGTCCCCTCATTCTTTTTTCGATGCATCTCATTTCCCCCTTTCCTTTAGATTTTGATATGTTTGGGGAGGAGGAGGTGGGGTGAGGCACACAGATCCTTGGGTGTAGTTACAGATGAAGGGAGACCTATTGAAAGACAAGTAGGTTAGGTGGATAGATTTATGGATTTCTCATAAATTATAAACGGACACAAATAAAGACACCCCTTTTGGGAATGGGTTGAGTAGGCCTATCACATTCAGAATGGATAAGGAGCCTAATCAGAAAGAAAGATTGAAAGAAATGATGAATAGCTGATGAGTACAATTAAATAGGCCCTTTATAGGCGGATGGATGTAACCAAGATATCAACAAAGTAAGAATGAAAAAACAAGATGGGTTGAAGAAGAATTGGATACACTGTAAAGTGGGGTAAATTAGGGGCATCGGGGTATTGAAGGGGTGAAAAATAATAGGGGAAAAGTACCAAAAAGAAATAGGAAAAAGGTAAAAAAAAACAAAAAAAACGCAGTGACAAATTGGTCGAGTGTGTCGCGAATTCCCTTTTAGATTTAAAGCCGCGTGTAGCCTATCGTCATATCTTTCCAGAGTAATTTATTTTCTCATTTCTCTCTCCACCTCAGTCCCTCTCCCTCTCCCTCTCTCTCTCTGTGAATTTATCTGTTAGCCTCTGCGCGCGCTCCAGTCTCGTGCGATTGTGGAGGGGAAAAAGTCAATAAAAGTCTCCAGCGACAACTGTTTCCCCCGTTGGCCTCTTGTCTCCTTCACACTATCTCTGTCCTGCTTTGCCTTTATTTGTTTATTCACTGAGGATGCCTTGCTTCTCCTTACTCCTTCAGGTATCTATCCTGTTTCCCTATATCTCCCACACCAGCACATCTACTAGCCTAACATACAGATATATTTTTTCATGAACTCACAACTGTTTTAAAATGGCAGACACCGGTAGATAATATATCAGAGCAGTTTAATTAAAAGGCATGTCATGTCATTACATAAGAACCACATTCTTAAATGTTGAATTTTGTTGATACAAGGTTGTACCTTGCTGTTGTTTTTTCTATTGAGTCAGGGTGGGGGGGTTACAAAATTGATCGGGCCCCTGCTGCCTGGGGTCCCCTGGCCACAGGGTTAAAACAGGACTGATGGGTGACTCTCCAGCTATATGACCAGGCCACTCAACCACCCCGATATCCCTGTCTCTATTTCAGTCCCAACATCTGTTATTGTCTGATTCTTAAGAAAAAAGTGTCCGAGCAGAGAATAATGAAATCAAAGCACAACACACACAGTCAACAAGCCTCTGGTAAGAACCACACTGTGTCAATATTAATCTCTCTGACAGAAAGTCGAAATATGGCATCTGTCACACATCATCTTCCCTCTCTCCTGTCCTCCTCTGTGGAGGATGGAGAGATTGGGGGGTGGGCTGGAAATGGGGGAGGGGGGGGGTTGGAGGATCAGTGAAGAAGAAAAGGGGAAGGTAAGGTTGGCCTTGGGGGATACATACAGTCTTTGAGTTGTTTAACTTACTCAGGCTTATATCTGAAGCCACCAAGACCAGTGTTGATGAAGGGGTGGCGGATGCCATGATTGTTTTACTGGGAACGATGTTGAAATCTCAGCTCAGCAGTGCAACAAGTCTGAGGAACAGTCTGTTGAGCTCTTACTGACTGCTGAAGGTATGATTAGAATAGCACTGTCTTCACATAGTAATGGTCACACACGTTGACAGGAATCAGGCAGGAATCATCTCAAATGAACGGCAGTCACGTACATTTTCTGCGGCCAGCACGAGACAGGGATCGCCCTATCAGACCTGAAGCCACTGATGTTTTCCAAAATGCATCCACTATCCTCTACTTATCCCTCAATCATCTCACCCACTTTCTTCCACTTCATTCTGTTCCTTCCCTCATCCACTCGTTCCACCTAGTACCCTTTCCTTCCTCTCATCCACCTCTCTGACGGCTTCCTAGTCCTCCCACTCTCTTTACATCCCTCTCTCCACTGGACTTAGTCCTCTCTCTGTTCCTCCCTCTCCCTCTCTCGCTCTCTCTCTCTCCAATCCTCCTCCCTCTTCCCCCTCTTTCCCATGTGATGAATGAGTCTGTCTGCTGGGTGCAGTTCATATTTACTGAGCAGGGGAGCGCACACTGTCAGTCTCCCTCACCCGCCACATCTCTATCCCTCCGCTAAGCAGACAAAGAGAGCAAAAGGTTATGGCCGGATGAGAGGAGACGGGAAGCTGTGGTCAGAGAAGCTAAAGCCGATTGCCCAGCTAGACACGCGGGGGCTAGCACATAGTCTGGCTGTTAGCATCGGCACCCCTTGACCTGGTAACACTTTAGCTTTAGTCGAAAAGAATGACTCCAGAAGTAGCCCTCATGTTATATCAACATTGCAGTTACATTGGATGTTGCTGCAACATGTATCGCTACGTAGCACTGGACGCTAGCAATGAACGCTAAGTAGCGCCGTGTGTTAGCGTAGCCCTCTGTGGATGCCCAAGGTAACGGAGAGTAGCGAGGAAGAGTTGACAGCTCCTGTCTAGGTGGTGACGTTAATGGGGAATAAACAGGGTCTTATTCATCTATTTCTGCTCAGCCCGTACCCTACTCTCCGTGGTGTGTCTGTCGGCCAACTCTCATCAGTCTGTGGTCAGCATGTCTGTGTTTCGCTCTCTTCCTTTTGTGTAGAACCACTGAATGGTTTTAGGCACAAACCGTGCAAGACGGGTCCTATCTCCTACCAGCTGCAGCCCCGCCAACACTCCCTAAAATACCCAGCTTCATCTACGCCCACACACCAGTGTGTTTTGGGGACTCGAACGGGGAGTTTGACCTGCGAGTTGACCCCTTCATGAATGAGAGGAGTGGATGCGGGCCCTCCGGAGCCCAAAGGGGCAGGCCGAGAGCCGTCTCTAAGCCGCGAGGAGCCACCCCTCTCTTCCCACACACTGACCTCTGGGGCCAGCAAATGCCAAAACCGCCGTAGCGCAACGACACCAGTGACACCAAAGCGCCAACGTGCGAAGTGTGTTCCTCTGCCAAATTGACAAAAATATAGACAGTAAATACGAGGAAAATTGGATAGCTCAAATTACATCACAGAAAGAAAATCCCTCCCAACTGGATTTTGATAGGATCCAATATGGGGTAATTCAATTTTCGGACTGAAACCTAAAAGACTACCAACTGTCTGTCGAGGTAACAGATTGAAAATACCTTTGGCTTATTTGGCTTTGGGGATGGGGGAAAGAAAAATAAATGTTAGGCTTTATGTTTTCATCTGTTGATGCTTTACAGAAGCATCAGCCATACCTGTGTCTCCACGCTGCACTGATGAAACAATGTCATCACAGACATTTATAGACATGTAAGAGAACCCCAAATACATGAGAGTAGGGAAAGGTAATGACAGTACAATGGGAGCCACAGGGTAAATAGAAACACAAAATGCTGAGATGAGTTGAAGCAAAACATCCGACATAATCATTTAATTATTAGGGAAAATTGGAAAGAGTGAGTTTTCTGAAGAGACAAATGTAAAGCCTCTGTGCCTCTAATATAACAGTGTGTAATTGCAGGAAGAGGACAGATTTATATACACATGCAGGCCTACCTTACTGTAGGGTTGTGGATATGTCATATTTGTTCCTCGACAGGTTCTGAAAAGCTTTTCTGGAAGAGTAAATTACAGTGATTTTACACAGAATACAAAAACAAGGACATAGTAAGAGCTGATAACAGAAAGCTAATGTTTGTTTTCATTTAAATAAGCTGATCTGGATTGTTTAATAAAGAATATGTTCCTGAAAAATGCATCGGTTCTTGGTGCCTTTACGTCAAGAAAGCTGTTCCTGGATAGATTTCCCCCGTAGATTCCCAGAAGCGTCTTTTTGACAGCTATTGGTTTCCCCCTGGTGCCCCAAGTGGGGAACTGCTGTTCAATTACAGCCCTTCAGGGGCAATTCACCAGCAAACTAATCTGCATTAGACCAGGTTCTGGGCTTCAAACTATGACACATCCGGCTATTAACACGCTAACAATAACAGAGACAGTCGCTGTGCCACCCCTACACCGACACCTTCATCCGTGAGGATGCATTCTTTACTGCAAACCCCCTAGTGTATCTCCACATGCACTGTTCCTTCCTACCCTACCACACACAACGGCTCAATCCCATTTGTCCATCTTCTGGCTAAACCAATGGAACATTCAAAGAATGTCTGCCACACAATCCATCTCAATTTTCAAAATCTATTAACTTTCTTTTGTGTGGCCAGACTCCCTCTAACGCCCAATCTTTAAAATCTGTGGTTGTTCAACAATTATGATAACTGCAACAAGGGGAATTAGAGGATCCACCCATTCATCTCTCTGCTCCTCCTACACACAGACATGACGCCGCTAAATGAAAAATGGACACGGTTTAAGAAGTATTGATTCCAGCTTTAAACAAAGGTACACTCAATATTATTTAGCCCTAAATACATCTTTGTTATCTGTGCTGGAGTCGCAGTTATGGCTGTGTCCTCGTAATCACGGACATAAAAATAATAGACCAATTCCTTCTGAATTGACCCAGACAGACTTGTTTGGGGCCCTTGTCCGAGTGATGCATATCCCCTGGTGTAAATGAATGGGTGCAGAAGGCTTGCTGCTGATGACTGGTTTACACCATAAGGGTCAAATATATCATTTCTATTTTACATAATGGAGCTCAAAAGCCATGGAGGATGACGTAACAAATTGTACATGAATAAAAAAATAAAATAAAAAAGTTGCAGAGCGATTATGCGTTTGAACCCGTTTTGGGCACGCAGTGTAGATGCTGTCCACAATGCAACGGGATTAGGGAGGAGGGTCGGGCCGCTGGGGTCATCTAAATGTTCTGATTTCAGGGAATACATGTTAAAGCATAGTGAAGAACTGGACTGGGTGGGCTTACTTGACATGCTGCTTGTGGCAGGTGTGGTTGGTGAAGGAGATGGTGGATTGTGGACAAGAGAACACCTGGGGGGTGCACAAGCACAAGGACAGAGAGTAGAAAAGGAAAATAAATTGGAAAAAGGTGCAACTGTGACAATAACACTGCTAATATATCAGGGGTGCATCTGTAATTTCACATTACCTTTAGGTTCAGCACAGTCCGACTCTTATGCATTTGTGGAGGCTGTTCAGGGTGCCCGAACTCCATCGCTAATGTCGGCCTTTTCCGATGGGTCCTCGTCCTCTTTCAAAGGCGGCCTCTGTTTCGGTCTTGACCGATGGTGTTCAGAATGATACCATACAGAATTAGCAGATTCATCTTCTATCTTCAGTTCAGTTGCTTGTTTGTGGTGTCCATATAAGATTTATTTACAGGCCCGCCAATAACAGATATATGCAGGCAGGCCCCTGACTGACATTAGCCTTAATGATACGCACGCTTACCCAGTAAGCTCCCGGGGTGCCCCTGCTGTCTGGGTTGTCCCGGCAACGCATACTTGCCTTAATTTGTTAGATTGAACATCATAAGTGGGAGTTACTTGTCTGTCTTGCAATATTTAGGCCTGTCCTTTTGAAGCTGCTGGGTTTGGGGTTTCAAACTAATTGTTTGATTGAACAGCATGAACCCATTTTGTTTAGGACATCACAATGTAAGTGTAAACATTTGTATTTTATTTTTGTAAACCAGTTAATCAACAGATTGTTGTGACAGATTGTAAAATAGATCACAATACAGACTGTGCTTACATGGTATTTCATCTGACAGTTATATTATTTCAACAGTAATTTTAGCATTGATTGGTCAAGAGCTAAACATGTGGACATAAAATCTAAAATGTGATGTTACATTATTGTACGATTGTCTGAGCTTCATAAACACAATTCAGTGTTCACACTGAACATCATCTTTTTAGAAGCTGGCACTTTGCTTTAAAAACAAACTGCAGTCACTACGGTCCTTCACATGTTGACACACAGTCTTGTGACTTCTTCATGAATGGTTTGGAACTCATGGTATATTACAGCTTTAAAGTCTTGTCTGCAATGGCCGCCTTGCCGCCACTGTACCTGGCATCAATAGAACCCCTAGCCACCATTTTATACTGGCCCCCCCAAAAAACACACAACCCTGTGCAAGGAAAGGTTAAGTTGGAGACTGACTGATTCATCCATAGATATATATATATATATATATATATAACGGCTAAATGTCTCTCTTCAGCGTTGTTTCATACTTATGAATAATTATGTTTTTTTTGTTTTTATTTGAATAGAAGTTATGCAGTGGCATAACGACATCTCTGACGTTGATAACAAACCAAACGGGTTGAAAATTGAGCAAGTTATGGGTATTTTAAAAGTACATGTAGCACCAACCCAATATTATGGGTGAGTGAGTTGACTGTAGCAAGATGGCCGCCTTGTGCGGACCTTCTAGACTCCGCTGTAAGACATCTGGCCTTTATATATATATATATCTATGGATCCCTCAACCTTCCCTTCACACTCAGGTACATTTGGTCAGGTGACCGGTCAGGTGGTGAGAGCGGGCGAAGCGGCGCTGGCAGCGAGGGCAGGCGTACGGCTTCTCCCCCGTGTGAGTGGTCATGTGACCTTTCAGATGGCCCGACAGACGGAACGCCTTCCCACACTCCTGACAGACGTAGGGTCGTGAATCTGAGTGGATCCTCCTGTGCTTGACCAGGTCTCCTGAAGCTGTGTAGCGACGGTGACAGTCGGGACATTCGAAGGGCTTGACCCCGGCATGAATCCTCTTATGCCTGATAAGGTCCCCAGATTGGATGAAGCTTTTGTCACACTGAGTGCATTTGTGAGGTTTCTCACCCGTGTGAATGCGCTGGTGGTTCTTCAGATGCTCACGCCGGATAAACTGTTTGCCGCACTCGGTGCAGTGGTAAGGCCTCTCCCCCGTGTGACTCCGCATGTGTGTTTTCAGCGCTGCAAAGTTGACAGCTTTTAGTCCGCACTCCACACATTGGTGGTTCTTTTCGTTTCTGTGGACTTTCAGGTGAAGTTTCAGGTTGGAGTTGAGAGAGAAGTCTTTCCCGCACAGCGTACAATGAAACGGTTTCTCGTCCGTGTGAGTCCGAAGGTGGTTGGTTAGACCGGTCTTCAGGCCAAACTTTTTCCCACATTCAGGACACGAGTGAGCTTTCTCACCCGAGTGGGTCGTCATGTGGGATCTAAGGTGTCCTTTCCGAGCGAAGGTCTTCCCACACACCTGGCATTTGTGGGGTTTGGCCCCTGTGTGTATCAGCGTGTGTTTGCATAAACCACTGCGGTCTGAAAAACGTTTGCCGCATTCTTTACAGAAGTAGGGTTTCTCACCAGTGTGCGTGCGCATGTGCACAGCCAAACCCTGAGAGCTGCGGACACATTTCCCACAATCTGGGCACTGCACTCCAGTGTCCAAGCGGAGAGGTCTGTCTTCAGACTTACCGTCTTCCGGTTCGTCACACCTGTGAGGCCCTTGTCCCCAGGTAGTCTCAAAGCCCTTCCCACAGTCCGCACAGCTGAGGTGTCCTTCGCGGCTAGTGACGGACATTTTGTGCCAGCGCTTGCAGTGCCTCTCCAGGTTGCCGAGATACTGGAAGCTGCGGGCGCAGGTTGGGCAGGGGTGTGTTCGCCGGGTTGGGACGGAAGGGTGGGCCTTGTGGGCGTGGACAGTGAGTTGTTGGGAGGTATGGAAGGATAGGTTGCAGTGGGGGCAGCTAACTGTGGGCGTGAGGCAGGTTTTGTGGTGTGAGTAACGTCTTTTCAGCATAGCGTGGTATTTCCTCTGGTGGATCCACTTCAGATGTTTCTCCAAGAAGCAATGTTTGGTAAATGACACACCGCATTCTGGACAAGTAAAGAACTGAGCAGAGGAGACTAAGAGGGACAGTTAGAGGGGTGGGGGGTTAGGTATTGAGCGGAATAATTAAAAGAAGAGGAAAAAAGGAACAACATTAAGAAGGCTCTGGTTAAAACAACTTTATACAATGCTAGTCACTGTAATGAAAGGCATGTTATGTGTCGAGTGTGTTCTACCGTACCTCCACTGTCCCCTCCACATATCCCGACATCAACGTCTTCCGCAGCATTCACCTGTTTCTCCTTATCACCATTATCTTCCTTCAGACACAATTCCGTTTCTCTCTTTGCCTCCACCATATCAAACTCAGAATTATAATGGCGTTCATCTTTCAGCTGTAGATTAAAATGGCTAGTGTTTACTTGGTCCGTTTCTGATTTGGATAAATTGGCAGCTGAATCGCTCAATAATTCTTTTGTCAGATTTGACCCACTCTCGCACTCCTCCGCACTTTTGTCGGATGGTTCCCACTCTGTTTGTTCCTCTTTGATATGGATGTTGACGCAAATCCCATCTTTGTTGCCTGTTACACATTCTTCTCCTGCACATTGTTGTTGCTCTGACTCAGTTTTTACCAGTCCTCCATTCTTGCTAGTCCACTTGGCCCGGTTGGGCAGAGATGGCTTATTGACAGATTTTTTCTTCATCTTCTTGGTCGCTAAGGGTACCAATTCAAGCCATTCTCTTTTTCTTCATAAATCCCCCTGGTAAATGACCAGTTCGTAGTCTGCACTCCCCACAAAACGTCTAGCGAACTGTAGCACAATATGTCCAGGGTAAGATTGAGACCTGAGACGAAATCAATGCAAAATGCAAGAAGCTACTTCGGTAGCACCTTGATGTAGCTAGCATGATACTCAAAGAACACGTATCGTGTAAATATAGTATATTGTAGTTATAGCTATATATATATATATATATATATATATATATAGCTATAGTTATAGCTATATATATATAGCTATAATAGCACAACAGTACTGAAGCCACGACAGATGTTTACCCGGGGCGTAGCACTTCCTGATTCTGTAAAGGAAATTTAACCAATCAGAGAATGATGACAATATTTTAAAACCGGCGATTGGTTTGTGTCCGTGGTAGCTTCAGATAGACGCTGCAGCTGACTTTCCAGTTGCTGCTGAAGTTGCTTGGGTAGTAAACGCATGTGGTGATGGATAATAGGCCTACTAAACCACAGAAATATATCCATGATTTTTTGCATCCAATGTTGCTATTATTTCTAGTGATGTTACATTCACCCAATGTTGCTCTTATTTCTAGTTATGTTACATTTGGATGCTCGGTATCATCTTTGAGCATAATACATCTCGTATTACACATAAACAATGTGTAATACGAGTATTTATTTTTGGCAGCAGCCTAGGCTATAGAATACAATAGTCGATCGAACTGTAAGCCATACGGAAATCTGTTTGAACGGACTTTAGTTGCACAAGTAGACTATATGTTCTAACACATTTTCCTCTGGATTCCATCCATCTATTTATGGCATCTTAGATAAGACTCTTCCTTTGAATTATTTGAGGGAACTAGTCGATCTCCAAAATAATAAATACCCAGATCTTAATTGCAAAGTCGGTCATTTGACAAAAGTCCCCACATATGTTTCAGTTGTACATGCACAAGAAGACATCGGAAAATGCCATAGGTTTTTAATAAGACACTATTTGAGAGAAGACTCACAAGTTTGAGCACATTCTGTATAATTAACGTTTATTTATTTTATTTTTTACTATTATTATATGGAATTTTGAGACCCTTGTTGCAAGTCAACATTTTGATGTTTTCCATAATGTTGTGTTACCATAGAAATAGGAAAAAACAGTCCATTGCAGAAAGAAAGGATTGTTCAGCATTTCAGCAGTGCACATTATAGTTTTACTTTGACACGTTGAAGTCCACTCGTTTAACTAGAAAGAAATAACACGGAACAAAATTAAACTAATAGATATTGATCATTGGATCTTGAGTATACATCTTTTGAGGTAGGCTCACATAGTGAAGTTAAATATACCCTATGAGATTCCTTCTGTATCAGTTAAGAAAGCAATTTAATTAACTGAAAAATTAAAATGACGAATTAATTAACCCGTAAAGGTAAAATAATGCCAACACGTTTAATAAATCTGTCCGGTTTTAGAACAGGGCAGGTTAGAGAATGATAACATAATCTTACAAACTAATAAATTGTTATTGAATTAAGTGTAATGTCTGTTTTTCGGCTGGTAGGAGATGGATGATACCTCTCTCATCGAAGAAAGAGGAGTTGTGAGGAGGGAGAAAGATGAAACATTTCTGAAGCAGAAAGCAGCTCTGGTACGGTCTAAAGAGGAAGAGGTTCTTCGCAGGACCATAACCGGAATAAAAAACAAGATCAGGATGAAGATGAACCTTCTCCAGTACCCGGACCTCCAGCAGGAGATTAAGACTGTACTGATGAAGGAAATAGAGGAGCTGCAGAGCGAGTGCAAGAATGCAGGGTTTTCTAACTCGGTGAGCATGATAATCAAAAGGAATCAGAAATTGTTATTTATTTTTGGTTCTAGTAAGATGCTTAATGCTCGTTAGATAACTGCTCATCCTGGCTTTTAAATAGTCCAATCTCCTGACTTGCTCAACTTTTATTGTGACTGCAAGGACTCATTTTCAACTATGTTCTGTCTTTTTCATATGCAGTTGGTCCTAACGCTGACCCCAACACTGACCCCAGAACCAGGTACTGGAGGAGTGGAAGAGGAGAGCTACAGTGGTGAGCACCTTCTCAGCTACCAGGAAGCTACATGCACAAGTTTTACTACGTACACACTTCTCAGATACCAGGAAGCTGTGTGTAGAACATGCAGATAAAGTGTTAATGCATGGGTTTTTCCACAGTGGGTGGACAACAGGAGGAAAGGAAACAGAAAAAGGGGGGGTAAGAGGATTCCTCCGGAAGCTCTTCACCTGCCGCTCTGTCTCAGAAGAGGAGGACTAGATTCCTTGCATCGACTGATTTGGAAACTGCACATACTGCAGATAGTCTTGCCGCATATTCATTTTAAAACATTTTCATGAATCTCATTAACATTAGCTTTTATTCTCTGATCGTGAATAGTAAGTTCAAAATAAAAATATTTTAGTAACAGTGAGAACTGTTCACGAGTCCAGCTAAAGATATTCATCAGACCATATTATGTAGTCTAAAACAACTGAGGACATAGTGACTGTAAAATATATTTTTTGGCTGGTAAATAATTGTTTTACAATCATATTTACACTGTGAATTTGAAAAAAGGATTTCACCTTTCACCTCTACATCCCACTAAGGTGAGGTAGAGTGAATAAGCAGCCTTCTGTCCCATTACACTGAAGGGTCTAAGAACTAGGAGAGAATTAAAGACATGTAATCAAAGAGGCAGAGAAAAAATAATAATACAGATTTTCACAGATTTTATTGTCGCCTACTCTTCACTAGGACAGATTGGGGCAACATAACCATCTTCTGTACAGCATTGTTCCCTTCTTTAAAAAAAAAAACTACAACAGCAGAGCAATGAAAATAATGTATAAAAACATGAGAAATTATGTTAACATTTTAACAAAGAAATCAGGTAACCATAATACACAAATGCTTGTGACTGGAAAGGAGGACTGTTATAAATAGCGTGACAATATCGATTGAACTGGACCATAATACTCAGGACTGCTACATGCACAAGCAACAATGACAAACCAACGTGTAATGACTTTCTATTTCTAGTAACACCATAATTCAATCTTTCCCAAAAGTAATTTCACTATAAATTGTTTTCATGATAACTAAAGTCAACCCTTTCACTGAAGGGATCCTTTTAGTGATCCACATGTTTGGGAAATCTGTTTGTATCCACGTAGTGCAACAAAAAAAAAAAGACAGAAAAAAAAAAAAAAAATGTAAAGTAAAAAAGTAACAGACTCCTTAATAAACAATACTGATATGCTTTCCCAATTCATCACATTAGATTTCACGACCTCAGTCACACATCTCTCACCAGGAGGACCCAACTTTTCACTTGTTTTTATCCCTTTTTCTTCACAAAATGTTGAAAACATCTACAAAACCATTTTCAAATTAGAATTTTTCAACAGCTGATTTCCATCTCCACAGCCAATCCAAAAGCACAACCCCCTGGAAACCAACACGCTCCAGCCTCATTCATACATTTCTTACCAAGAGGATGAAGTCCAAAACTTCAAGGATGAAACAGGTGTCATAGGCCATATCTACATCCTTCATCACTGCAGGAGTTCCATAGTAAAAAAGCAGTCAGTTGTGTGCATGTATTTTCTATTTATAAATTAGATTAGATGCTGATATCATAGAAAGTTAATCCTCAATTGGAAACCGAACCCACTTAACCCTCATGTTAGTGAATTTTGTCAAATATGTCATTTGTGTTAGGTCCTCTTTAAGCTGCACGACATCATACAAAACTGTAGTGTTTAAATGTAAGCATGATGACTCACAAACAAGGCAAGAATTGAAGGCAGATGAGTGTAGATGTGCACATCAACAATAAACAGGGCATGTGAAAGAATATGACAAAATATACTCAGGAGGAACAACATTGATGTCAAGCTTTAAAGCCTGACTCATTAAATTACTATTCATGTCACTCTTTTTTTTATGTCTTCTATCTTAAAACCAACAACAATCGCATTTTGCACATTCAAGTGAACTGGTCCCAGCCCCGCCTCTCTAATTCAATCAAAAGGCCAATTTCGATTGTCATTTTTGGGTTTAAAGCACGTTGGTTCCAATGCAAGCGGGAGTCATTCAGGCATCCAGCTCAAGTCTCTGTGTGAGCCTGGATCAGTGACTGCATTCAAAACCTCCATAGTGAACGTATACGTATAGCTGTTGTAGTGCATTCTATGCAGCTGGCTAGGACATGTGAAGCATTGGAATACAGCAATATATATTCCAAGAAAAAAAGACACTCAGTAAATATACAGAGTATTTACAGGGAAACGTTCCATTGGATCTTTATACATTACTTCTTATTGGATGCTTTTATTGACCGTGAGGGTTTTTGTTGTTGTTGATCCCTCACATAATGAATCTCTTTTCTACCTACTGTACATCTCACCAAACCCTCCCTCTTCTCCCTCTACATAGCCATAGTGGTGAGGTGCTGATGCCCCAGCAGGCCCTTGCGTCCCCCACTAGTCCCAGGGTGCCCCCCTCCGTTGCCGTGGCCGCAATATTCCTGAAGGTTCTGGCGCAGGGTGACGAGGGCGGAGCCTAGGCAGGCGCGGTTGGGTGCCAGGATGCCCCCCGGCAACTGGATGAGCACCGTGGCAACGCCGGCCATGCCGTCGTCTGTGGGCTCCAGGGTGATGGGCCCCACTTTGAAGGTGGAGTAGGAGAAGCCCATGAGCTGGGAGAGGAAGGGGTCTGAGCGGCAGAAGTGCTGGTAGCCGCTGTGGGAGGACGGGTGGTGGTGGTGGTGGGAGGCAGGGGTGCTGGTGGTGGTGGGGGCGTAGTGGTGGGTGTTCAGGTAGTGCAGGGGCAGGTGCTGCCCGCTGTTGCCCCCCCCGCCCACAGTGAGGTGGTGGTGGTGGTGGGCGACGGGGCCGGAGGCCGGGTCGTTTTTGTAGGAGACCACTCCCGTCCTGCCCCTCTGGCCAACCACCACCCCCCCCAGCTTGCCGGTGCGGGCGTGGGCCAGGGACACGGTGCTGCCCCCAACCCCTCCGCCCCCCGTGGAGGGCAGGTAGATGAGCTGGGGCTCGTCGGGCTCCAGGTAAACGGTGAGCTTGGCGAAGGGTCGCGACGCCATCTTGGTCATCTCCTGGATGTGGCGTCTCTGCTCGCGGCGGAAGTCCAGGAACTGCTTGACCTTCCAGAGGAGGACGCAGACCGACAGGAAGAGGAAGAAGCAGGAGAAGAAGACGGAGAAGAAGACAAACAGGTCGATGTGGGCCTGGTCCTGCCGGAGGAACAGCAGCCCCTGGGACTCGCCCTGCCTCTCGTCCGTTCCCACCCCCCGCAGGGCCACGTAGAAGCGGCTGGACTTGAGCGAGTGCACCTCGTGGGGGAAGGTGACGACCACGCGGTCGCGGACGCCGCGCACGATCAGCACCGTCTGGGGCTTCCACACCGTGATGTAAGAGATGAGGCCCTCGGCTCGCTCCTCCCTCACCACGCGCTCCGGGCCCTTGGCCTGGAGCTGCAGGGGGTTGCTGGGCAGGATGGGCCCCCCCAGGACGGACGAGGAGTTGGCGTAGACCTTCATGGGGGAAGGGGGCGAGTCTCTCCCTCCGGCCGCCCCTCCTCGGCCCGCCGTCTCGTCCTCGATCTTGATGACGTGCACGCCCGTCTGCCGGTCCACCTCCACGATGAAGGTGTCGTGGGAGTTGGACACGTAGACCTCCACCTCGCCGAAGGTGACGTCGATGGTGACCCGTATGTCCACGTTGGTGAACTTGGGCTGGGCCGAGAAGTAGACGGTGCGCCCGCGGGGCAGGTTGCGGATGGTGGGGTCGTGGAAGCAGCTGGTCTGGGAGGTGGGGTCGAAGCAGGCGTCGCTGTCCACGTTGAGCTGCCGGTAGCACTGGCGGCCGTTCACGGGCGTGCCGTTGAAGGTTTCTTTACACTTGGCGCACTGGGAGGAGCCAGAGAGGGAGAGATCGACAGAGGAGAGTGACAGAGAGAGAGAGGGAGAGAGAAAGATCGACAGAGGAGAGAGACAGAGAGAGAGAGAGAGGGAGAGAGATCGACAGAGGAGAGAGACAGGGAGAGAGAGAGGAAGAGAGAGAGATCGACAGAGGAGAGAGACAGAGGGAGCAATCAAGAAAAGGCGGGCAGAGCTTAAATAAGGAGCAGAAGAGGATACGCTCACACAGTGGCAATTTTAGACCCTTTTTAGGAGTGCTCAAGCAGCCCTACATTTAATCTCAGCACTCCTAAAGTAATAATAATAAAAAAATATAAATGATTATGGTTTATTATCATTTGATGCTGGTAGTTCATGAAGAAAGGGACATCCCTAGTTTTTTCATTCATTCAATATTTGGCATAATAATATATTTAAAAAACAATGAATTGTTATCCAGTGAAATTAGTGATTTATTAGCAAGGGGGTTTAGCACTTTTGGAAGGCATTGTATTCCTTTTGTCATTTAGCAGAAGCTCTTATCCAGAGCGACTTACAGTAAGTACAGGGACATTTCCCCGAGGCAAGTAGGGTGAAGTGCCTTGCTCAAGGGCACAATGTCATCTTGCACAGCCGAGAATCGAACCGGCAACCTTCTGATTAATAGCCCAAGTCCCTAACCGCTCAGCCATCTGAGCCCATGTCGTGTCACATTCTCACTTAGGGCTGAGCACCCCTAAAGGTCTGATCCTAGAATCGCCCTTGCACTCACAGCTACGTTCAGTTTAAAGTCAGGTACACGTGATTTTCCCTCCCATACCTGGAGTCGGTAGCAGTCTTTCTTGTCGCTCTGTGAGTTGCTGAGGCAGGCTGCCGTCTCTGTGTTGTTCTGGCAGGGGCAGCCTGTGCCGTCGTTCTCATTACACGTGTCCGCGTGGCCGTTACACTGACACCTGCAGGCATGGGGGGACATGACACCTTTCAGATTCATTCATAACCAACCAAAACTAAACACTCTAGGGGGTTTTATATTGGGACAACAACCAAAACTAGGCCCCTAGATCTAATGACAGATGGGGAATATATATATATATATATATATATATATTGACATATATTCAGATGAACGCCGGCTTGGTTCTGCCAAGTGAGGAACTCACTTGTCGCACTTCCCCTGAAGCAGGAAGAAGCCGCTGAGACAGCTCTCACACTTGTCCCCCACGCTGTTGTTCTGACAGCTCACACAGACTGCGCTGTCCTCCGTAGGGCCCTCCGACACCCACTGCAAGATCTGGGAGGGGAGGAACACGGAAGGGGGCGGGGCATGAGAACAAGCAGCAAAGTGTCGTACACGACCCACACGCAGCGTTTCGGACGGCTTGTTGAAGGTGCGAGACAGTCGAGAGGAGCCGAAAAGAAAAAAAGACAACAAGACACGCCTCCTCCAAGTGTTACACGTGTTCTGTACACGTGTTCTTTACACGCGTTCTTTACACGCGTTCTTTACACGCGTTCTTTACACGCGTTCTTTACACGCGTTCTTTACACGCGTTCTTTACACGCGTTCTTTACACATGTTCTGCAGCACCCAGGGCAAGGCGTAGACGTGTCGGACAGCGTGCTTACTCTGTCAGGGTCGAGCGGGTGGTTGTGGGGGTTCTCCAGCGCCTTCCTGTGCTGGTCCTGGGACAGACACACAGCACTGTTCCCCCGGCAGAACTCCCTGCAGGAGCGACATGTTCCCCCGCCCAGGGCCGAGCCCACGTACAGAGGTTTGCACTTCTCACAGTGGGGGCCCTGGGGGGTGAGGGGGGGGACACAGCAAAACAGGGGCCGTCAGCGCATACAACTTGAGAAAGGACAACCTTGTCATAGATTACAGGGCCACTTCACAGACACGCAGTAAGGAAATGAATCTGCTAGAAAATGTTTTCTGTTACTTATGTGTGTGTGTGTGTGTGTGAGGGGATGGTAATCTTGGAATAACAGCGTAACTCTGAGTTGCACTCTTAAACAAAAAGCCAGACAAAAAGAGAGCGACCTGGAGAGAGAGAGAGAGAGAGAGAGAGAGAGAGAGAGAGAGAGAGAGAGAGAGAGAGAGAGAGCGAGAGAGCGAGAGAGAGAGAGTGAGTATGTGTGCACTGGGCTCATTCCGACACGTTACCATGGTGTTGTTGTGGCATTCCAAGCACACGTCTGGCCGGGACACGTTGGCACAGTTGCTGTGCTTGTTGCAGCGGCACTGAGAGGAGCAGTTCTCCCCCACGAAGCCAAAGTGACACTGACACACCCCCGGAGACACGCACGAGCCGTTCACACAGCCCTGCGCGCACACCGGCTCACACTGGCCCGACACACTGCAACCAGACAGGGGGGTGGAAGGGGAAGTGGTGAGGGAGGGAGGGAGGGAGGAAAAAGGGGGGATGGAAAGAGAGATCGAGGGAACCAGGAGAGAGAAAAGAGATAAGAGAGAGAAAATGTGGTCGAAGTCATGGAGCAAAACACGTGGTGAAGGTAAAGAGGTGTGTGTGTGTACCTGCTGAGGAGGTAGCCGTGCTTGCAGGTGCAGTGGTAGCCCTGAGGCAGGTTGTGGCAGTCCTGGGTGCTGTTGCAGTCGTGGTGGCCGTTGGCGCACTCGTCCTCCTCGGGGCAGAACAGGAAGGACCAGCTGCTGTTCCTCTGGGGACACACCCCCTCGCTCACACCTAGGAGGGGCAGGGGGGGGGGGGGAAAGACATGATACTTTGAGGGCGTTCCCCTTTCAACGCTTCTTGGGTTATCCCGGGTTCCTGTACTGTTCTATGCCTCTGTGTGATTCAAGGCCCAGTGTTCTCCAAAAGCATCTCATTTTAGAAGTAATTAGTTGTAAAAAAAATAAAAGGTGTTCATTTTGTTCCTGGCGGTACTGGGCCGTCCTCGCCCACACTCACCATCCAGCCCTCCCTGCTGGCAGCGGCCCACCCCATTGGCTCCCCGGGCAGCGCACCAGCCACACTGGGGCCTGGCGATGCACTGGGAACACTGGGAGAGCTGGGCGCACTGGGGCGAGCAGGAGTCCCCTCTGGACAGCAGGCGTCCGCACTGGCCGGCCTCGCAGCGCAGCGGCACGTAGGACGGACTCATGCACTGGGAGGAAGAGAAGAGACCATGTGACCACCATGTGACCATCCTGATCAAATGCGATTGGTCTGGGCTGGGGCCCGTGTAGAGGGGGGGGAGGGGGGTGGCATTACCTGCTGCAGGGCCATGCTCCACACGCAGTGCTGCCAGCCGCCGTCGGAGCCGTTGGAGTTGAGGCAGAGGGTGCAGTTGCGGAGCTGGTCGCAGGGGGTGGGGCAGGGCAGGGGCGGGGACGACTCCACCTGCATGGGGGACACGTTGAGGAGGGCGTAGCTGAAGCACGTCCAGTCGTAGGTGGGGTTCACGCTCAGGATGCGCCTGGTCTCTCCTGGAGGGGGAGGGGGGAGGGGATGTGACACAGAAGGTGTAAGGAAAGAACACACACGCCCTGACATAGAATCCAAGGCGGTGGTCCAGCCTCTCTCAACCCCCCCCCCCCACCCTCACCCCCCCCACCCCCTCACCCCCCCCCCTCACCCGTGCGTTTGAACTGGCGCGTCCACATGCACTTCCCGGAGGCGGTGCACTTGGGGCAGTCGGAGGCGTCGCAGCTGGTCTCCGTGCAGTTGCTGGACAGGAAGATCTCCCGCTGGTTGATCCTGCAGTCGTGCTCCGACGTGCAGCTGACGGAGCTGCTGATGCAGGCGCCCTCCGGACAGTTGGTGCACCACTTGCAGGGCGGGGCCAGCTGTGGAAGACAGGGGGAGGAGAAAGAGGGGCGTGGGTCAGAAGCGGGTATCAGATCAGCAGATACCAAACTGCCCATCCTACACCTGGTATCGTGCTGATGACAGACAGTGGTGCATCGCTGTGTGTCGTGTGGAGACACAAGTCCACTCAAGCTGCAAGGGTATTAGAAAGAGACAGCACATGACACTGACATTAGACTAGCTGCCTGTGCGTTTTAGTATTTCGATTTTAAGGTTCTCCCTCTGGTTTTTGAACAGGTACAAAGGCTTAGCGCCAAAATATTTCGGTGACTGCATTCAGGATCATGTGCCTAGTGAGGACCCTTCGATTCTCCACTGCTTCTCTTGAATGATTCCGAAACCGTGAGAGAAGCTTCGAGTCGGCTTCTAGCTCCAACACTCACTTAAACTTGCTTTCAATTTGCCTGCTCTGCCTTTCACTTCTTTTACACTGCTAATGTTTTGATTATCCATAGTCATTGCTTGTCTCATCTTTCATGTGCTTTTGTTCATTTTTTTCTTCTATGTTATTATTGATCTGTTTTGGCTTGGATTTGACTGGATTACTATGTACGCCACTTTGAGCAGCAATCTCTGTACGAAAACATGCTTCATAAATACAATTGTTATTCTTCTTCTTACGATTATCATGCACACAAGCAGGCTTTTCTGGCTATTCCGGCACCTCCCCCCCCCCCCCCCCCCGGTGTAGATGCTGGTAAATGGAAACGGATCTATAAAAACCAGTGCGCCCGGTTTAATGCACACACTGAAGTCCAAAACGTGTTCCATTTCATACTAGCAACAATGGTATGTACCTATTACACACATGACAGAGAGACCTTCTCAACAATTCTGAATGCATGCCATTTCAGATGTGTGCCTGGTATATTACATTTAGTCATTTAGCAGACACTCTTATCCAGAGCGACTTACAGTAAGTACAGGGACATTCCCCCCCCGAGGCAAGTAGGGTGAAGTGCCTTGCCCAAGGACACAACATCATTTTGGCACGGCCGGGAATCGAACCAACAACCTATATGTGCCGACGTGTGTGTGTGTGTTACCTGGGAGTGGCTGGAGAGGATTCGGGGGTGCCTGGCCAGACACTCGCTGCAGGTCTTCAGCCTGCGACACTGGTCATGGAGGCGGGGCGTGGGGGAGCAGGACGACTGGCCAATGGCACAGCCGGTCCTGAGACAGGGGGGGGGGAGGAGCCAGAGGAGAGAGATCAACGAAAGCCAACGTTTCCACACATAACACCCCCCTCCCCAAGGCTTATCTGGCTGAAAGCCCTGCTCCAACTCCCAGCAGGGTGTGTGTGGGTGTTCAGGCCGCCTGGCCGCCGTACCTCTCGGCCACATCGGCGGACGTGCAGCTGCCCCGGCACCACACGCAGCTGCCCGTGGTGGAGTTGCAGGCCTCGGGGGTCAGCAGCAGGGCGCACGGCTCCGAGGGCACGGTCAGGGTGAGGAGGCGCCCCAGCGTCACCCCGTTGAACCCCCCCGAGAGGAACAGGCGCTCGTCCCACGCCGCCATGGCCAGGGACACAGAGCGGTTGATCGGCTCTCCCACCGCCGATGCTGCCGGAGGAAAGAGAGGGGGACAGAGAGGGAGCGAGGGGAAGGGATGGGGAGAGAGAGAGCAAGAGAGAGGGGTAGAGAGAGAGAGAGAGAGCAAGAAAGAGGGGAAGGGATGGGGAGAGAGAGCAAGAGAGAGAGCAAGAGAGAGAGGAAGTGAGAGAGAGAGAGAGAGAGCAAGAGAGAGAGCAAGAGAGAGAGCAAGAGAGAGAGGAAGTGAGAGAGAGAGAGAGAGAGAGAGAGAGAGAGAGAGAGAGAGAGAGAGAGAGAGAGAGAGAGAGAGAGAGAGAGAGAGAGAGAGAGAGAGAGAGAGAGAGAGAGAGAGAGAGAGAGAGAGAGAGAGAGAGAGAGAGAGAGAGAGAGAGAGAGAGAGAGAGAGAGAGAAATTAACAAGGTATGAAAGTGAACCTCATGGATTGGCTCAAAGGATATGCAGAGTGATTGACAGTAGTCTGGACCAGTTACCAGGCTGTATCCAGGTGTTACAGTTGATCTGGTAGAGGGACACAGAGTTGCTGTAGTCCTCGTTCTCGGTCCTCCCGCCCACTACCACCATGGTGTCTTTTATCAGGGCCGCCGTGTGGAAGTAACGGAACATGGGCTGGGGAGAGAGAGAGAGAGGACATGAGCTCAGATGGTTTATGAGTGATTATGAGGAAAGGTTTAGAGATGTTTCATTCAGTACAGGGAAGACCAGGTGAAGCTGTGTGTGTGTGTGAGGTCACCTACCTTACTGCCCTGTGAGGGGACCAGCAGGGACCAGGTGAGGTTGGGGTAGTACAGACTGTACAGTTCCCCTGAGGGCTCCACGGTCTCCACGTTGAAGCGGTAGCCTCCGAACACGTACACGGCGTCAGTCAGCTCGTGGTACACCGCCGAGTGGCCGTACAGGCCTGGGGGAGGAGGAGAGGGGGGAGGGGGGAGAGGAGAGGAGGAGAGAGGGGGGAGGGAGAGGAGGAGAGGAGGAGAGAGGGGGGGGAGGGAGAGGGGGGAGAGGGAGAGGTTAATGTCAGACTAGGAGAACACCACACCTTGTATTTCTCACACTGAGAAGAGATAACTTGCAGAAACACTGAATGCTAACAGCTTACAAACGCAACCAGCAAGCGAGCTAGCTGCACATGGCCAAGAGCGCTAACCAGCATAGCGATGCGGGAAATTAAATCCACCTGCCACGGCGTTGCACGTGTGGATGCCCCGTAAGGTAAGGGGAAAGCCTGGCTGTTCAACCCTCACCTGTAGGGGGCGTTCCGGTGTGGGGGGCGATGGACCAGTTTCCAGAGTGGGGGTTGAACTCCAGCAGGTGGTGGTTGAAGCCGTTCTCTGGAGAATAACCGCCGATGAGCAGCACAGACGAGTCCTTACGCACTGTCAGCGAATGGCCCGCCACCGGGGGCTGTAGCGAGCTCTAGAAGGGAGGAGGAGACACACCTTGTTACAGACAGACTGGCTTCAGGAGACGGTCAATAAGAGGCAGGTTCAAACCAACTAACTCTGACCTTGTACTGCCTCCACACCAGACTGCTGAGGTTCAGGCTCCACGTGTCATTGGCCACACCCTTCTGCGTGATCCCGCCCACCACCAGCATGATGTTGTGACTGGCTGTGAGAGGCTCGTGATTGGTCAGCAGAGCGGAGGCGTGGTAATAGCGAGGTCTGGGGGCGGAGCTCTCCTCCACCGAGCTGGTTAACATCTGAGTCCAGCGACGCTCGTTGACCGAGTACCTGAACAACCAATCAGCATGCAGAACAACCAATCAGCACGCTGAACAACCAATCAGCACGCTGAACAACCAATCAGCACGCAGACACAGGTTGGAGGAAAGACGTTGATCTTACGGCACGTGATGGTTCATGATACACCCGTTCCCCGAGGGCGGGAAAGGTTGAGAGCAGAGCTTTCCTCCCACCTGTAAACGTTTCCCAGGATGCCCTCAGACAGAGAGAGTCCTCCGTACATCCATAGGTTCCCCTGGGGCCCAGACACCAGGGTGTGGCCCATTCTGTGGAGGAACCTGTGGGCCTGGTTCTGTGGAGAGAGGGGAAGGACAATACTGTAACACACACTAAGGCGGAATAACGCTGTTGCAAGAACCAATCATTTCAGTCTTGGTGCCCCCTTTTTTTAAATATATTTATATATTTGTAACCATAAAAATACAACATAATTCTAGCAATTTGATTGTAAGTAAGGTTGGTCAGTGCAGACCAGGTTCTTACGGCCGTGAGCTGTGTATCCAGCAGAGTTTCCCACACCAGGCTACTGGAGTCCACAGGAGCAGAGCAGTCGGAGCCAGCCCAGCCCTCAGAACACACGCACACTCCCAGAGACTGAACACAACCAGCCGCAGTCGTCAATATCGCTCAGGAGATGGGGAAGGACACGGCAATTACACAGACAAGGGCCGGGTTTCCCAGATTCGTTAAGAAGCTCCTAACGCTAACATCTTCTTAGGAACGTTCTAAGAGCGCTCTAGAACGCTCTTAGAACGTTCCTAAGAAGCTCTTAGCGTTAAGAGCTTCTTAACGAATCTGGGAAACCCGGCCGATATCATGAACACACACACAGACAGACACCTACGCACACAGACACACTTGAGTCTCTCTCACCATGTTGCAGGACCCTCTGCCCTCTGCTAGTCCACAGTCCTGGGGGCAGAGCAGCCTGTCGCAGTGAGGGCCTCCGTAACCATGGGGACACTGGCACAGGCCCCCCCGGCACTGGGCCACCCCCTGGCACACCGGCGCCCCCTCCTCCCCCTCCTCCTGGCCCTGGCGGCAGCGACGCACCCAGAAAGAGGCGTTGAAGCCCTGGGGCTGGTCCGATGACACGTTGGCCTCGAAGTAGACAGAGATAACACCTGCAGGGGGAGAAGAGAGGATGGAGAGAGAGAGGAGAGAGAGAGAGGATGGAGAGAGAGAGGAGAGAGAGAGAGGATGGAGAGAGAGAGGAGAGAGAGAGAGAGGATGGAGAGAGAGAGGAGAGAGAGAGAGGATGGAGAGAGGGAGAGTGGGGATGAAGAGAGAGAGAGGATAGGCGGGGGAAGTAGAGAATTAGAAGGCACGACCGTGTTTGTAATCACTAGTGTGATTCAGTGATGTCTTGGCCACCGACAAAATATATCATGAAAATGTGTGAAGGTTCTTCAGCTGAGCCGAGGTTACCCGAGGTGGCCTCCACAGTGGTTGGCTGAGTCCGGGTCGTCCCACAGAAAGCACCAATCAGGTTGTGGTCGGAGTGCACCGCCCCGTTGGCCAGGAATTGAGGCAGGCCGTCAAACACGTAGACATAGGAGCTCTGCGCGCGCGAGAGCCAGCGTGTCAGACAAAGACATGGAAATACCCACAGGATCTTGTCCTACCTGTACTCATGGTGTGTGTGTGTGGTCAGTACTCACACTGCACTGCGTTTGGGAGTCAGGGTGCAGGGTGAGAGCCACAGGGGGGCACAGCTGGCCAGGCAGGCAGGGGGTCAGGGTCTCCGACACGGACAGCACCCACAGGCAGTGGGACAGGCCGCTCCTGCCCCCCACGCCCCCCCGCCACCCCAGGGAGGAGGAGACGGGCAGGGGGGGGGAGGAGGAGGAGGACAGGAGCACGGAGCGGCCCTGACACTGACGGAAACAGGTGCCGTTGTCACTGAAAGGAGGGGGGGGGGGGAGAGAGAGTTTAAATCACAAGCTGCACAATGACACCCTGCACATTGCAATTTGCACTATTGTATCGTTCTCTTGCACTATCTGTTTTTTTTTGGTTCGATTGTAAATTATGACTACGTATATTTTATTTTTTATTTTATTCCCCTTAGTATTATCTAGACCCCCCTTAGTATTAGCTAGACTTTGCTCCTTTTGTATAGGTAGTCCTCATATTTAAGTTTCAATATTCCTATGTGTTTAATGTATGCACCTCTCTGCCAAAGTAAATTCCCCGTTTGTGCAAACATTCATGGCGAATAAAATCCCCACGAAGCGAAAAACAGTCCTTCATTACGTGGCCTTCATTACGTTGACGACCAACAACCAGAAGCTTGACTGTAACCGCAGCATGACTGCAGATTCAGAGTGCTTCAACAGGAGGGCCAACACAGACCGTTGGAGATTCCCCTCACCTGGGATCTCCGTAGTAGCCTGGCAGGCAGGCCTCGCAGTGGGCCCCCTGGGTGTGGTGTGTGCAGTAGCACTGGCCCGTCTGGTTGTGGCAGTAGCCCTGCTGGGGGTCCCCGTGGCCGTTACACTGGCAGGGCACGCAGCCTCCGCCGCTGGCCAGAGCCGAGCCGAAGCTCCCCGGACGACAGTGCTCACACTGGGGCCCCGTGGTCCAATCTGAGGAGGGGGGAGGGACGGGGTGGGAATGAGCAGACCAATAGAGGGCGGGTTGGGATGAGGATGGACCAATCAAAAACAGGGATCGATGTGGATAGATCTGGAGTGCTGGCTCTTTTATTTATTTTTCTTTAAGGAAGGGTCCTGAGCAACACGCCAGCCGGTTTTCGACTTCACGACACCCAATGCCGTCGCCCACCCTGTGAGAGCCACTTACCCTGGCACTGGTCGCAGATGCCTGGAGCGGTGATGCAGGTGCTGTGGAAGTTACAGCCGCAGTCCACGTCACACTCCACGCCGCTCAGGACCAGCGTGGCCGGGTCAGAGGTCCAGCCCAGGGAGCACTCGCACTCGAACCTGGGGCTGCCGCTGCACTGGCCCTCGCGGCACTCGTTATAGCATCTAGGAGGATGGGGAGATGGGGGGGAGAGGGTTAGGTTTGTAGGACAGGTGAGAGGGAGAGTGACACCCAGAAACGGGTAACAAGGCGGGGAGTCGGAATCGGGCTATTCGATTCCCGGCCGTGCCAATGACGGTGTGTCCTTGGGCAAGGCACTTCATCCTAAGAAAGCATTTAAAGCATCAAAACACAGCTACAGCTGCCTGACAATGAAATTAGACGACGAAAGATGGGAACAGGGAGAGAAAGACTCACGTCTGGTTGCAGTGCAGGGTACCGTCTCCAGTGTAGCCCCTCTCGCAGTGGCACTCGTACGAGGTGGGCGTGTTGACGCAGGTGGCAAAGGGGTGGCAGTTGTGGAGGCCCAGCCGGCACTCCTCCACGTCAGGGCAGGTGGGGTAGGACCACACAGCCTCCTGGTCGCCCTCCTCCAGGTGCTCCAGCTCCATGTCCATCTCCATGGGCCGCGGGGGGGCCGAGGTCTGGGGCTCGGGGCTGGGAGAGGGGAGGGGGATGGGAGGAGAGGTTATGGAACAGAGAGGAGGAGGAACGACCTCTTTGTCGTCTGCCTCTGCGGCTGGGGTCATGAGAGAGTCGTTTGGGGAGTGTCACTGATGAGCGGTGGTGATGTGGTCGGTGTTCTGGGGAGTGTGACTGAGGAGCGGTGGTGATGTGGTCGGTGTTCTGGGGAGTGTGACTGAGGAGCGGTGGTGATGTGGTCGGTGTTCTGGGGAGTGTGACTGAGGAGCGGTGGTGATGTGGTCGGTGTTCTGGGGAGTGTCACTGATGAGCGGTGGTGATGTGGTCGGTGTTCTGGGGAGTGTGACTGAGGAGCGGTGGTGATGTGGTCGGTGTTCTGTTCTCACCTTGTGGCTCGCACGTCTGCCACGGCGACACTGCAGTTATAGACGGACGCTTCGTCCAAACCCGCCCAGTCCCCTCTCAGGCACCTGGAAACAAACAGACGGATCCAGAAGGGTTAGACGTGACCAGAAAGCAATTCCTCACATCCGCAGATGTGTGTGTGCGTCTGTGTTTGTGGGTCTGTGTGTGTGTCTGTGTGTCCGTCTGTGTTTGGGGGATCTGTGTGTGTGTGTGTGTGTGTGTTACCTGCCGATGGTGGGGTTGTTGTAGTCCCCGCACCAGCCACACTGGAAGGTCTCCAGACAGTCGGTGCAGGTAGCCAGGGCAGAGCACTGCTTACACTGAGGCACAGAGTGGACACTGGAAAACAGGACAGGGAAGGAAGACAAAGGTAAATGTGCCAGAAAAAAGAGTCAAATAAAACAAGAATCTGAAATGTATACCATGCTTAACGAAAAGTGTTTTTTTGTTTCGCTTCACCAGAAGAAACGACCCTACCCTGACAGTAATCTGAGACTTAACTGAGGTATAACAAGGTAGAGAGACCGTGACAGTGTTTTACCTGTCGTACCAGTCCCTGCACTCTCCGTAGGGGTACTTGGTGAGGTAGGCCGCAAAGTAGAAGCAGGCCTGGGCCGACTCGCACCAGGCACACTGGCTGGAGTTAGACAGACACTCCCCGCATGTCTTCCTCCTGCGCGAGGTGGAGACGGCGGGAGACAAGGAGAACGAGGATGAAGTTCATCAACGTCATCTGTTGCTGTTTGTCATTTCCTTTCTTAACCGTCGGGAGGGAAATTAGGTTGCCGAGAATAGCACTCGCTTTGAAAACAAGCCCTGCGAGTGATTGTTACTCACTGGTTGCACACTTTCGGACACACCCCCGGATCTCGAATGGAACCTTCCAGCCTCCCCCGCCGGCTGCATTGGTAGTCAGCCTTCTTGCTCGAGTTGATTTGCCATTCACAGTAAGGGTCCTGGGGTCAAACATCAAGAGGTTCAACCGGTCGCCCTGACCAACACCCTTATAGCCTTTATTGTACATATAAAGACACTTTATAGGTTTAAAAAAAATATCCATATAACTGCTCTCCCCAATGGCAATCTCCACCCTTATACGGGCTGTAAAAATATCCTATTTAATGTTGTATCAGACCTATCTAATCCTCTGTAGTCGTAAAAACCGGCAGGCCAGGGGTGGTCTGTGTACCTGGGTGCAGGCGGAGCAGTCCCTGTATTCCTCACACAGGGTGCAGTGCTGCGGCGCCAACAGCAGGTGGTGCTCTCCATCCCCCGAGTCCTCCGGGCAGAGCTCCAGGTGCAGGCCGGTGCGGGCCAGGCAGCGGGCCAGGGAGGGGCACCAGCCGCAGGACTGGTCCGACAGGCAGGCCAGGCAGGACTGGTACCCCGAGCAGGAGCCCGAGCGGTACGGCTCCAGGAACAGGAAGGAAATCTCCTACAGGGGAAAAAAAGAAGACAGGGAGTCTAGAGAAAACTGATCTCACCGTTTTATTTACAAACCATTTCCTGTACGATTGTTCTCTTATATTGTAATAGAACAGGGTTCCCGCTCTTGTAAATAATAGTTTTTTTTCATACATTTAAATGACAGTTTTACAAAAAGTTAAAAAGTATTAAAATCATTTTAAAAAATCTCTCCATATCAAAAAGTATCCGTCAAAAATAGCTCCAGGGCAGGTTCTGCTGGTACTCACACTGCCCCCGGGCAGAGCAGTCCTGTTCCAGATGAGGGCCATCTCGCTGGTCTGGCCAGAGCCGGAGTTATTCAGGTAGCCCTCGGCCTGGACCAGGTAGTGGTTCCCCCGGGTCAGGTTGGAGAACAGGAGACTGCCATCCGGGCGGGAGAGCAGCTTGGTCTCCTTCTCCTGGTGAGCCGCCCAGCGCCCCACCACCTCCTTCTGAACACGGAGAGAGAAGAAGAGAGGGAGGGAAAGAGACTTAGAAACAAAGAGGAAGAGCTCAGAAATATGACACCACCCCTTCCCAAAAGAACAACATTCTTCCACATTTTAACTCGTAACTCTCTATATTCTCTTCACGCTCTTTATCTATTTCCTCCAATCTCCTGTCGGTGTCTCTCTCGCTCACCAGCTGTAAGGAGTTGGGTCCGGAGGCCATGCGAGCCTCGAAGTGGAGCCTCTGGATGCGGGCCGACATGGAGACCGTCTCGGTGGGGGGGGGCGCCGGCGGGGGGGCGCCCCACAGCGGGTGGATGAAGCCCCGGAACTGCAGGGTGACGTCCATCTCCGTGGTGGGGCTGAGGATGATGGAGGTGCTGCGGAGGATGGCCACCTGAGGAGGAGGAGGGGAGGAGGGGGGGGGAGGGAGAAGGAGGAGGGGGGAGAAGGAGGAGGGGGGAGGGGGGAGAAGGGGGGAGGAGGGGGGGATGAGAAGGAGGAGGGGATATGGGAGGGGGGGAGGGGACGGAGGGCAGCATAACAGACAGTGAGAGTCAGTAGAGGGTGTGTGTCTCTATATGATACGTTGTATGTCCTACAGAATGCATCCAGGTGAAAGGGCGGGCGTGGCAGAGGGGAGGACTCCGTACCTTGTCGGGCTGGGAGTCGTTGCGGGGGTGCTGGAAGGTGAGCAGGTGCAGTCCCGGGACGTAGTTGTCGGTGCGACAGTGGTGGAGGGAGGTTAGGAAACGGGTACGCTCTCCCCACCAGCCGTACGCCCCGGAGATCTGGTCCACACGGCACGCACTGCGCTCTGAGAGACCGAGAGGGAAGAGTCAGTACACTGCGCTCTGCGAGACCAAGAGGGAGGAGTCAGTACACTGCACTCTGCCAGACCAAGAGGGAGGAGTCAGTACACTGCGCTCTGAGAGACCAAGAGGGAGGAGTCAGTACACTGCGCTCTGCCAGACCAAGAGGGAGGAGTCAGTACACTGCGCTCTGCCAGACCAAGAGGGAGGAGTCAGTACACTGCGCTCTGCCAGACCAAGAGGGAGGAGTCAGTACACTGCGCTCTGAGAGACCGAGAGGGAGGAGTCAGTACACTGCACTCTGCGAGACCAAGAGGGAGGAGTCAGTACACTGCACTCTGCGAGACCAAGAGGGAGGAGTCAGTACACTGCGCTCTGCGAGACCAAGAGGGAGGAGTCAGTACACTGCGCTCTGCGAGACCAAGAGGGAGGAGTCAGTACACTGCGCTCTGCGAGACCAAGAGGGAGGAGTCAGTACACTGCGCTCTGCCAGACCAAGAGGGAGGAGTCAGTACACTGCACTCTGAGAGACCACACAAAGATGTATCACTGCGTTTGGAAGAAGCGCGAGGCAATGCATCTGTGTTTTGGGTGTGTTTGGGCGGAGCTAAGAGAGGTGACCTGGCTGCGAGGGGGTTTCTGATTGGAGAGAGAGCTTGGGGGTGTGGTCAGGAGGGAGCTCGGTTTGTTCCAACGCACCCTAATCATGTCTCATTCCCTCACAATCCAACCAGTGGTAAGTTTTTCCCCTCCTTGCTTGCTTCCTCCCTCCATGCTGCTCACCTGACACGGGAAGGCAGGACTCGTTCTGGACACACCAGCCAAAGTCTCCTGGCGTGCGGGGAAGGGACTTGGGCGTTCCGCTGAACACCAAGCAGGACTGGCAGTCGGACAGGAACCGGGCCAGACCCAGGCAGCCCGTACTGCCACACTGGGGGGGGGGGGGGGAGGAGAGGAACACAAGGTTAGACTCTTCGGAGTCACAGTCCAGTTCCGTGAAAGAAGGCAGGGTACTCTTGGCATTACAGGAAAAAGGATAGATTCAACATTTCAAAAAGAGGAGGAGGGGGGGGGGTTACCGGGTCATTGGGTTGGTACTCCCGACAGCGCCCCTCGCACCAGCTGCATTCTGGGTTCTTCAAGCACATGCTCTCGTCTGGTGCTTCGGCACACACGGCGTCCTGGACACAGGAAACACGACGTCAAACACACACACACACCGCACTAAGCGTGGACACACTGCAGCCTAGGAAAGTGCTGATTCGCTTTGGTACATTGGTGCGGCTTCCTGGTCGATTCCCATCTGCGGCCTCACAGACTTCGATCCATTTCTATCTGCAATCCGCCCTCTAATAACTCCATTATCACTGCCCCACTCCTCACCCTGTCTCCTGGGTCGCTGCTGACAAAAAGCGGAACTTTGTAAGCCACCAGGTCTCCACGGGCAACGCCACTGTAACCCCCGGCAACCAGAAGCACTCTCCCCTCCATCACGGCAGCTACATGGGAGTAGCGCCCCCTCACAGCCTCTCCTCCTATGGAGACAAGGAGATATATGTAGAGATGAGAGAGCGAGAGAGCGAGAGCGAGAGAGCGAGAGCGAGAGCGAGAGCGAGAGACATGAGAAAACCACATCTATGTGCTTTGGTCAAAGTGTGTGAGACGGTGTGTGTGTGTGTGTCGTTGGGACTTACTGTGCACAAGGCTCTCTCCAGAAGACACCCACTGGTGACAGCCCAGGTGGTAGAAGAAGATCTCCTCGTCGTAGCACTTCTCCTCTTGGTAATGGATATGGACGTTCCCACCTGAGAACAGGGAGGGAGAGAGACATCAGGGTCATTAGGCTGAACCACAAACAGGAAGAAGGGGGTCGCCCAATCATCTAGGGCAAGGGTCAAAGGTTAGGGAACCTTTTCTCCGAAGCAACATACAGAAAGGGAATTGAACCTGCGACTACTTGATCAGCAGTCAAAATCCTCGACCAGTAATCCCCTTTCTCTACCGATAAGCCACGCCTTTAACTCAGGCACGGTGTAGTTTTGCTGTCTTTAACCGCTCTACACTCACCGTAGACCACCATGTAATTGCCGATGACCGTGGCGGAGTGGAAGGCCCTCTCTCTGGGCCCCGTTGCCGGGAAACGGGAGCGAAACGAGGTCCAGAACCTCCGCTCCACGTGAAACTCGTCTGTGGTGTTGACCCGCACACTGAACCTGAGGAAAGGATTGAGGGGTTCAGACGGCAGCAGACACCAGATGTGCATTAAAAGTTTTCAAAGTCACACACACACACACACACACACACACGCAGATGATGGGTAAGCAGGTGGCTGAGAGGTTAGGGAACCGGGCTCGTAATCTGAAGGTCACCAGTTTGTTCCCGGCCGAGCCAAATGACGTTGTGTCCTTGGGCAAGGCACTTCACCCTACTTGCCTCGGAGGGGAATGTCCCTGTACTCACTGTAAGTCGCTCTGGATAAGAGTGTCTGCTGAATGACTAAATGTAAATGTGCAGGTCTGAGGACACACACGTGGACGCTCTGACAGCACATGTCCCTCCACGAGCGTGTGTGTGTGTGTGGGAGCGTGTACCTGGCCGTGGTGGGCCTGTGGCCCCCGTACACCAGCAGGGTCCTGGAGGGCTGGTGGAACACCATGGAGTGGCCCGCCGTGGCTGGAGGCTTCCCCCCCGTGGCCTGGACCGCCTCCCACAGCCCAGGAGCCTGCAGGCTGAAGCGATACAGGGAGGAGGAGAACATGTCCTCCTCGGTGCGCCCTGCGACACGTTGGGGAGAGAGAGGGGCACCGGGGTGAGTCGGCGCTTTTTAGGAGGCGGACGTTTTACGGGGGGGGTGGAGAATCTCCCACAACCCGATGCGACGCGACTGGTCCTACTGTCAGGACGGTGTCGTTTGCGGAGACGCGTGTGAAACGACGTGGGCTGGGTCACGACTCAGCAGGGTACTGTACCTCCGAACACGTAGAGATAATCGTCCACGACGGCTGCCGCGTGGTTGGCAAGTCTCGGGGCCCCAGGAGAATCCGATTGGCCGAGCTGCTTCCAGTCGTCCAGAAGTGGCCGGTACACCCAGACGTCACTAGCCAGAGCGCCACTAGCAAGCTCGCCTCCGAAGATGACCATTTGACCATTCCACTCTACCGCTGTGTGAGAGTGACGGGCCACCTGACAAGAGAGGAAGAGAGGAAGGGAGGAAGAGAGGGTGAAGTACAATGGGAGAAATGATGAGACGGCCAAAGAGAGGACAAAGCAATCAAAAGAGAATTGCCGGATACAGTAAGTGGAAGAAAAATGCATCAGAGCAAATGTAGTCAATGAAGAGGCCTTGTTTGCGGAGAACATAATCACTATATATTTTAGTACAGGTCACACAACAAATTTGGAGGGAATAAAAGACAGGCACTTACTGGAGAGTTTCCATAGGACCTGTTCTCCCACTGGTTGGAGCTGAAGTTGTATTTCACCAAGTCCCCTAGTGCTCTGTTTAGGTCGAACCCTGAAGCATAGAACATGAGAGGTCAAACAAAAGAGCAATAAAGTCACATTGTTATATAATAGTATACTTAACCTGAAAAAAAAAAAAAGAATGGATGGGCGGTGAGACATGTTCAGTGGGTGAATTATTCCAGAAACAGGTGTGTGTGAATGACTGCATGAAATATGAATGACACGACAAATCGTGAATGGGTGAATGAGGAAAACGCCTCCCGTGTCCTGACCTCCGAACAGGTACATGGCTCCCGTGGAGGACAGGTAGACCCCGGCAGACCCCGTCCTGGCGGGCGTGTACGGGTCGCCCCCGTTTACGTTCCACCACTGCCCCGCCCCGCTGTCGTCGCGGAGACCGAGCTGACAGCTCTGACCCAGGAAACCCGAGTTGCAGAGGCAGCGCTCTCCTCTCTGAGAGAGATCGACACAGAGAGCGAACAAACAAAGAGATTTAGGTGTGCGGACACACAGAGACAACTAAGGGAGTCAGGTGACTCAGCGGTTAGGGAATCGGGCTAGTAAGGTTGTCGGTTCGATTCCCGGCCATGCTAAATTACGTTGTGTACGTTGGGCAAGGCACTTCACCCTACTTGCATTGGGGGAATGTCCCTGTACTTACAGTAAGTTTCTCTGGATAAGAGCGTCTGCTAAATGACTAAATGTAGAACTAGCGGCATGCCGAAAACGGATGCTAATTCATCCAGGTCTGCAATTTGCGCCTTCTCACCTTGTCACACGTGCCATGCAAGACGCAGGCCTGGGGGCAGAGAGGGGTGGTGCAGTCCACTCCTCCCCAGCCCGAGAGGCACTGACACTGGGAGGAAGCTGTGTCGCAGCGCCCCTGGCCCCCGCAGGCACCAGGGCACACGGAGAACGTGTAGGTGGCATTGAATCCCAGAAGATTGTAATTAGCGTCGCTGAACAGGTGAAGCAGCATCTGAGAAAATGAGAGGACAGGTGAGTAGAGGAAGTGCATTGAAGCGTAGTTTTGACACAGACAGTACAGAGATAGTGCTCATACCTTGAATTCATGCAAATGAGTAATGTTACCTTGCCAGACTTGGCTTCTATGGGCTGAGGCAGGGTGTTGCCACTCAGACTGGCCAGTAGGGGGCTCTGGTACGAGTCTCCATCGTAGACGAACAGGTAATCGTAGGTGCATTCTGTCTCCATGAAGGTGAAGTTCAGGACAATACGATAGTTGTTGCTGGGGGCTTGGTGAGAAAAAAATAAAAATAACAGAAATGGCAGTGCATTCAAACTTTTCAGCAGGAATCAAACTAATTACACCATACATGACACCATTGCATTAACAATCACTGAACAATCACCATCTGATAGGTGGTTGACAGGGTCCCTACCATGGTCATTAAATCCAAATCTCCCCAAATGAATACCTTTGATGAGCCACTCGCAATTTCCGTTAACAGAGTAGTTCCCAGGTCCATCAGTGACATATCCTGGAGGTCCCCTCAACACCTGCCTGTGGCCCTTACAGTCCCCTGCCCTGCACCCCGGGCCCCAGGCCATAAGCAGCAGTAGCAGGTGGACAGGCAGGTGGGAAGCCATCCTCTCCCCCATCCACACCAGGAGGGAGAGAGAGGTGGTGGTGATAAAGATGTCAATCCCAGTACCTCAATCACTGACTGGGACTCTGTTGTAAAAAAAAAAAACAATGATCAATTGAAGCCAAACTAAAATAACGACAGATCTTGAGTCATCAATGTGCCAGCCTCATCAATGATCTATGACATGGACTATGCTAGTAACAATTGCGATTATCTGCTAGCAAAACAAGATGTCTAGCTACAAATGTTAGGAGAGGACTGTGTTCTTTTTACAGCTAGGTAGCCCGTTATCACAACCAGATGTGTTTATTACGCGTCATTAGCAAGCCAGCAAGCTATCTTTAAAGTAGCTTAGAATTTGCAGCATACGCGTTGCAAAATAACTACAATTTCAGTTGAATTAAGTATTGTTACATTTTTTAGTGTAACAAAACTAACTAGATAGCGATTAACATTACGTTGGATTTACTATATAGCTAGGCTAGCCATTTCGGCTTGTTTTGAAGGTCCCTACCTACCTCAATTATGATGTTAAGCTAGCTAGAAAAAGTAGCACAGCAAACCACGTTTGCTCTAACGTTATATATTGGCACTACCACAAAAACTCAAGTACCCTTCGACTAAACAACCAGATTTCTGCCGTTATTTAGCTAGCCTAGTTTGTTGATTAATTGTATGCTAGCTGTGCTAGCTACATTTGTGACCATCTACAGTAGTACAAATACTGCCTCTGCCAGGTGTGAGTCGAATAAACATATCCAGTACAGTACAGTACTGGCTATATCGTTAGTCATGAAACCGCAAGTACAACAGTAATTAAAGTACGTAGATTGACTCTACTGTGTACAGTTTTGATTTGCTGCTATCACTACAGGTGCTTCTGCAAAGTATTTTTGTAAAATCACGAAGACGATGCGGGCTGCTGCCTGCCCGATGATGCTGATAGCTAGCTAGCTACTGCTACTAGCTGGTCACTGTCTGCACTCCCTAACCTAGCCAAGAAGACCGTTATAGCTAGCCTAGGTTAGTAACGTTAAACAGTGGTTTCTTACCAGCCCCCGTGTCTTCGACTCTGTTCGCTAATATATTACATTTTCCTTCGCTTTCCAGCTGAACACACCATCAATTAGCGTCGGTTTTCAAGCAGCATAGGAGGAGCTCGACGCCTGGAATCCCTGCCCGTGTTAGCACAAACCGACCATCACAGAGGGGTCGCGTACAGTGGTTGGCTGCTATCCAGTTAGCTAGCTAGCTAGCTTCGACGTCCAGATGCAAATACGCATTCGACATGGCCGGTTTTGCAGTATAATATTCAAAATAGATGGTATTCAGCTAAGGATTCTAAGTCAGATTTCAAAATCAGTTTTATCCGTCCACATGGACCACGGTGGAGATCTAAAATTATCGCCCCCCTTCCTGCTTGCTGTTTTGCGAGTGACATTTAGTCCGTGGTTGCCAAAACAAAAGGTTCATAACAGTAGGTATACCTTTGTGCTGGGCATCACTACCCACATCTCAGCATTGCCCTCCCGCGGAGATCTTGACAATGGTTCTCGATTTTTACGTGAAGAAACTGTCTGGCCAATGCTTGCTTATTAAATCACAACAGTGCACCAATATATTCGAAGATCTATGCATTTTATTATGGCATCAAATTACGTAAACATAATCGATCATATTTTCTTTGGCATACTTCCATAGATATAGATTACTTTATTAATTCATCCATACAACCCATCAGTTTAAAAGACAAATAGAAAGTCAGAATCTAGGGAATGTTATAGATATTGCAATATCCAGATGCAATTAAAGGCCTTATGAGAATGTATAGATATTTAAAGTGATAGTAATGTATGCAGGAGACTACATAGGCTATTTCACTACAAACAACTTGATTAGAAAAATCAAAGCAAAATATACAATACCCAAGCGGTAATCAAATGTATCATTAGAAAATAAACCCCTGGCAAATGATTTTTTTTCTGTATGAAGAAAAGATCACTCATACAGGCCACTCATACAATTTTTTGCACCCAATGTAAAAACGTAGAGCATAACTAAAGTAGACTGAAATCACCTATTTTTGAACTCTCATTTAGACAACCTCCTCATGAGGTATGTATAGCCACCTTGGCAGGAAGAACCGACATTGGAGTGCTCTGCAGCCCGGGCCCAAACAGGGGGAACAGCTTCTCTGTGAACTTGTGTGTGAAAGTACACAAGTGCTTTCCTGACACTGCATCCCAAAACGACACCTCTCCCTTATCCATGTTAAGCTTAACTCTGATCGTCTCAGGTCGCCTTTCCACAACCAGCTGCGTGCGTTTGGGGGTCAGAGCACTGTACAGCCCTTTGCTCACCCCGATAGTCCAGACACCCCGCTCCGTGGACACGGTAAACTTCCTCTTACGGGCCACAGACTCGTTGCACACACCCAAGATCCACTTTGGGTTGTCCGCGACGTTGACCTCCCAGCGATGCTTGCCTGAGGAAAAGCCCTGGGCACCCAGGACGAAGACACAGGGATCAAATCTCTCAGGGTTGTCCGGCAAAGACTGACGCTCTGGGCTGTCCCGTATGCTGTCCAGGCCGGGAGACATAGAGAGCCACGGAGAGGCCGTGTTAGGATCCATCACCACAGGGACTGAACGAGAGGGCAGAAAAGAGAGAGTCAGCTGACATCGTCTTCCCAACTCCTTGTGTAACAGACGTGGCCGCGCCACCGTCGGAGGTACACTCGGCCGATGTTTCGAACGATGCACCACGTTACACTCCGTATTACCACGTTACACTCACAGCATTTAACATGAGTCTGCATGTTGTTCCAGATGTTGTAGCCTAGAGAGCCGACATGTTGGCCCATGTCTAGCAGAATGTGCGAGGGATACTCAGGGTCTGGAACTGTCCACTGCGCTCTGCAGAAATGTGCAATATGGGAGTTTGTGATAAAGATATATCCAATAAAAGGGGATTTATCACGGATGCAATTTTTCAGAGAGATATTTGGCAGAAAAGTACTCACTTTCTCTTTAGGTTTTGAAAATTCTGTAAAAAAAACAAAAAAACAATGTAAAACACAAGACTGGTTATTACACTCCAGTCAATAGCGAATGAATCACTAAAAGTGATTATTCACTACAGATGCTAATGTTACCTGCAGAAAAGGCAGGTCCTCTGCCCCCATCTCCCTCTTGACGGTTTTTATCAGCTCCGTGAGAGAGGCGATGTCCCTGGTCAGCCGGTTGATATGTTCCTTCACGGTTTTCGTCTTCTCCTCCTCTTCGTCGGTCAGAGCTTTGAGTCTGGCGGCTTCTTCGGCGTGCAACACCTGGTGGAGCCTGGTAAACTCAGCCTTGATCTGCTTCTCAGCTTGATGGGCCTGACTCTGGAGGAACATGGCGACAGCAGTGTTGATATTTTGCTCAGCAGCAAATTTACTTTTTAGTTCATTTTAGTTCATTCATGTATGGTAATACCAAATAAACAGACCACATGCCAAGCTATAAGAAACACCCTTTAAAGAGCAGAGCTGGGAAGTAACAAAGTACAAATAC
Source organism: Hypomesus nipponensis (assembly GCF_054491055.1). Classification (NCBI taxonomy): domain Eukaryota; kingdom Metazoa; phylum Chordata; class Actinopteri; order Osmeriformes; family Osmeridae; genus Hypomesus; species Hypomesus nipponensis. The sequence goes on from NC_140362.1 coordinate 19,856,338, forward strand.
TTTGTTAATGTGCTTTAATTGATTTTTTCCTGGTATCAGTGCTTTACTATGTATTTTTCGGACAACTTTTTACTTTCACGCCTTACATTTTGTGCACAAATATCTGTACTTTCTACTCCTTACATTTTCAAGCCAGCCTCCTTACTTTTAATAAGCAGTTTTAATAAGTACTTGGTGGCATGTTCTCTTTCTCTCCTTCATTGTGTGTGTGGAGAAAAAGGTTTCCCCCAAAAAGTTAACATTTTTGAAAAAATGTTTTCGAAAGATGCAAAACTTTTCCTGTAAATTTTTTTATATTTTAACAATATAAAAACAATTGACGAAAACGTTTCTAAAGGTTGAAAAAAAAAGTGTTTTTAAGTTACAAAAAAGGTTGAATCATTGAGTACTTGATTAGTCTTTTCAAACAAGATCTGTACTTCTACTTAAGTGAAGGATGTGTGTACTTTTGCCATCTCTGTTAAAGAGTCAAGACGAACTGTCACAACATGGTGTAGACACCATATATATATATATATATATATATATATATATATATATATATATATATATATATATATATATATATATATATATATATATATATATATATGGTAGACACCGTGTATTCTAACTGAGGAAGGAAATCCTGCTTTAACATATTTCATTTATGGAATGCGAAACAGGATTTGCAACTTCTTCATTTTCATAGCCAAGGAGCTACGTTACCTCGATGTATTCAACTGTGGTGGAAAACTTGTTTCTTATCTTCAAGTAATGTTCAATTTTATCCTCCAAAATGGTTACTTTGAGACCCAGTTCATCCTGTAAGACAGCACACGTTTAACAACGCCCATACAGTTGAAAAAAAAACAAAAAAAAACGGTAAAACTATAATTCAGCGGGTGACCAAAAACAGAATGAGTCAGCGTATCTAACCTTACAGAATGGCGCCCCCTTGTTGAGTGGCAGAAGCTCGTGTGTTGGATGTAGTGTCACACATTCAACACACACGGGCTCCTCGTCTTTAATACAGAACAGCTGAAACTCGAGCCGGTGCAAGTTACATTGAGCCCCTGTACTGGCGAATGGTGCCCGCCAGCCTTTCTCCTTTTGAAAAGACTCGCAAGCGTCTCTTAACGCACGATTGGAGATAGGTTGTTCCCCATCGCAGCTCTTCCTGCATACAGGGCACTTGTTACCTGTTATGGATTGCCAGCTTTGGTCCAGACATTTCTGACAAAAACTATGTGAGCAGGACAGTAGAACAGGCTCTCGGTAAAGTTCCCGACAGACTGGACATGTGAGGTCCTCCTGAAGGAGATAAGGACCCTCAGACATTTCTTCATTCCACGCACATTCGGCCATCGCTCTCGGCGTAGGCCCTTCGAAGGAAAGCGTAAAGTTTTTTACTTTCAAATTAAGAGAAGAATAGCCGACTGGATTAGCTGACAGTCGACCACATAAGCTCCTTTTGTTTTGTTAGCGGAACTGGTGTCTGGCCCTGTAGATTTTTCTTATCTTACCCTAAACATTTACCAATTTTGATAGGTTAATTCAAGAAGAGCACTTTGCCTACCTGGTAGGAGACTGTATTTCGAGTCAGCGTTCCTTCCTGAATCTCGATATGGGAAGACAAACCTAGTACTGCCCCTAGTGGAACTGGAGTTGTAGGAACACTGTGTATGATAAGAATATCGCTCATAGCCATGGTGCTCTGTGTAGGCTACGACATTGTTAAATCCATGGCGAAAAGTCGGGGGCGTATTATATAGGCTATTATTTCACACGCGCAGATATTAATCTCACTTGCAAGATATAATTACTCGCGCACAAATTCAGCCACCGAGAGTTGTACAGGTATCTGCGAGCAAGTAGGTTAACTCTGCTCTCTCCGCGGATTTCCGCTTTTTTGAGTCTACGTGACCTTTTGCGATGTGGTAGCGAAAACCAAGGAAGGCGAGTTCAGGGCAAAAGCTTACTGTTACTATACCAACCTATCATTAGGTGCCTTAGTTATGCATATCCCTTTTAGTGATAAGAGTTTTACTTGTTACTTACTTGTGTTACTTATTAAACCTGTGCATGTTTTATCCAGCAGAGGGAGCCTGAAACTGAAACATGTGTTTTCTTAACTGTTATTGACTTGGCAGCCAGTGAAGAAAATACATTATAATTTTTTTTTAAGGGTAGGTAGTGAACATGCATAGCACTAGAAAACATTTTTAAATTATTGTTATCTTCTACTGCTGAATAAAGAATTTATGATTCTTTTGGCTTGGAAACAGTTTTACAAAAGGAACAAAAACATTGAAAATGGGTCCCGTTTGACTTTATGGAAGGTATCTTAAATATGTGGTAGCACTTTATATTTAGTAGACATTAATTGCCAGGAGCGAATTGGTTCAACAAGGCTGTAAAAAAAATACATGCATATGTAGAAAACACCCAACCCCCTGCATAAAAAAAAACCTGCTAAAACTACACGTGACACATTTACTTTTCTTGCTTCAAAGGTCATTGATGGTACTTGTGTGTGACAGTGTGAATGTCAAACAAACCAAACAACACAGTGGTGACTTGGTTTCTCTGTTTTACAATAAAGTGGTTTTAATCTCTTTTAAGTAACACTTAAGTCGTAGGTGGGTGAGATGGCCATTAAACCACAGAACCCAAACATCTACACAAAAGAAGAATTCATTATTATCAGGGGGTGATATTTAGTCGCAGATATAGCTTTTAATTACGCAACCATTATTCCAAACTATCTCATTTATCACAGTCATATTTTGATTGTAAATACAACTACAGTGTGGTACATAGGATGTCAAACTTTTCTTGTGGCTTGATGTCTAAGAATTAAGAAGAATTATGGTAGACAAAAACATACAGAAAAGGACAGACGTATTGTAAGGATGATTCTTTGACAAATAAAATTGTTTTAGTTTATTTAATTCGTTTTTCTTTGTATGGTATCGCTACCGGGGACCTTTGTGAACTATAACAATATAACTTTCTTTTGGGAAGATGCACATCTTTAAATTGGTTTCTCTTTTACATAATTGTTAGTTTCAGTTCCTGTATGATATAGTTGTTGTACCCCAACTTAACAAACATTTTGTATTGTATTCAGGTATATGTATGACCATTAGGACCTACACTGTCAGAAATAATGTGCAAAATTTGTACCTTAAGGGGTCCAACAGCTTGTCACTGGGGCAGTACCCTCGAAGGTACACCAATTGTACCCCTTTACAAGGGTACATACTTGTTCTCTTACAGTTTGTACCTTTTGGGAACAAATGTGTACCCCTGGGGACAATAACGGACCTAAATGCTCTAGGACTAAAATGTACCCTTGGAAATGGTACACATTAGGCCTTTAGAGGGTACTGCCCCAGTGACAAGCACTTTGTACCTTGTGATGGCAAATTTGTACTCAGTACAACATGAGAAACAGTCAAAAATAAAATTTTAAAAACTTTATTAATCTTTTTTTTTTTACATTCATCAATTACTTTTGTTACAGTTTTAACATTAACTCATACAATTGTAAATTACTATACAATTGTGTAAGTATCACATTACAATTTATATGAAAATATCACAGCAAAAACACATTTTGTATCAGAATGTCAAAATTACATTTTTTTTAATGTAAAATACATAAATGCAACACAATACATTTACCAATATATATTTTAACTTGGTAACCTTTCAAGTCACACATTAAATGTATAACAATGGATTCCTAATAATGTAAAATAGATCAATGCAAAAGAACATTCCACTGAACAACAGCTTTTTACCCTTTTCCCGTTTTAAGACAATCATTTTAAGACTTTCAAATGTTTCTAAGGCTAACATACAACTTATCATCACTATTGTACATGTCCAAGGACTGAAAGTCAATTTCTTGTCCCGGTCTTATTACACTCCATTGAGGATCAACTTTGACTGTATATGCATGCAGGTGTGAATCATAACACATTATGGCAACAAAACACATGTGTAAAGGGAAGTGACTCTGGAAGTGGTTCTAAGAGTCTACTTCTCTATTCAAATAAAATAAAAACTTTTGTTGTCAGGAAATTGGTTATGATCTAATCTATATGTAGAGAAAGTTCAGTCGTTGTTGTAGTTTGGAATGCTGTTGAAAATGTGATCATTACCATACAGAGTATTAAAAGGTTGTAAAATATGGGCTGGCTATATGGCAATACGAAAGGAAGTAAAGCATGAAACAGAATATGCTATAACTTTCTCCAAAGAAACTAAGTTATAATGTCACCTACTGTCAGTAAGAGTTGAAGCAATACATTTGCAAGTGTGCGTGTGGGCATACAATTAGTATGTATGTGATTGTGTCTTTGCTAGTAATATGGGTACTGAGAATAGCGATGAACCTTGCCTCATTTCCCAAATGCAGAATGTTTCAGCCGCTCGCCTCAGTTACCACAGCTGTGCAGGACGCAGCGTTCTCCAGCAGAAGGTGTTAAAACATGTTTCAGACACTTCTGCACAACTGCCTGAACCACAAGGCAGACTGTGAAACAGACGCGCGGATCAGAGGGGCTTTGTATTTGAATGAAATGGGGAGAAAGAAAATCGAGGCACATTGGTGTGATAAACATTTTGATGACAGTTTCATTATATTTTTGCGCATAGATTTCAAGTTTCAGATTTATTGGCATTTGTCACAAATACAGATACAGGTACATTATAATTATTTCCTCCTGCTCCTTTTGACTACACCTAGACTAAATCTAAACATATCATAAATAATCTAACTCATAACAAATGTGTTAATCCTACATAAACTACTATTCTTACGAGCAATAGACTCCATGTACATGAAACATGGGTTGTTTACATTAATTAAGTTTACATAACTCTCACAGATCTGTTCTTAGTCAACAAATTGACTAACTAAGCTCTTGAAACTCATATGCAATGTGTTTTGTTCTCTGTCAAAGTCATTTTTAATAACTGGAAATCACTGTCTTTATATTAGCCACTTATATGAACATATATTAGTCTATCTGATGAATTTTCGCTCTATTCCTCTAAGTTAAATTACTTGAGCTCAAACACATTCAGTAATACTCACAATACAATAGTCATGTTCATATTACTAGGTGGAGTTGAGTAAATGTATCTTTCTGTAAATATTAAGTGGAGTCAGGTGGCAAAGCGGTTAGGGAATCGGGCAAGTAATCTGAAGGTTGCCAGTCCGATTCCCGGGCCATGCCAAAGGACGTTGTGTCCTTGGGCAAGGTATACTTCACCCTACTTGCATCGGGGGGAATTTCCCTGTACTTAGTGTAAGTCGCTCTGGATAAGAGCGTCTGCTAAGTCAGCGGTCCCCAACCTTTTTTGCGCCACGGACCGGTTTAATGTTGCAATATTTTCACGGACCGGCCTTTAAGGCGTGGCGCATAAATACATAAAATAAAATGATACGACCGGCATACAAACGGTGGCATTTTCTAAATACAATAATAAACGTGAATCCACTGTGTACTCTTATGCAACTTTATTAGCAGCGGCCTCGTAACATCGTGCCAACAACATAACATGAATCCTCTCTGCCCTTATTATGTCCATGTCTCTGCGGCTCTGCCCCGCTCTGCCCCAAACACTCTCTGGTCGCTATGGTAATATTTAAACATGCCTTCAAAATAAGACGCAACACAAAAACAAATATTTAAGGTGCATGAAAAATACATTTATTTATATTTTTTATAAAACTGAAATCATGTAATTATTTATTCTTTCTCTGCGGACCGGTACCAAATGACCCACGGACCGGTACCGGTCCGCGGCCCGGGGGTTGGGGACCGCTGTGCTAAGTGACTAAATGTAATTAAGTTACATTTGTTTAGTAAGATGTGCAGTTGGGTTTTGCAGTGTAACTCATAGGAGCTGAGGACAACAAGGCTTGCAGTGATGCAGTCAGACTCCACAAAGGTCACATCCAATGTGGAAATGGGTTTGAGATGTGGTTAGAGATTAGATCATTTTTAGAGAGCACTACATCCGTGAAAACCAAGCCATTTCTGCAATTTATTAATGTAAAATAATAATGACTTAGAAGCTTTACTGTGATTTGTAATTTCAGGCTCACATTCTTCTATGACTGTTAATCATACTTCTAAATTATCCACTGAATAATCACTCAAAAACATGTGGAATGGAGGAGTGTGTGTTTCACTAGCTAGTGAAATTAAATATATTGATACATTTACTGAATTAAGTACTTATTGGTATCTAGTGTATTTATTTCCTTTAGTATTTATCTTCTTAACTGAGAGTAAAAAATACCCACAATACTCTCTATTTCCTTTTTTTGAACACTTACATACCTTCCTCCCGGTCAGCGCCACCCCCCTCCTATATATGGCACACATCTATCACAAGTGACAAAAACGTTTGTCTGTGAGCACCTGTTGTACAAGACTGCATCAGGGTCAAATAATATGTTGGTAAGTTCTTTCTGAATTCATTTAATTTAATCTGCCATATTAAGTATATGTTGAAATAACACCTGCATAATTCATGTCAGCATTGCTACAATTTTAACTTGCTTGGTGCATCACTTTAAGCTGTCACAAAGTTGGCAAAATATACAACAATAAGAAGTTTAAAACTGTATTAAATGTTCACTACAATATAGTATCTCTGTACTAATTTCCAATTACCCTAAACCAAACTTATACATTTCATCTAAGAGTTTCTATTGACAATTTTTTCATGATAATTAAGGAGTTCTTTGTAGATACAATCCATTTTAATTTCAAATAGTGTGGCAGCCCTGCCATATCTTAGTGGGATATATTCACAGGTACCATTTCGATTCGTTTTTGAAAGACATAACCTAATCGCTCTGGAGAAGAGCGTCTGCTTGATGACTAAATGTAATCTCCTGGCTTCCTGCTCTGAATGTGATCTCTGCTATGAAGTCAAACAGTCAAATATAAAGTGATTTCATTGAAGACATTCCTTCAGTTTTAGGCTAGAAAAGATTATGGGAACATTAATACCATGTGGAAAGAAGTATTCACAACAACGACCATTGACTTGCTGTATGAGGACAAACAGTCCATCAGTTAGGTTTTCTTTTTTTTCTTTTTTCAAGTAGTTTGAGCAGAACTGATGCTGCTGCTGCTAATTACAGCTGCTGCCTTCACCGGTTTCATGATCAATAATAGACAAGTACTCTCAACACAGTTCTAGTGTGCTAAATGGTCTTATACATTTCTTGGTGTTTGTATGATTTTTTACCATCGACTCCATCCAACTGCCTAAAGTTACATTATGACTTCATGACATTTAATTTGACAGATGATCTTTCTGTGGTAAAACCCCTTTAACCCACATGTCATTTAGCAAGTGCCGTAAGTTTGCACTATTACATTTTCACATGATGTCAACCAGAGTCCAGATTCACAATGCTGCTTACCTACCTGTAATGTGGTCATGTTTTTGCAGCCTTGTTCTCAAAGGAACCTTACAAGAAGCATCTGCTGTAGACCTTCAGCAACCTTGAAGTGGTTTACTTTATTTCAACCTGTTTTTGAAGGGGAGGGGTATGCTGTCGACCCACTTTCAGTGTGGCATGTGGTTTCACACAGAGTCCATATTGATACACTGAAACTACACAATGACCCAGATAAGGAATCATAATACAAAAATATATGGTATTCAATAGTAATCATCATCATCAACAATGACAAAATCCATTGTATATGGTTCTGGTGCAGTGGGATTACATCAGTAAGCACATATTTATTTGGGTGTGCTCACGCCTTTGGGCGAGCACAACCATTGGGCTCATTCTCGAACATTTTCTTAAGTTTCTCCTGAAATGTTTCTTACGGGCTTTTGAAAACAACATAAACTCAGTTGCTACGAGTGGTGAGGGAGTCGGGCTAGTAATCAGAAGGTTGCTGGATCGATTCTCCGCCGTGCCAAATGAAGTTGTGTCCTTGATCAAGGCACTTCACCCTACTTGCCTCGGGGGTAATGTCCCTGTACTTACTGTAATGTTTATGTTCCGTTGCACGGTTTAGGCTGAAATTCAATTGGTGCAAAAAGTGCCTTATATCAACGAAGGGTACTCAGTGCTAGCCTACTTTACAACGTCGGCACACGTTAGTAACGATGCATTAGATATGACGTGCATAGATGTACTACAGTTGCACAGCAAGTATCTATCGTGCTGTGGTGTACTAGCAGCATTATACCTTTTACAAAGTACTTGTATGTAATTAAACCGTAACAAGAACAGTGTAAAATGTTAGTGGGACCACAACATGCATATATATTACTCATGAATATTATACTATATTTGTACACTGTAAGTTATTTTGATTTGCGAGTTAATTGTAATGTTACATTAATTAACAGGGAATCCTGATGGATGGGGGAAAGATTGTTTTGAATTCAGAAGAATTTGAGGAGTTTTTTGAAAACGACACATATGACTTCTACAATGATAGTGAAGGAGATACGTGTTGCCGTGCAGGAGAGGTGTGTGACTTCACCGAAGGCATGCGTTTTAATGCAGTCTTCCTTCCGGTGTTGTACACTCTGGCTGTGGTCTTGGGCCTGCTCGGAAACGGGCTTGTCTTTTGGATTCTGGCCCAGAAAAAGCGGAGTTGGACCGTGACAGACACCTTCATCTTGCACCTGGGCGTAGCCGACAGCATGCTGCTGTTCACCCTGCCGTTCTGGGCAGCTCAAGCCACTCAAACTGAGGGGTGGACCTTTGGGACGCCGCTCTGCAAAATTACTGGCGCTATCTTCCAGGTAAGGCCTGTAGAAACCATCAGTCGTTAAATCCTGTGGTTACAAGTGGTTGGTCCTCTTTCACAACCTCCCTTCCCTCTCTATCCGTCCAGATTAACTTCTACTGCGGGATCTTCCTGCTAGCCGTCATCAGTCTAGACCGCTACCTGTGCATCGTCCACGCTGCACAGATGTACTCCCGCAAAAAAACCTGGGTGGTTCACACTAGCTGTGCATCCGTGTGGCTCTTTTCCATCTTCCTCTCCATCCCTGACTGGCTGTTCCTGGAGTCTTTAACGGACACCAGGCGGAACAAAACAGAGTGTGTCCACAACTACCTGGCGTACGGTCAGTCCGTGTCTCGATGGCGCCTGGCGTCCCGTCTGATCTACCACCTGGTGGGCTTCCTGCTTCCCTCCGCCGTCCTCCTTTACTGTTACTCCTGCATACTGCTGCGGTTGCAGCGCGGCTCCCAGGGACTCCAGAAGCACAGGGCGGTCAGGGTCATCCTGGCCCTGGTTCTGGTCTTCTTCCTCTGCTGGACGCCCTACAACATCACCCTCATGGTGGACACGCTCCATGCCAACAACACCCTGAAGGACACCTGCGAGACGAGGACCAGCTTGGACATCGCCCTCTCAGCCACATCCTCTCTGGGCTACCTCCACTGCAGTCTCAACCCGGTGGTGTATGCTTTCGTGGGGGTGACGTTCCGGCGCCACCTGCTGGCCATAATGAGGTCGCTGGGCTGTAAGATGAAGATCGGGGCAGGAATGAGAACCGCAGACAGCAGGAGGAGTTCTGTGTGGTCGGAATCGGGAGACACATCCAACACTCTCGCCATTTAAGAGGGGCGAAGAGAGAAGGGGGACAGAGAGAGTCGGCTGCAGGGGTTGCCGTAGCGCTTGGTGACCTGTTCCAACTGTTCCAGTTTATATGATAATAATCGGACTTTTGTCCGATTCTAACTTCCTTATTGATACGAAGGAGTAGTAAGGGTAAGGAGGTTGTAACCAGAAACCACTTGTAGCATTGTTTTGTGAAGCCATAAAGCCATAAAGCCAACTTCTTTTCACTTTTCCTTCAGAGCTAGGTTCTTCTTTATTTATGTGTTAGGAACCTTTTATAAGATAATAAGTAGAGTGTATTGATTTGACTTTGTCAAAACATATTTGTGTTTTTTTATTACATAATTTGACCTTTGTGGAATTATGACTTAGTAAAATTGACTGTGTAAATGTGTGAATTATGATAATATATGTATTTTTTCATGTCCAATAAAGTTATATTTTCTTACTGTTTTTAAGTCAGTGTTTTTTTTTTTGTGTGGCTTATATGGCCTGTAGTACTTACACTGAAAATGCATTACTGATTGAAATTCTACATGTTAAGATCAGCATTAGATGTATTCATGTAATTGACACTTTTATACAGGTGGGATTTTGAACCTGCATCTGCAGCCAAATGTTCTACTACTGAGATACTGTATCAATCCCTTCTGAACTACAAAATCAATCCCCATGATGTATTAAACTGTCATGATCTACTTTGAGATGTATGGATAGGGTCATCAGTCTCCGAAACTAACAGGCGGTACATTATTTATAACTTATATTTTATAAGTTAATGTTGTTGTGTAGGCCTGAAATCCATCATCTCTTGCAACTGTTCTGTTGAGCAGAAAAATGCTGGCACATTGAAAGAGAATAAGCTCTACGTGAGCTGTATACACAGAGCAGTGTACGTTTGCAAGGTGTCTGTATCTGGGCCCTGTAGACAGATAAGCTACAGTCAGGGAACCATAGCAAAGTCAACAGAGACTCGCCAAGCACCTCCCTCTCCATGTTAAAAGTACAAGCAGTTTCTCACAATAGGCCCTGCTACCGAGCTGTGGCAGGAAGTCAGGCCATGATTATGCAAGCACAACGTTTGTACTTGATGACCTGAAGTATGAAAAACACATTGGGACACCACATACACTACACTATACGTACATTTATTAGAAAATTACCATAATTAGCTCATATTCCCTTATCTCATGCTGTATAGTATAATGTGGGCTGCGACAGGGCCAAGATAGCAATATCCTTCTCTCTCTCCAGATTTGAATAATATATAATATGTTGCAGTGACAAAAAGGTTACACAGGAAACGATATAGCAATTAGCACAGATCTGCATGTTGATAACAGTGTGGGTGAATCATACTACCAACCTATCTCTCTCATATTTCAGTCATCACAACTATGCATATTTATCTTGCTCATCTCCAAACGGAAACATTAGTTTTACAGGAAGTAATCATTTTGACATCTGACATTAATCTGTCATCTTAGACTTAATGGGAAAACAAGAAATAGTGCCAGCACAAGGAGCTGGACAGTCGGATTTCATACTACATACATTTGTGTATCTGGAAACTTAAGTTACAATACTGAGAGAGAGAAAAACATAGGCCTACTTATTGTACCTTCAAAGAAAACAGAACACACAGAACACAGGAAACAAGTGTGTGTTCATGTCATTTATCGGAAATATTTGCACGTAAGAGACAAATGGACAAATGGACGTTTTTTCTTTAAATACTGCACTGCATACTAACACTGACTAGACCAGACCTGCCATGAGACTAAAGATAAAAGCATCACAGCTTACAGTCTTCATACAATGATAGCTTTTTGAATGTTTCCCCTCCCAGTCCCTTAGCTTTCTTCCCTTTGTTTTCTCCCACACTAGGACTGAGTGCACAAAGCAAGGGTTTGTTTTCCCTTTAAAAAACAGACACACACATTCAGACGGCCCTCAGAGACACTCACACTGTAATAACCGGCACAGGGCCAGAAAATGAAGCTTTTTCCCTCCATTCTCCCACATATACTCTTTTCATCACCTGACCCATGACGTCATCATCTGCAGAAAGCTCTAGAAATGCCTTCCTGTTGCAACAAGAGACTGTCTTAACACAACGTGTCTGAGACTCGTGTCTGGAGGGAAGTCCCAGGGCCTGATGTTCAGTAACTAGGGAGCTGAGCTGCCCAAAAGTACCCTAGGAATTCCCCAGTACGGTCTGAATATCTCCACAGGACATTTCCAATATACCTAGAGAGTAAATAGAAAGTCATTATATGGAATCACAAGAGGATATATACTTACATTTACCATACAATAACACCAGAACACTGTAACAATTATTAAATTATCTTCTGGTGCATATCACATCATTAGCCTTTCTTTTAAATATTATATTAATTATATATTTGTGGCACAATAATGTTATCCGCCACCTCAAAGTGGTGAATAAAACAATAATTAAAAAAGTATATTCATATAAAAATTCATAATACATGACCATTCTGAATTCTCAAAATCCTTAACCACAAAGATTTGTAAAAAAGAAAAGCATTGCACAAACTAATTGAAATAGTTTGGAAAACTCTACCTTACAGTAAAAAAAAATAGGCCACAAGCCAGCCAGAAACAACAAACTAGCCTTCGCAGTACAGAACAGACAGTCATTGTGACACAGTATCGACAATCCACTCACTGGACCCATGACCCTCTGACATCACCTGAAGTGCAGACCCAGTATGATTAACCACTGTCACTGTTAGTCATAGGATTTCTGTTTCCACCCTTCAGGTCAGCAGTGGGTGGACTGTCCATGCTGAAAACGACTTTGGTTCAAGGCCCCATTCTCCTGGGGTGCAGTCTGCTCAATCACAGATGAATCCCAAAGAAACCTATTGTTATGAGTTCCTCTCTGTCTTCTTAGCTTCTGCAACACCACCTTCCTAAAGTTCCCGCACACCAAGAAATACAGCAAAGGGTTGAAGGAGGCGCGAAAACAGCAAACGGCAGCGGTGACCTCCACAACAGTCTCTATCCTTCTCTGCTCACAGGATCCTTCAGAAGGCTCCGCTGGTTTCACACTGAAGGTGTCCACCATGAGGGTGATGTTGTAGGGCGTCCAGCAGAGGAAGAAGACCAGAACCAGGGCCAGGATGACCCTGACCGCCCTGTGCTTCTGGAGTCCCTGGGAGCCGCGCTGCAACCGCAGCAGTATGCAGGAGTAGTAGAGGAGGACGGCGGAGGGAAGCAGGAAGCCAGCCGTGTGGTAGAGCAGGCGGGAGGCCAGGTGCCAGGAGTCTGTCGGGTAGATAGGGCCGCACTTCGTTCTGCCCTGGCTGGTGACGACCCCTAAGAACAACCAGTCGGGGACGGAGAGGAGGGTGGAGAAGAGCCACACGCACGCGCAGGTCACGTGACCCACCCGGGAATTTTTGCGGGAGGACATCAGATTCATTCCACCCAGCAGGAGGACCCCACAGTAGATGTTAATCTGGAGAGAGTGTGAAGGGGAGGGTCAGAAGAGAGCAAGACAGAGAGAAAGAGAGAGAGAGAGAGAGAGAGAGAGAGAGAGAGAGAGAGATAGAGAGAGAGAGAGAGAGAGAGAGAGAGAGAGAGAGAGAGACAGACAGACAGACAGACAGACAGACAGACAGACAGACAGAGAGAGTGAAGTGAAAGCAAATTAGTACGAGAGATAAACAGATTAGAGATTCGAGAGAGAAAAGGCAGAGCAAACCAAAGGATGTTGTTGCCCATGTCTCTCTAACCCTAACCCATGTCTCTTCCCACAAATGGTAAATTTACTTGAAACACCTTCACGTTTCAATTGTGCGTGTAGATAGGAATAGAGACTCTGAATGCACTGTGTTCTCACCCCCTTCCTGTTCAACTTAACTCTGTCCCACAGTGGTGCCTAAACCATTCAATTTGCAGCAGTCTTAAGCAAAACCAACAACTTCTAAGCCCCTATAATATGAGCTCTTATCGCCCCCTATATTAGCCTACTCCTGACCCTCCCTGTTCCATACACCAGTCAAGCAGAAAATCAGTGGTTCAAATCCCACCATTGACTTACATTGAAGATGGCACCAGTGACTTTGCAGAGGGGCTGCTGAAAGCTCCACTCCTGAGATTGAAAGGTCTGAGCTGCCCTGAACGGCAGCGTGAGCAGCAGCAGGCAGTCAGCAACTCCCAGGTGCAGGATGAAGGTGTCTGTCAAAGTCCAGCTCCGTCTCCTCTGGGCCATAATCCAAAAGACAAGGCCGTTTCCCAGTAGGCCCAGAACCAACGATAGGACATACAACAACAGAAGGAAGATCGGCTTCCAGCGCATTCCGTCCTCGGGATCACACTCATCCTTGTATTCATAACTGTCGTCATAACTGAACGTGCCGTTTTGTTGAAATATCCCTTCCAAATGCGCGTCAATCTCTGTCATTCTGTGGAGGAGTAAGAAAATGTGGTGCAAAAGAAGACCAGTCGTATAAGAGTCTCTAAATTAAACATGGAACGGAAAATAAATGGTAAAACACGCTAAACAGGTTCGTCTGCATTCAGCTCTACTGTAGCCTACAGATGACAGCAAACAATGTCCTCAAACAATGGCAATTCCGGAATATTTAAAACAGCTCACATGTTGTTGATGTCAGCTATGATGAAACATAAAGAATAAAAAGACCGGAAAATACGCTAGTCTATCTGTTAAAGTGTCCCACACATTATCGAGTCACATGCAACAAGTACAGAAAGCCGAGTGAAACAGTATCATGTTGAGAGAAATAATAACTTAACGAACATTTGAAATACAGCCTGTGTTCTACTTACTTTACCAAGTTGTTCAGCTGCTTATTCGGTCAACCAGCTCGCTGTAGAATAAGGACAATGATCTGGCGAGAACGGTTTCATTTAAGGGGTAACGCAAGTTCCCGCAGCCTATCCGCATATCAAACAAAGCGTGTGCTGTGTTTAGAAAGAGAAAGTCAATTCATACAGCTTGTTTTGACCAGCCAACTCCACTGAGAAATGCATCTAGCAGAGTGAGCCCAGCCCGCTGCAACTGTTGTCTGTCTGTCAAAGTCTGCAGGCCTGAGCCTGAGCTTGCAAATTAAAACTAAAATAAGTGGCGGAAAAAAGTAGACAACTACACATTAACACGCAAGTTATATCTAATGTTGTCGGACTGTTTATGGTGTTTGTCCACAAGATGGCGAATAAGAGCTATTTTCAGGTATAGGATGAATTCCAATTCGGTATTACGACCTCCATGTTGGCTGAACATGTCTGACACCAACCAAAGTAACTCAGGTGACTTATCTATCCTTCTTTACCATGTATATAATTTTTTTTATTCACTTCCAGACCTGAGAGCTGTCGTCAGAATGTGACCTCCCTGAGGCTGTTACAGATCGGTTAAACGATACGCCACCCGCGCCGGTGACCAACTAGTTTCTGTAAGTGGCTGTGCTTGAGATCTTTGAGGTGGTGTTTTCGATTACGGGTGCGGGCGAATGTTGGCCAAATAGATCCTTTTGCGCTAAGTGTGCTGTGGGTCTCTGTCTGGGGTCTGGGCTAAAACCCCAGTCTCTCTAAACAAAAAAAAACGCCTCTGGTATACATGCTATGGAAAATGTAGCCTAATTGTGATACTCATTTGAAAAGCACTAACATCAAGCGGACGTTCATTTTTTGTTCATATTTTACTGACAAAGAAGTTAAGGTTTGTCTTATATGCTGCTACTTTCCTTAAACAGTGGTGTACTTAAGGCAATGCAGAAAAGCCTTATGCTGTACCCATTCAAATCGAATCAAATCTAAATGTATTTGTATAGCCCTTTTTACAAGCAATGTCACAGAGGGCTTCACATACGCCCATAGAACTGCCCCTCAACCAACCTAAACCGTCAAGGAAGACAAGGAAAATTCAGAGGAGAAAAAATGTCATTCGTTTAGCATGGGCATGGCATTGGTAGGTAGAGCTACTGTTCGGTTGCTACTGCTAGGGTACATATGTAACGGGTGTGAACTGGTGAAACTGACTCCTCGGGTAATTAATCGGCCACCCGCGTCAATGAATAGCTAGCTTTTCTTTGGCGTAGCTGGTAGTGGTTAGGCTTGGCAGTCCAGAGGTGGCAGGTTTGACTCCCGATGGCAGCGAACCACGGTCCTGGCGGGGCAAGGCCTCGTCCGTTGCATAACAGTTACACAAACAATAAGTGTCGAGATGAGCATTCACAAAGAACGCAAGTCGTTATTTTATAAAGATTTTATTTAAGAAAATGCATTTCAAATCAATCATAGTTGAACAATCTGACAAACACATTTTAAACTTAGCTTAAACATTGACATGGCTGTTCATGTGTATCCTTTCATATGCAATCGCACTTGACTAAACAGACATTGAGCGTGAAGCGTTTACTTTTAGTACAATTCTTAAATCAGTCATCACCCTTCTTACAAAGTTTCAGAACACTGATTATGATTTGATTACCTTTTTAGAAAAGTAAGAGAAATACCAGCCCTAGTTACATCTCCATGGAATAATCCTGAATGGAACTGAAAAGATAAGAATACATTTTTTGAGAACTTGTGTAGGTTATGGGGTAACCTTTTCACTCAAGACAGTTTTGTTTCATTCATTTTGTTACTTACAAAATCCATCCATATTCTTTTTCAGCTGTTATCAAACCACTTCCTCTCTCTTCTCCACAACCCCTCATTTCTGGTTTCACACCATGACAGAAAAGTAAGACGTGTTCTCGCTGTCGGCTGAACTGCAAGAAACGGTGGTTCTTCGTGTTCTATTCGGTCCCCATCCCTCCATCCCCAGACAACCCCTCTTCCCCAGTAACTCTTTACACATCTTAGCCAGCTCCCTTCTGAATTTGACCCCCACAAAGCCATACAGCAGGGGGTTCAGAGCACAGTGAGATAACCCCAAACTCTCGGTCACCATTGTTCCAATGTCCACTACACGTCCAAACAGGCACCCTACTTGACCTATGAGGCCCAACCTCTGCAGGCTGTCCGCCAACTGGAAGATGTTGAAAGGTGCCCAGCAGAACACAAACACAGACACAAGGGACACTATAAGGCGAAGGGACTTCCGTTTCTGGCGCCGACTGGCATTGCACAGGGACTTGAATATACGGATGTAACAGTACAGCATGACCACCAGGGGGAGCCCAAATCCCAGCATCAAGTTAACCAGCTGCAGCCCTACTTGCCACTGCATGGAGCTCTGAGTAAACCAAGTCCTGCAGACCCGAAGCTCCTTCTGGCCTAAGACCCCGACGGTCACAACCTCTCTGAAGGCAATGTCCACACCGCTAAGGCCAAGGCACACCGTCCAGATCAGCGCACAAGCGATCTGGGCATGGCAGGTGTTGCGCTTCCAGCCAGTGCTGACAGCATGGACGATGGCAAGGTAACGGTCAAAACTGATGCAGGCCAGGAATAGGATGCCACTGTAGCGGTTGAGGGAAAAGAGGGCGCCGGAGATCTTGCAGGCTGCCTCGCCAAACACCCACTCCTTGGCCCACTGGACAGCGAAGAGGGGCAGAGTGAAGGCTAACAAAAGGTCGGAGATTGCCAGGTGAAGGAGGAAGGTGTCCGTGAGGGAGTAGGAACAAGCCCCGGCACTCTTGGAGTTGCGGTAGCGCCGGACAACGCACAGGACCAGTGTGTTACCCACCAGCGCCAGCACAAAGACGATGCTGTAGACTACTGGGGAGTAGCTCCGTCCAAAGCCCCAGATGTCGTCTTGGAAACAAGGAGCAGAAGCAGACTTGTCAGTTCCTGGATAGTTGGTGTAGTCATAGTTGTCGTCTGGCTGGTAAAAGAAAGAAAAATACAGAGTTAACCAGCCACCCAATCACTGTTGACCTAAAAGGAAGTTTATTAAAATATACGTCTATGCTGATACTGGTATTCTGGTGCAGGCACTACTAGACTGTTTTTCTACAATCTGTAAAAAATAAATCACAATTCTGAAAGTAAGCTTTCAGAACGTGTAGAGCTGGCTTTATAATCCTACACTTAAAGATGCCTGTACTAATGCTGATTTCAGTCACATTCTCTATCAAAAGGCAGACCACGTGCGCGTCTAAAAAGACAGCATACAGTTTAAATGTAGTTTTGGGTTCCATGAGTAAATTAGGTCTACTGCAGTAACCCAACCTTGATCTTTACAATAACATTCATTCATAGTAATCTAGAAAAGGTTCATCTAAGTTCTTCACTTTCTTTTGAGCTTATGTGAAGAAGTTTACTTAAGGTTTATGTTTGATCAGTGTGGATCACAATTGGAGCATCCATATTTCTTTTCTCACTTTTCTATCTCTCTCCTATGAGTTGGCATTGAAAGCTCTCAAGCCTATAATGTAGCTAGACGTAGAATAAAGTGGTTCGGAGGGAGCTTCAAGAAGGTACATATATGTAATGGAATGTGGTGTCTCTAGATATGAGACCCTGCACATGTGTACAATAGTACCATGTGTGTATGGTACATGGTACATGTATGGCACATACATGTATGTATGTATGTTTTCCATGACAAGAGCTATGGGACGCCTATAAGCCTGAGACATTGTTAGTAGAGTTGAATTCCTCCAGCCAATTTCCCCTGATTCATCAATGTTTGGTCTAATAGATTCTTTGTTTACCAGCTTGTTCATCTATTTGGTAGTCCATCAGTCTGTTAATAAGTTAGTAATTTGGTTGGTTATTGTATTCTTTGTATAACCACGAAGAACTATATTAAAGTATCATGGCAACAAAATTCAATTTGATAACTTTGGAAGATGTTTAACCATAGTCAGCCATACATAAGAAAGTGGTCAAATATCACTCACCCACTCATAGTCTTCTGTGGTTGTCCTCAAGGAATCCATGCTCACAAGTAAGCAGCAGAGTACCTGAAATGTTCATAGAATCACATACACACACATGCAAATGAATTCTACTCTACGTTTTAGATCTCCACTGTTTCTAGACATCCATAGAAAAAAACAGAAGTCTACGTTTCGGGAACCGAAACTTCTTACATATTTGACACATTTAACAGGAATGGTAAAGATTGTGACATCGCATCGGAAAAAAGAAATGCAGTCAACACGTATATCAACAGAGTAATATACTGTTGGCAACGCATAACTGGACTGTCTTTGGCCACACACGGATAATATCTGTTTTGGGGAATTGCAGCTATACTTATCCACATGCAGCCCTAAAGGCTGGAGAGGTGACCTTCTCAAATACCCTTAGAAATTAGAGATAATTGACATTTGCATTTAAAAAGTAATGTGTGCCAACAGTCTCAGTGTTGCATGATAGACCGCATGAAAAAACAACAACAAAAAACCACATCGGATTCACAAGCCAGCTTGTTCACTTTGTCCTGGCAGGGGAAGTGAAAATGATGAGACATAATTTTACATTTTACAGATTTCAGAAATCATTTTGCTCTGACGTCCAGTTCTACTTTAATTTTTAAATAGATTTGATGGAAGCTTACAAGTTTCAGTAAAGACAAATCCAAGCAGATGTACAAAGATCTCACAGGAAACTGCTCTCTTAAGGTGTCTGGTTAGACGTACAATAACTCTGGAAGACATATTAACTGGGAAGATTTTTTTGACACATTGTGATGGCATGTTTAATAAGATCACATAACACAACACATCACATTACTAAAATTGCACCATCCCTACCAGCAGATACTTGCTGATGATTTAGTTAAAATGTTTAACAATACACTGAAGACTACCATTGACACTTATTGCACCAGCTAAACAAGAATAAGTCTAAAAGGTACCTTTTATCACCTTAGAAAATATAACTAAAGTGGAACAGTTTCTCTCCAAGACAGATACTGACAGACTCATGCATGCTTTTATCGTTGGAATTTTAGATTACAATGTGAAATAAAGGTGAAAATAAGGTGCACAAAGTGTAAAGGCCTGTGGCAGCAAAAATGTCACTGTCCAACCTCACAGCTGTGGCAGTACATTTCCTTCCTCTATCCAGTTACTGGTTAGCACTCAAATAAGGTGTGTACGGCATGTTACAGAAAGACTTCAAAATAAAAACGTGAATGTCAATGAAGAAAAGAGTTTATAACAAACTTTCTTTTTCTCCAAATACACATGTTGTTTTCTGTGTGTTTTTTTTCTTCTCCAATTATTCACAAGTAAAACTAAATCAAAAAGAGGGATTGGTTGGGACATTCAGAAGTAATCGGTTCAATCAGCGTGAACTGACAGAATGTGTTCACACAATACACCAGATAAACTGAACAAAGGCTCATATTGAATGTTTCTGATAAAAGCTATAGTTTTCTTGAGCACAGAAAAAGAGACTCAAAAAATAATTAGCAACCATTGGTCATTCAGACTATCCCATTTGTGAAATGAGCTAAGCTCTGCCTTGAAGGAGTCAGCGTATCATGTTTTTTATTTAGATTTACCTGAAACCTGAAAAGGGAGGGGATATGAGGGCAAACATACATGGAAAAGCTAATATTGAGGGTCAACATGAGCTACACTAAGTACTACACTAGTGAGAGGTTCACATTCCAAACAGAGATTGGACATCATGGTTTCTGTCGATGTTTGCAGAGCTAGTCATTGTGTTAAACGGAACACTTCATTGGTAGTTGTTGGCTGCCTTACTCCTGTACACATTTTCACCTGGATCAATAAAATGAATTGATATAAACATTTACACCTGGTGGGAAGTTGGTAGCTGTGAAATCTGTGACTGAACTAAAAGCAACAATTTGCTGACTTGTTGGTCATTCAAGGACATCACTAGAGTGACCTCAATTAAGAATTGTTGTTGATGAGTAAACGTTCAAATACAGATATTGCTCCGACATCATTAATAAACACATTAACACAGCTACAGCACCCACAGAATGCAGTCATATTTGTATGTCCATTTCGCAGTTGGATTTTACAAACATAATATTGTCCCAAAGACCCCTTGAGTACGTATATACGACACCTGACCATAAAGGGGCATGTGGTGTTTCATGAAAGGCAAAACGTGCATTTCCACCCTATGCCTCTCCCTTCCTTGATAACGACACACGTCACAACAGGAGTTATGAACACTTCACCACATCTCTAACACCCCAAAACCAAACAACTCCCTTTTGACTTTACAAGGTATTCCTGCAGGCAGACCCTTGGTCCTTTCGCAACGCCTTAACACCACAAAAGAGAGTTCCCAGTGACCAACCATGTCCCGTTAAAATGATGACGTCACTGCAGGTATAACAGAGGTGTGCACTCCCATTTGGCGATTTCCTCAAGGGCAGCCAGAATAATCGGACACCTTATTGGAGGCGGGGATCAACCCAAACAGGTAAGAAGTTTCAGACGACTTAAATTACAATAACTTGGATTACGGAAATATATCAACAGTCGTATACAATTTAAGTATTATAAAATCAGGTTGTCTCATTTCCTCTCATCCACTCGATTTCCCTGTTGTTATCCCTATCCCTTTCCTTCGTCTCTCTCTCACCGCATTCCCAAAATGTTCAGTTTTCTCCCTAATTTCTCATCACTACTTCTTCCCCTCTTCCACCTTTCTTCTCTTCACCATAACCCTTCTCCCCCCCTCTTCCCCAGTCATGTCGTATCAGACAGACGTGATCAGCTCCCAGCCACAGGTCACTGTCACAAGCTACACCATCTCCTCCAACACTGCCGAATGGACTTCCAATGTGTGTGACTGCTGTGAGGACTGCGGTATCTGTAAGTGTGTATATGTGTGTTTGTGTGTGTGTAGTCATTTTACTGTCAACCTTAAGATATATGGGTGGCTGTCAGGATGTGAAGTTTATTTCCGCAAATTCGACAAAAAGTACATTTCAACAACATTACCGACCCTTCCCGAGTTGTTCCAGCACCATGCTATCATACCAGATAAACAGGCCAGCATAATAACCTAGAGCAATCAATGATTACATTTAGTCATTTAGCAGACACTCTTATCCAGAGAGTAAGTACAGGGACATTCCCCGAGGCAAGTAGGGTGAAGTGCCTTGCCCAAAGACACAACGTCATTTGGCGGCCAAAATCAAACCGGCAACCTTCTGATTACTAGTCCGATTCCCTAACCGCTCAGCCACCGGACTCCCTGTGATACGCTGACACGTCGCTCTCTCCTGCGCAGGCATCTGCGGGACATTTATTCCCTGCATCCTGGCCTGTAAGGTGTCTCAGGACCACGGTGACAGCTGCTGCCTGCCCTTCCTCCCTGGAGCCATGATAGCCCTGAGGACCAGCATCCGCAGTAAACACCACATCTCCGTAAGTCACATCCCCCTCCGCAGTCCCAGCCGTAAGGTTTGGGTCACATCAGACGGGGGGGGGGGGGGGGGGAAACCGCCACTTAACATAGTCAGCGACATTGTGATTGGTGAGTTTATGAGCGTGGGAACAGTTTCACTACTCGTAGATTGTGATGCATGAGAGGGAGACCACTTAAGCTGTGGTCAAAGGTCAAATAATGAATTGTCCAATCAGCTGCAACCGTCATGAACTGTCACGTGCTGATCCCCAGGGCTCTGTGTGTGATGACTGGGTCGTCATGTCCTGCCTGCCTCTCTGCGGACTCTGTCAGATGGCTCGAGAGCAGAAGTCTAGAGGATGATTGGTCGAAGGCCTGGAACAAGATGGGATTTAGAGACCGTTAAGCATCCATTGGAGGCTGAGGAACACCCTGTGTCTCATGGCACTTGTGGTCTGGTCTGTCTGTAAGGGGAAATGGGTGAAGTTGCACATCCGCAAAACAAGACCACATGCAGTCAGTGTTGTTTCATCATAGGCCGATAAAACCCTATGAATATATAATACATGGAAAATATACAAATGTGTTAAGTGAGACGAGGAGAAAATGCAAGTTTGAAGAACAAATAAGTATGTGTGTAATATGAAAGCAACTTGAAAAATAAAAGATTGCCAGTAGAAATCAGACTTCAGCTGTCCCATTAGAAAATGTCTTAGTAATTTTGATGGCTACAGTAATCACATGTTTATTGTTAACTAAAACATGTCACATTGAGACAATATAAATTTACATGAAATGTAATTAAATAAATGTTCTTTAGTGAAAATGTAATGATAGCTGTCATTCAAATCCAACTCATTTTCTTATACATTTTAGTTTCAGTTTTACAAGCGATTCACTGTAAATTAAACAGTTCCCTCTCCTGTGATTATTGCATGTTAGTTGCCCATCTTCCTCTTTTTATTGCTGCCAAACCTTGTTTGCCACGGACAAGGAAAGAGACGAGCTTCAAGATTATGTCGGAAAGGACCAACAACAGGAGACAACTTGAGGTACGGCTCCAAGGAAAAATTTTCTTCAGAAACATAATTTATCTTTAGATCTTTATGGAAAAACACATTTTTTCTAGGTCAATTAACACTTGAACTGATCATAAAATGGATCATGACTAGAGATAGACATGAACACATATACATAAAGGAAACATGAAATATCGTAATTGAAACAGCTTTCCTAAGGAAATTAGACATGAATCTCATAGAGGAATGCCTATCAACTGTTTATTTGTGGTAAATTAGCAAACAGTGACAACATATGTCAAAAAGGTGTGACATCATTGTAAGATGCTGTGCTGACTAGTCATTAAAAATATTATAGAATTTAATACCTACACTTTTTACTTTCTCTCTCAGAAGACATTGCCACTGTCTACTGCTCATCAGCTCAGGAGAGACATAAAAAGCTACAAAACTCATTATTATTGCCAAGGCTGCGCAAACACAATATCTCTGGGTTCAAGACATGAAGGAAGTTTTTTAACTGTTTGTCACTCAACCAAGATGAAGCGTTCTACAAGCCAGATGATTGCATTAGTGGGAGTTGGACTTTCCCTTGTGCAGTTTACACTGTCTTATAGTTACAAAAATTGCATTGAGGACCCAAACTCATCCCGTCAAAACTACAGCTGCACCCGACGCGAGGCGAGAAACATCGTTGAGGACGTTGTATTTGACATTCTCCCCTCTGCCACCACACTAACAATCTCCTACAACAAATTTAAAGACATACCTGACAAAACCTTTGCTCACCTTCCTGACCTCATAACCCTCAAGATAAACTACAACCACCAATTAAGTACCATTGGCAAACAGGCCTTTCACAACCTGGATCATCTTCAAAGCCTTAACCTATCCAGTAACAGTCTGTCACTACTACACAGTGAAGTGTTTCAAAATCTTTCTAATCTCACTTTCCTCTCCCTGTCTAATAACAAGCTAAAGGGGCTTAAACAAAACATATTCTCTTCAGTGACCAATTTGGACACACTAATATTACGGCAAAACCACCTGTCTAATTTCTCAGAAGTGGCTGAATCTGTGACTCGCCTGCATAAATTAAAGAAACTTGACCTGTGCTTTAATGAACTAACGTCTATAAGGCATTCTACAGTCACAAGTTTACCCAAGAGCCTCAAAACCCTATATCTCTGTAGGAACCAACTATACACATTATCTTGTGCAAAGACATTCCTTGGACACATCAACCTGTTGGATCTTTCCTATAATGAACTGCTCCCTTCTTCGGCTTTCGAAAATGTGGATCTGAGGCATATTAATTATCTGCGTTTACGTTCAACTAATGTCAAAATTATTAACCTGTTGAAAGTCAGTAATGTCAGAGCAACTCAAATAGACTTTTCTGGTACGGGCTTGAGCAGCAATTTACAGCTGGAGGAATTCTGTAAGCTGTTAAAAAGTAAGGTCAAACATGTCAAAAAGATGATGCTTGGAAACAATGGGATCAGTACTTTGAGGGAACACACGTTGTCCAGCTGTCCACCAATTACCGTTACTTTGGACTTTTCCCATAACTGCCTGAGGAATATAGGCTGTCTGACATTTCTTAAAGGACAGGATCAAATACAGAGCTTCAGTGTTGAACATAACCATCTCACTACCCTAGAGTCGTGCAAACGAATGCACCCTTTAAAACATATGACAGAAATAAGCTATCGATACAATCGCATACTGAAGGTAGATGACTTTGCTTTTGACCAAACCCCAAATATAAAGACTTTAGAGCTCAACATAAACACAATTGCCTATCTTGGCCGTAAGGCTCTAAAGGGGCTGAAAACACTTGAAACACTTCGTTTGGACAACAACCTCTTAACAGATCTGTTTAATGACACCTTTGAAGATCTGCTTAGCCTACAAACTCTGAATCTTCGTAACAACCGCATATCTGTTATTTTTAACAGAACCTTCTTTTCCCTGACAAACCTCACAACCTTAGATCTTGGGGGGAACAAAATCAGTCAGTTTCAGAAGTCGGCCCTAGAAGGACTCAAAAGTCTAAAAAAACTCTACCTGGATGGCAATAATTTAAATCAGATAGACAGCACTCAATTCAGAGCGTTTCAAGACACACTTCAAGTGCTCGACCTACAAAGGAATCAGATTAGATACCTCTCTGAATGTGTTCATTCTCCATTTGTGAACTTAACCAAGCTCCGGGATCTGAAACTGGATGGTCAGATGCCCTATGGCATCACTCTGTTACCTCATGCTTTCTTTCGTGGCCTGAGCTCCCTGACAGCCCTCTACCTTACTAATAATCATATCAACAACTTTGCAACAGATGCTTTTGATGATCTGACAGGCTTGAATTTCCTCACGTTGGACAACTCTTGTGCAGGGGTGGTGCTGCTGCAACCAGGCGTCTTCAAAAACCTGCGCAACTTGCGCAAGCTGATAGCCGAGAACATGGGCATCCAGAACTTTTCCAAAGAGGTTTTTGGGAATTTGACATCTTTGCAGGTTTTGCAGCTCAACCATAACGTGATGCAGACCTTAGACGTGGAAGTACTGGAGGCCCTCCCAAAGCTGCGATACCTGGACATCCGTAACATCCCTTTCAGCTGTACCTGCCCCAACAATAACCTGCAGAACTGGACAGTACACAATATGCAAGTTCAGATAGTTTACCTCTACAATTTCACCTGCCCAGAAGAGACAAATATCCACTTTGTCAACTTTGACACCAAGGTTTGCTTCATTGACCTTGGGCAGTATCTCTTCATCAGCACGTACATTGTGATCATTCTAACAATGCTCATCCCTGTCCTTTACACCAAGCTGTATTGGAAAATGAAGTACAGCTATTATGTGTTCAGGTCCTGGTTTAGCGAAAGCTGGCGCCGACTAAGGGAGAAAGAGGAAGTGTATGAATATGATGCATTCATCTCTTATAACTCTGCCGATGAGTCATGGGTGCTGGAACATCTGCTGCCGAATTTGGAGGGGAACGGGTCCAATTTTAAACTGTGTCTGCATCACCGTGACTTTGAGCTGGGTCGTTATATCGTCGACAACATTGTCTCTGCAGTGTACGGCAGTCGCAAGACTATCTGTGTGGTCAGCAAGGACTTCCTTCGCAGTGAGTGGTGCTCACTAGAGATCCAGCTGGCTAGCTACAGGCTGTTCCATGACCTCAGAGATGTCCTCCTCCTGGTATTCCTCGAGCCCATCCCTGAAAGACAGCTGTCTGCCTACCACCGCATGAGAAAGGTCATGCTGAAGAAAACCTACCTTCAGTGGCCTGAGGCAGACTGCAGTGACCCGGGGCAGGCCCAGGAGCTGTTCTGGAACCAGCTGAGGAGAGCCCTCGGTACTGGGAGTAGCAGGGTTGAGGAACTGGGGGAGAAGTGGAGAGAGGATAAGGATGCCACGAAACACAGAATGGAGAATTATGAAGAAAATGAAACCATGGATGATGAAAGACAACACCTGCTGCCTTGATGGAGGCCCTGCTTTCGGACTTGATCAGCACAGCAACAACCTAAAATGTGACCCTACGGCATTATAGTCACAATATTAACCATTTACAAATGAGATTGTAATCAATGTAATTTACTCCCTTGGCAATGATAGAACAGAAAGATCAAAGATGATGTATTTCACTCTTTTTTATTACAGATGATATACATGTGCTAAGTGTGCCTGGTGATCTGAGTTAATTCCAGTGGGTTCAGAAAAAAAAAAAACAGACAGGCGTTGAATGTTTTAAGATTTCCTTTGAATTCAAATGCATTTAAGCTCAGCGACAAAAAATGCCTGACCCACTATTACTACTTAAAATGTACACGTCCTCTTCTCGCCATGACGTAAAACTGACACATTTTTTCTTTAACATGTTTCTATGACATTAAAACAATATTCTGATACTAAAGATAGTCATAATTGTGTTTTCAAAGTCTAGGTCGACTGTTGTTTACTACATATAACAAAGATGAAAAATACTTTGGCCTTCAAATCATCTCTGCATACTTCATCACATGAACCCAAGGTGTATTGTTATTTGTAAGAATAAGTAACAATATGTTTTGATGGTGTATTCCCCTCACAATATAAAATGGTTTAGGCACTGGGCACAGTTTTGTCTGTGGGTAGGTCTAGTGGATGTGGATTCAGTAGAGTCTCATTGGGGGAAAGGACCATTTTTCTGGACTGGGGAAGGCTGGCAGGAAGGCCCTGGAAAGGGACAGGCCTCTCTCCAGCATATGGGATGGGGGGTAACAGGCCATGTCAAGACAGTGGGACACGGGTGTGGGGCTGGGTGGGGGTCGGTTGAAGCGGTAGAAAGGGTGGAGCTGGCGATTCTCTAACGAATGTTGAGGTGGAGCAGATGAGGAATAAGAGGAAGCACGTAAACGGCTCCTGTCAAGTTCAAAAGGATCTCGACGCCGCAGATGTTTAAGATCGCCTTCTGGTGTCCATGTAGGGTTCTGCACGATAGACTGCCTGCTCCTGTCATGCCACTGACGCCCACCACCTCTCTCTATCACTGTTCCTGTTTGATTGGGAAAGCTAAAACACGGGTCATACCTCCAGTTATCAAAGCAATCCTCCCTCGCTGTCTCTCTCGCTCCCCATGTCAAGTGTTCATCCCAGGGGCGAGGAGGACAAGCTTGCCCCCCCCTCTGTGGGGCGGAGGGAGGATCAAACATGTGGTGGGGCGACGACACACCAGATGGCAGGATGTCCATTTGAAAACTGGAGGAGGCGGGCGGTCTGAATAACTCCCCAAAAAGATCTCCCACATGCTCCACAGTATGGTTGGTGGCCCATGGAACAGACTGAAATCACACAAATAGGAAAGCAATGGTTAGTTCCCACAAATGATCAATCTAAATTCAGCACCAATGTCAGAGATACTTGCACAGAGCAGGAAAGAAACAACATTGTTGTATGTGTGGGATTTGTGCAGACATATTTCATGTACACATTTAAATCTGTTATATCCTGACAA
Organism: Hypomesus nipponensis; assembly: GCF_054491055.1. Classification (NCBI taxonomy): domain Eukaryota; kingdom Metazoa; phylum Chordata; class Actinopteri; order Osmeriformes; family Osmeridae; genus Hypomesus; species Hypomesus nipponensis. The sequence goes on from NC_140362.1 coordinate 19,884,282, forward strand.
ATTGTAGGGGGCCGGGCACCCTGAATGTTCCTGCTCTCACCATGCCCTGGCCCTGCTGTGACTGTCCATCCATCTGTGACTGAGGTGGAGAGACCCTGAGGGGACACAGCTGTTTCCTCCTCCTCTTGAGGCCTGGTGGTCTCGGTTGCTCCAGATTGGAGGACTGCTCCATGCCTGTCTCTGCGGAACCAGACGGACCTGTAGGGTTAGCAGAACACATAGAATACATATTTTTGTTTTAAGCAGTAGTAGCAGCAGTGGTACTACGGTAATTTGTAGTTAAACTACTAGTAGCAGTAGTCAGGCAGCGAGTTAATGTGTTTTGGGAGTGGCTTTGAAGGGTACTTTTACATTTCGTCATTTAGCAGACGCTCTTATCCAGAGTGACTTACAGTAAGTACAGGGACATTCCCCCGAGGCAAGTAGGGTGAAGTGCCTTGCCCAAGGACACAAGGTCTTTTGGACTTTATCTGAATCCTTCAGATTACTAGGCCGATTCCCTAACCGCTCAGCCACCTGACTCGCTGATATCCCTACCTTCCCACCTGACTTGGTAGGGATATTTTATTTTGGTTTGAAAAATTGCTAGGCTCGCAAAATGTACCTACCCAGCCTTTAATATCCAGTAGATCGATCATACACACATTTGTTAACTGGGCCAGTGCCTCACCTGCTGGTAGGGTCCCACTGACCCGGTCAACAGCAGGGGGTCTGCTGCTCAGGCCCTGGGGCGCCCGGACGGGTCTGGTACCGAAGCTGAGACGCCGCTGCACCTTGAGGAGGTTCTCCTGGAGCTGGGGGCCATGCCTGTCCCTGAGGGCCTGCAGAAGCACCTCCCTGCTCTCCACCAGCAGGTGTCTCCGACTGAGCAGGGGCAGCTCCAGAGACCTGCAGAGACGAGCCGCCACCGCGCTCACAGGGTTGGGCCTGCGCGCTTGATCTGTCTGCTGGGGGTCTGAGCTCGCACTGACCCGGGTGTCTAAGGAGGCCTGGGCTGGTTGGGGGCTGGGGTTGTCTGACTGTGTGCAAGGCTGTAGATATCCAATGTTTTGAGGGGTCTCCTTCTGACTGAGGGCGTTCACTTGTGCGTCCTTGAGCCTTGAGTTTTCTTTCTGCCCTTTGCTTTCAACTGCCGGTATGTGGAAGGGGCTGTCTGTTGATGAGAGTAGAGCAATGTCGCAGTCTGATGATGTCACAGGGCCCTGTTGTCTCTGACCTGGAGTGATGCCGGATCCATAGCTGTTAGAACGGCTGCCTAAATTCCCCTCCTCTTCTACAGTAACCTGAATACATGCATTATTGTTTTGTACAATTCCATGTGCATCCCCACCTGAGCAAGCTGTGATATCCAATGTAGATTTGCAGTTGCTCCTGACTTTTGCACTCGTTGTGGCTCTTTCGGCCTTCCTGTTATCTGAAGCTTTGTCGGTTTCGCAAACACCAACTTCCTCTGTGTTGCAAACTGGCCCAGGAGAGGAGGGGAAAATGGGAGAGTTCAGAGCGAGAGGTAGAGGTGCATTGTGGTTCTTCTTCCCTCCCCAACGCCCCCCAGTTTCCAGCTTCCTCTGCTCACCCAGCAGGCGCTCGATGTCTATGGACTTCACCTCATGGTTGAACAGGCCGTGATGCCCAGTGAGACGGCTGTCTGTGATGATGCTAGGCTCTTGTGCCGAGGGGAAGACTCGGGCAAACGGTGCGTCTTTGCGCGAAGGAGGGCAAGTGATGCTTTGACAGCAGCCATGACAGTGGTCCCTCTCTCTATGGTTTTGGTGAAGACGGTGGTGTTGCAATATTATCTTTGACCCTTCTCCCTCGCATTCTCGTACATGGTTCCTTTCCTTGCGTGTTTTCAGTCGTTTGACTTTGTGCTTTTGACTATGTTTGGCTTCTGTGTTTTTATCGTGGCGTGTGCAACATGTGTATTTTGAGGTGCATCTCATAATTAGGCTGCAGCTTTTTCCTGAAGTCTTCTGGTGTTTTCTGAAGATATGAAGTATATTCTGCTTGTCAGCTAAGACTTTCCCATGTGAGTGGCTCATCATTAGGTGGATGACAACTGGCATAAGAGAGATGGAAGAAATAGCACAGCATTAACAAAAATTCGCTTGAATAATTTGGAAAGTTATTCTTGGGAATTACATTTATAAGCGAGTATACATATAGCACAGACATCAGGATACTGTAGCTTGCTTCCTTACTATACTTGCAGAAAATAGATTTTCAGAGGCGATGGAAAGCATGGTAAAACCAGTAGTTTTTCACACTTAAAATAAGCAGCTAGCGTTTGCGGTTGGATCGATCTCAATGTCCGATATGGTGGTAGCTTAGCATTATGCTAGAAACACTACTGTTCTTCAATAGGCGCTAGCCTAGTGTATGTCGCTTTGGATAAACCGTCTGCTAAATCAATCAAATTACAATGATTTAAATGATACTTGTACAATAGTTCACTGAACTGTAGCCTAACTTCTTACTCACGGTCATTTGACTAGTTGCTGTGGTCTCGATCATTAGTCACCCAGCTAGCCTAATTAACTCAATTGGCGCAGGTGCAAAACAATTTGCTACAGTAAGTACTGTAGACTAGCCAATATTAGCCACGCAGCAAGTACAGCACAGTTCAGTACAGTGGTGCGTAGTCCAGTAGTAGCTCGTTGATGAAAATATCAAAACATTCAACCTATTTCGTTACATGTGGTTTCTGAATTCACCTTACATTATACGGATATACCTAATTGACGTTGCTAGCTATGGATGACAAGCAAAAAATGAAACGGTACAATAAACGAAGTTTTGGAGTCGTGCAATACAATGAAACATTGATTTTCGTTTGAATTGTCGGTTGCGGGGCAACATTCAGTTCGCTCTCTTCCTATCAACTTTGGTTGATCAACTAGAGCCAGAAGGGGGATAAGCGTGCGTTGTTTTGGCGTACTATAAGACCACTACATTCATTTGACTGGATTATTTAAATGCAAACGTTAAAAGGGGGTTTAGTTTGACAAAATTCACTCAACATCTTTAAATCCTAGTTCAGTAATGTCACACACTCAGCTCCCCAGTTTATTTTATTTTCATATCTTAAATTTGGTTGTGGATTCATAACTTAATCATAAGGCCAGTTTGCTTTCATGGAGAACTTAAGTAATTAAAGAAGATTCCCATGCAAGCCTGCGACACAGTGTTAATGGTGGGGCACCAGCAGACAGCAGACTCGTGAGCAGCGTGTTTTAGTACCGCCCTTTCAGCTCGGCAGTCTATGAATGGACGACTCCAATACAGACCTCTTTAATATTTATGTTGCTATCAGATAACTTGTCGGTCCTATTGTATTGCACATAAACATCATTTGAATTGATCACTGACTTGTATATACAAACTGAAAATGGTTTAAAGGGAAACCTTCGTCAGTAGATATAAGCTAACATTTTTTATCGAACTGGCCAACTCCCCCACTTTCGTTAATGGTACATTCGGCCCTGACATGATTTTCTACTTTCAGGAACTACAGAAAAATAAACCAAGCTCGACAAGGTAGTGTGTTCATTTACTTGTTTTGAAACAAATGAAACCGTTTATTAATTATGGTTGTTTCACCCATGCATCCAAGGGCTAGTGCACGTCTTACGTTTGCATTTTGCATTGTCAGGCTACTCGCTAAAGCAGTGCAGTTCTACTGGCATCCTCACATGGCAAGGGGTGGTTAGCTTGATCGCTAGTTAGCTAGCTCTCGATGCCACAATCCACAACGTTAGGCTAACTGCCCAGTTTCCTTGCATGTACCAGTGCTTCTCATGTATAAAACCCATGGATGATTTACGTAGTCCATTAACTACTACGTAAACCACAATGTGCACACAGCCGGGCAAACACGGCTATCTTTGTTTTTCTTTTCAGTAACCAAAGATGAGCGCAGGAGAATGTAACCCCGCCGCCACACCCACCTCTTGTGTGGACGTGCAAGGAGATGGACGATGGATGTCGTTGGTGTGTTGTTTATCTGGTCTTAAGATACGTCTTGACCATATTATTTAAAGTAGTCCCTTATCACAGCTCAGGACACCTCCTCAATTAGGCTACCTATAATTTCATATAGGATATGACATTTATTTTTTTGTGTCTGAATTCCTTGCAATAGACAATATGACAAGTGTAATTTGTTATTTGAATCAAGTAATCGTCCATTTTCACAATTTTTACCTGGAAGTAGAGAGCATGCTTTAACAACCACTGGTAATTGTTTGTAAACTCGCATGCATACGGTACTGTAGATATTGATTTTAATCTGCTGATTGTTGCAATTGTCAGTTTTTAGAAGTATTAACACACGTCCTTCATGTTCATAGCACAATCGCTTTGTTTCGGACAGCAAGGGCAAGGAACCTGACGTCCTTTTTGTTGGGGACTCTCTTGTACAGCTCTTGCACCAATTTGAGGTAATATACAGTATAATATGTTCATTGACTGTATTCCAATTTTCAGTCTAAACCTCGTTCCCAGGTCACTTATCTACATTTCAAACCAAAGGGCTCCCACTCCAATATGGTTAAAACATGTGGGGCTCTATTTGTACTAGTGGAAAAAGCCAGACTCTTTACATTTGTGCAATCTGTGAGGTTGTAATTTTGATGTTTTAATAGGCTACATGTAGTCTAATATTAATTACTATTCACGATGTCCGTCAATCGGGTTCAAATGATTTGAAACTATACCATGTGTCCTTGTTTTTGTTAGGTGTGGAGAAAGCTGTTTTCCCCCCTCCACACTCTCAACTTTGGTGTAGGCGGTGATGCCACACAGCATGTCTTATGGAGGCTGGGCAATGGAGAGTTGGACCACATCAGTCCAAAGGTATGCATAGGGGTGACAACCGCAACTTGGCATGTCCCTAGACCAAAAAAACATTGTAATCATTAGTCCACATGCTTTGTAATCAAGGACCATTTTTATTTTAGTAATGAAATTGCCAGCTTTACTACTATGTTGTGTTCTTTGCTGTTTATTCATAGGTTGTGGTTCTTTGGGTGGGCACCAACAACCATGGCCACACTGCAGAGCAGGTCTGTGGAGGCATCATGGCTATTGTTCAGCTCATCAAGAACAAGCTGCCCAATGCCCACACTCTCGTTCTGGTAGGTTTGTGACCCTGCTGTCTGTCTTGTCCTTTTGCTCTGTGGATTTCGTGAGCTCGGATAGTTTTCAGATTGCGGTTGCTATTCATAAAATTTGATCTCGGTATTCGTCGGTCACATCCTGTTTGTTAGTCTAATCTTTCATCGTCACCCACAGGGATTGCTACCCAGGGGTCGGTTGTCCAACCCTCTGCGAGAGAAGAACAGCCTGGTTAACCAGCTAGTCCAGGAGGGTGTGTCCTCACTCCCCCATGCCTCCTTTCTCAACGTGGACCCCGGCTTTGTCCTGTCAGACGGAAGCATCTCCCACCAGGATATGTACGACTACCTCCACCTCACCCCCAAGGCCTACCACGCCGTGTGCACGCCCCTACATGCACACGTCAAGACCCTGCTGGAGAGACCGGCAGAGAACTGAAGACCCTAACGCCCCCCCCCCCCCGCCTTACACTTGATACCCACTTTCCAGAACACACACACTACTGTAGTCTCCCCCCTTTCCCTCCCCCTACCCTTCAGTCCTGAGGAATGTGATGGTGTACAGTTTTTGGTCCCAGCAACACATTGTAAGATCGATATTCCTTGTTTTAACTCGATTGACAAGGCCCTGGGTGTTTCCTCCAGAGATCAGTGCTGTGCTGATTAGTGCTGAGCTGTACCAAAAACATGCTTCCTGTCCTTCTCCAGGGCCAGGCTTGTTCACCACTGTGCTGCTCTTCATGGGACCATTACTTTCGATCAACTTGTAGAAGCTCTGATATAAGCTTGTAAGATTGTTTTGCTTGTCAGTAACAGCTGATGGTTTTTTCTTAGGTTACTGGTAGAAGATATTAGAATTTGTCAAAGAAATTATGATCTCATCGCTATCCCATGAAATAGTTTTATTCCATTATATTCACATTTCTTGTATATTATCTATCTTTTTCTCCCTGTTTTGGACTTCTGTCAGTTTTGTTAAGTAAATGTTATTTTTGGTTAAGGCAGAGACTGAAAGCCAAAAGGATGCCACAATGTCATTGAATAGGGCAATGCTTCACTCTTCTGACAGTGATTATACTTGTCTCGTACTTGTTTATGCTTTTTCAGCCGTTTGTATCGAACCTTGCCATTTGTTTTGATTCTGTTTGCAATCTGGGACGAATGTGTCTGTACAAGAGATTGTGTTGACAGTATGTTGCTTCATGAAGAGAAAAGGTAGGATTTTTTGTGTGTTACATTTCCCTGTAAGACTGTATGTTAGGTGCTTCAGTGGGCCTATCAGGGCCCACAAATGTTGCCTCATTTCAACAACAGTTATGTGAGTAGAGCTGTGATGTCTGTGATGGCAAAACATTAAAATGATCTGAAAGTTTAGCACGTGTTGGGTTCCTTGTTCATGTGTGGTCTGGTGGCCTCATTTTGTTTTGTGGATGTTAGAGATGGGAGAGGAGATATTGTGTTTGTCTCGTTATCACTATTTAGTTTAGTTTTACATGATTGCCCACTTCTGCCAAAGCACTGCAGCAGAGAAAAGTACACGGTTGAAGACGTCTATTCAAAATAGATTGATGGTCATTGCTGAGTAAGATGATTATCATATTCTGAAGAAATATCTCTTGAAAGATAAGATGTGTCTTTTTATGATGACCAATTTGTATGAAAGTTGTTCTCTGACAGTTTTATGATTGACTGAGTTTTGTTTGGGTTTGGGAAATGGGAATATTAAGCCATAATAGTTCAATCTAATACTGAAAAGCTTGCCTAGGTTTAGTAGTCCTACTCCTCAGTGCCTTGAATTAGAAGCAAAACTGTAATAGCTGCAAGGCATGTCCTTGTGATTCTTTGGTGAGCAAAACCTTGGGAGTGAATTGAACTTTATAACAGAAGAGCTAAAAAAAGACATCATTTTGCCTGGGAGAGACTTATCCATAGGGTAGCTACAAGTGTGTTCAGTTCCCTCAAACCTGTGGGTTCAGCATGAGCAAGAACACAACCAGCGTAAAAAGCTTATGGCATTCTTTATCAGTACTGGTGTTAACACATTTGAAATATCTACAAAGAACATGTTATTTTTTGCTTATAAGCACGTTAGCTTGTTGAGGTGACAAGGTCTTTTATATCTCCCCACAAGGACCTCAGTACGGTTTGTTGTCAGTTTCTGTCATTAGGTAGTATCTGCTTACAGCTTTAAAAACGTCTCTTCATGGGGGATCAAAATACCTGAGCGTGCTTTCTTTCTATGAAAGGAGATGTGGACTGTGCACCTTTAGTAGGATTGTATTGCATGGAGGTGAGGAGTTTAAATCAATCTTAGCGTAACCGTGTAGACAGCTCACTCAGAGCAGGTGGGAATTTTCTTCACTCGAAGTTGACTTGAGGCCAGAAACGTTCCCACCTACTCCGTGCGATCAGAAACTCCACCATCCGTAACTGGAAACTCATCAATTAAACTGAAATGTGATGTCCTGCCGCTGAAGAATGTTCTGTGATAGTGCTTGTTAATAGTCTGCTTTCATTGCTTGAGTGAAGAATGGCATAACATGATGTTCTATCAGATCTGCAATGTCTTATCCCATATCAGTTTATGCCATGTTGGGTCATTGTCATAAAGGGCCCACATCCGTGCATCTTCCAAGCATCACTCAACAGTAGTATGAGATGTTGTGTTGGCATGTGTCCAGTCTTAAATGCCCTGAGTCATTGCACGCATTTAGACTGTGCAGGTGTGAATGTGTGAGGGCATGCTTCAGTTTACAGTATTGGCCAGACAAACAGGAGACAGAAAGGACAGCTAACGGTTGGTTTCCTCCTGTGAATCAACATGGCCAGCAGCAACCTTCATAAAGGACTGAACAAATTACTTATTTCATCCAGTAGCCTAGTTTCTGCAGGGTTCATAATCAACACCGGGAGCAAGTGGAACATTGTAACTGCATGCACGGATTCATTATGTTTTCTCCAGTGTTACTGTTCTTTTTTGTATTTGTTATTTTCGCTGATGGAGGTCAAGGTATTGAATATTTGTTTTACTCAGAGTTAACGTATTTTTAAAATATTTGTTATTATGGTTTAGGTATCAAAGGGTATATAATTATCCTAATTTCACTGTCACTATTAACTATGTTAATTTAAACATACGTTTAAATGTCTGTTTCCCTTTGATATCATTGTCAAAATAAATACATTTATTAATGGCACATATTTTGTGTACCCTCCCCTTTGCTGTATTTGTGAAGGTGGAACCACACTGGAAGAGCCACAGAGGGACAATCTGGAGATGATCCAAACAAAAGACTGTAAGGAAATGACCTGTAATACCAGCGTTGAAGTTACTATGTAGCTTCGTTGATACCAGAGTAACTGGAGTAGGCTATCTTGCCTGAGGTTGAGATTGTTGTGTTGCAGCCGCTACTGAGGGAGAGTTCCGGAGACCCGTGAAGCAGAACGGTTCTTCTGGAGAACCCAGTCAACGGTGTGACTATGACAGTGAGTGACACGGAAGCCAGGAACACCCTCTAACAACAGATGAAGATTGACTTTGGTAAATTATTCCTTATTTTGTGTTCTCAATGTGACCAGGACGGACAGGAGCGAAAGTTATCGCAAATTTATTTTGCAAGGAACATGTCAAATCCTCCAACAAGCCCAGAATAAACTGTGAGTAACCATGGTCTTGGAGAACTATATTTTTTATTTTAACATGTTATTGTATATACATTCAAAATGAAATTAAATAAATTCATATTTCAATTTTAAAGAGGTGAATTCAAAACCAACAAATTCAGTGATGTTCAAATTTCAGGTCTATAAGGCCTATTCAATGGCCTATTCAATGCCTTTCAAAATTCAAAACATGTCACTGATTTGCTTCCATAGAGCGGTGGACTGCCGTAAAACAAGACTTAAATTATAATGTTTTATGGCCTTACAATCTCAAAAATGTTTATTTAAGCAAATTAGCTTTCCTGTCCGTAATCCTGTGTTCGGCTTCTTTTCTCGGGCTTCCCATAATCACAAAGTTGCTCAAAAGTGCCGGAGGAATGGATTCGAGAATCTGAAGACCTGTCGAAGACAGTTGAAGAAACAAAAGAAAGACCAGGGCAAATCCACCACTCCCATTTAAGAAAATTCACTTTCATAAAGCATGCCTTCATAACCATGTATTTGTATCATATATTCCATTCAAAAGGAGCATGTCCCATTTACAAATATACAGCATATATTCCATATTAATGCTAAGAGGTGTATTACCGCATACTTGCATAAATACGTACATACTTGTTTGTAATAAACTTATAGAAAATAAATCATCTTTGCGATTCAGATGTCTTTGGTTTGTCCTGAGGGGAAGCATATGCTAATGTGAAAAAAAAATATTTTCACAGTTTGACCCACGAGGAATGTAACCAATATTGCACCCTGACCTAGACATTTACATTTACCCACAAAACTTTATTTAAGAACATAGAGAGTATAACAAAACACTTTAGTTTGCACATCTTTCTTTCTATTTTACCTCACACTCTGCTCCCCTGCCTTTTGTTCTCTTGCCTAAAAACATTCCCAAAGGATGGGTCTAAGCAATATGAACAGACCTACACCATCTTTGTTCACTGGTTTGTGAATTTGGCTCAGTTATGATTATATTGAAAATGCCAATCCAGTCTTCTACAGATCAGTGGAAGGGAAGTTAAGGGAGGACAGTGGATAGAGTGAGGAGGTGGAGGTCTATCAAACAAGAGGTCTTGGTATTGGAATTGTTTCTCCCTGTTTCTTACTGAGGGTCTCAGTGGGACCACAGGTCATTGACCACAGGGACGAAGAGAGCGACCTGAACCGTCAGCATCAAACCAGCGCTGGAGTGGAGGGGGACGACCGAGTTTCCTGAGAGAGAGACCAAGCAGAGGAGAAATGAGGGAGAAGGTGGAGAATATTTTACATTCCCAACTGTTAGTTGTTTGAGGTTTATTGGCGCTGTGTTGGGTTTGACTGTTATTGATGTGATGCCCGCTGTGGAGTGTAGGGATAGTGTCAGGCAAAGTGTCAACGCGGTTCTTTCCGTACAGTGACAGATTCAACGTATTCTGATATTAATTGCAATGTAGAACAGTGCTTGCTGAACAATAACGTAGGGAACATACTGTAGTGTGCCTATGTTTTCTAGCCTTCCTGCCTATAGGTCATGAAAACAAGTAGATACGTTTTTATTAATATTAATATATTAATATATATATTAATTAATATTAATATTTTTATTATTATTATTATTTTTTTTTTTTTGAGATTATCTATGCATTTTTGATCAATTACACTTTGTAGCACGTTGTTATGGCTACATCAGGTCACCAGGTTGTCAGCTTCCTACCTGTAATCAGACCGGTGATAGAGGCTGTGCTGTTCTTGTTTGTGATGATGTTGAAGGCCACACAGGTGAACTCTCCATTATTGTGTGAGGTCAGCGGGCCAGACTCATAGACTGAGCCAGTGGCCACCTGGGAGCCATTGAACCACCAGGTGTAGGTGCTGGGGGGCTGAGAGGAGGCTGAACAGGTGAGGGTCACATTCTGGCCCATCACGGCCAACCATGGGCCCATAACGACAGGAGTATCTGGCCCATCTGAAACATAAAGCTGATTATTAAACAGGATCACTACGTTTAATGTGACAATTTTGGACAACGTGGTTGCCTGTTGTAGCGTAGCACATTAATGTTTCATTTATATTTTTATATCAATATATTGGGGGGGGGGACATTTTGACCAGATTTGAATATTGTGTGTGCGTGTGGGGGGGGGGGGGGGTGTCCCCCAATATATATTATGATTACAGACCTGCATTACATTACATTTACATTTAATCATTTAGCAGACACTCTTGTCCATGGTAATCATCATCAATCATCATGGTAATCAAACAATTGAGTCAACACGAGCTGGCATGTTACAGAATCAGAATCAGAATTCAGTTTATTTGCCATGTATGTTATACAAACACGGAATTTACTGTGGCAGGGAAGTGCCAACAATAATCATACACAAATTTTAAATAAAGTGAAAGTACAAAAGTTTAACTATAGCTAAGAACTAAACAATCTAAGAATAAATCAATTTAAATATAAAATATATATAAAAATAAAAATAAGAATGAGCAGCATGAGTGGTCGACAGTACAATCAGATACTGAGATAAGGTGGCTTATGCATAGTGTAATTGCCATTAGATGGACTTATAATAGTTCAATAAATGAATGAATGTCAGTGGGAGTCCTTGGCCTTGTTGAAGAGGCCAATAGCAGATGGAAAAAAACAGTTGTTGTGGTGTGAGGTTTTGGTCCTGATGGACCGCAGCCTTCTGCCGGAGGGGAGTAGCTGGAACAGGGAGTGTCCAGGGTGGGAGGGGTCGGCCACAATCTTCCTCGCTCGCCTCAGGGTCCTGGAGGTGTGCAGGTCCTCGAGGGTAGGCAGATTGCAGCCGATCACTTTTTCAGCAGTGTGGTTGATAGGCTGCAGTTTGCTCTTGTCCTTGGCAGTGGCAGCAGGGTACCAGACGTGATGGAGGAGGTGAGGATGAACTCAATGATAGCTGTGTAGAAGTGCACCATCATTGTCTTTGGCAGGTTGAATTTCTTCAGCTGCCGTAGGAAGTAAATCCTCTGTTGTGCGTTTTTGGTGAGGGAGCTGATGTTCAGTTCCCACTTGAGATCCTGGGAGAGGATGGTGCCCAGGAAGTGGAAGGACTCCACAGTGTTGACTGGGGAGTCACACAGGTTGATGGGGGTGAATGGGGCTGTATTCTTGCCGAAGTCCACAACCATCTCCACTGTCTTGAGAGCATTGAGCTTTAAGTTGTTCTGGCTACACCAGGTCACCAGGTTGTCAGCTTCCAACCTGTAATCAGACTCGTCCCCATCAGAGATGAGCCCAATGAGGGTGGTGTCGTCCGCAAACTTCAGAAGTTTGACAGACGGATGGCTTGAGGTGCAGCTGTTGGTGTACAGGGAGAAGAGCAGAGGGGAAAGGACGCAGCCCTGAGGAGATCCGGTGCTGAAGGACCGGGAGTCAGAGACATGTGTTCCCAGCTTAACGCACTGCTTCCTGTCAGACAGGAAGTCTCTGATCCACCTGCAGGTGAAGTCGGGCTCGTTCAGCTGGGAGAGCTTGTCCTAAAGCAAGGCAGGAATTATTGTGTTGAAGGCAAAGCTGAAATCCACAAGCAGGATCCTGATCCACAAACAGGATCCTGCACCTTCTCCCACACCTTCTCTCTTGATTGTTCAAGCCAGAGAACACTTTGCCAACCATCCCTGCCAAGTCAACACAGGTTCATTCATAATGTTTCTGTCATGGGGTTTACACTACACACAAGGCACTTTTGGCAATATGCTCGTAATAGTCACTGTGTCCGTAGAAAAAAAACGAGTACATAGAAGCACACTGTCATGGGGTATCACCAGACACAGCACCATGAAGGGACACACGTTAACTTGCATTCATTTGGAAGATTCTCAGTGCATGACAACTTACAGCTAATGTTCAGACTTATAGACTGTCTGGCCATGTCGTGACTGATGCCATTGGAGACGTTGCACCTGAACGGCCCCGTGTCATAGCGGGTTACCGTAGGGATGCTGAGAGTGGAACCGCCATTGGTCAGCCGAACCAAACTGGCATTGACCTCAGAGCTGCCATTAAGCCAGAAGTAGGAGAGGGAGGAGCCAGTGGTGACAGAGCAAGTGAAAACTGCTGTGTCATTTAGCTCCACCAGGTCGGTGGCATCGGCCCTCAGGGTGGTGTTTGAAATGGGCTCTGTGAGGAGAAGAGAGCAGAGGTCATTGTCACATGGTTCACATTGTCACATGCCACACAGGTTCCATCCTTTTTCTTGAAGACGTATAAAAATATATTTTCTTTCTGCTTTGGACAGATACATACACTATGACCTGTTTAGGGTTGAACTTCCGTAAAACATAGATCTTGGTAACCGTAACTACGGCAAGTGCTCGGAAAAGTATGGTATGGCCAGGTTGTTGAACTTTGTATAAACTCCTATCCCAGGCCTACCCTTCATTTATGACAAATATAAACATGGCAAATATAGCTTCACATTTACATGACACTCTTATCCAGAGCGACTTACAGTAAGTACAGGGACATTGCCCCGAGGAAAGTAGGGTGAAGTGCCTTGCAACATCATTTTGCATTGCGGGGAATCGAACCAGCAACCTTCTTATTACCAACCCAACTCCCTCACCATTCAGCCATCTGACTCCCGCTTTACTATGATATCAGTTAGCACCGGCATGGAAACACAGACTAACAGGCAGACAAATGGGCATTCAGAAGGCTAGGCAGAAAGAAAGAAAGACAGACAGGCGGGCAGACAGACATGTAGGCCAACTGAACGTCTTACCTTGGACCGACAAAATCACATTCAGTTCTATGGATGGCCCTTGCATCAAATATAGTCCTGAATCTGCCACCTGGAGAGATCTTATGGACAGAGCCAAAAGGGTTGAGTTGAAGGTAATCCGGCTTGCCCATGTAGGATTAGGAAAGGAACCTATGGGGCACCACTGCATGATGAATGTTGATCCATGAAACCACATCCCTCCTGGGATGGATGTCTCTGGGTACACCTGCAGTGTGACATCGCTGTTCACAGCTGCATGATTCAGAGACGCGACTATCGTCTGACCACTAACATCTGAGAGGATAAGGTGTCATTAGGCTTTGATTGCAATAACCTATTTGGTTAAATGATACATTTGATAAAATATTAATCTAGGTTGGTTATGTCTACTGTATATATTTAAACTTGTATTTTTTCCTTTAAACAAACATTTTATTTACAAACAAATGTATGTATGCATGATCTTTCACCTGTTAGACATTGAAATTTAAAAAGTACATCAAACATAATCAATCTCATCACTGATCTCTCACCTAATGGAAAATTAATCTGTAAAAGTTTTTGTCAGTGATTCAGAATTACCTTTACTGGTGGTGAGAAACAGCAGGAGACACAGCACAGGATACTCCATGTTACCTAATGAAAAGTGAGCGGTATGATTTCAGTATCGTAGCCACAATCCTTTTTCAATCAGCAAATATTTATTCAAGATCATACAGTTTATGGCTCAAAGGATTCAAATATAGCTTGTCGTCAGCACTGACACACAGCAACACACCCTTCCAAGCCCTGTTATGCCCTGGTCTGTTTTGAATGGTGTTTGGGTTGGGCTGTGTTTGTTATGTTTTTTAAACAGCTTGTCAGCATGGAATGTCATCCTTTTTGGTTTGGAGGTTAGGACAACTTCAGTACACAGTATGATGTTTGTGGGGCTTGCAGCAACTTCAACCAAAATTTTGATTTTTACAGTAAGGTAATGTCATTGTAATATCCTTTACTTCCTTACTTCAGTACACAGAAGATCATACAGGTGCATATGACACACAGGTCTCTTCTCACCACATGATGACTAAGAGGTACTTACAGTAAGTCGCTCTGGATAAGAGCGTCTGCTAAATGACTGAATGTAAATGAATGTAAGAAGAAATAACAATTTGCACAAAAACCATTGCCCAACCAAACTACAAGGTAAGTTAGTATGTTATCGTGTTCTTTCAAGAATATATGCTGCTTTGAGGGTTGAGGTGAGGGCTTTGTGCACGAAAGTGTTTTGCACAATAAACTCAACAAAACATTTCTGTGTCTCTTGTGGGTTATATGGGCATGATTTCTTGTCACTATGCATGTGTGACAAAAATGGCAAATAAAAGATTCCACCAGGAATCCATCTTCTTCTAATAGGCTAAAGGCGATACATGTATGCTAACATTAGATGACTATTTGTGTCACGGCCACAGCTGTTTCGGTTTTGCCCTTCCCTAGTGTTTCCCTGTGTCTGTCATTAGCTGTGTTCGATTTCATGCAGCTCTGGCGGCTCCGACAGCAGGCTGCAGGCGACCGCCGCCCCCCCTGGACCTGCCCCGACCCTCTGCCCTGCCTCCGGGCCATCCCCCCTGGACCTGCCCCGACCCTCTGCCCTGCCTCCGGGCCATCCCCCCTGGACCTGCCCCGACCCTCTGCCCTGCCTCCGGGCCATCCCCCCTGGACCTGCCCCGACCCTCTGCCCTGCCTCCGGGCCATCCCCCCTACCCTGCCCCGACCCTCTGCCCTGCCTCCGGGCCATCCCCCTACCCTGCCCCGACCCCCCACCCTGCCTTGTGGGACATCCGTTGACGTCCCTTGAGAAGGTTGAACTGTCCCGGCCACAATCGTGTCCCCGTTTTGGGTTTTTCCCTAGTGTCCTAGTGTTTCCTTGTGTCTGTCATTGTCTTCACCTGTGTCTCGTTCAGTGGTTTCAGTCTTGTTAGTCTCATTGTGTTCACATGTGTCTTGTTTGGTTCTGTGTATTTAGGTTCCTGTTTTGTGTCCAGTCTTTGTCTTGTCCTTACCCATGATCAGCATGAGTACCCTGTCTGTTTCCTGTTTTTTGAAAATAAACCCTTTGTTCAACACAAACAACAGCTAAAAAAAAGAAAATTTTGCCTGGGAGAGACTTATCCATAGGGTAGCTACATAACTTCAGTGTGTTCAGTTCAATTCCCTCAAACCTGTGGGTTCAGCATGAGCAAGAACGCAAAATACTCCTAAGAAGCGTAAAACACTTATGGCATTCTTTATCACTACTGGTGTTGGCACATCTAAAATATCTACAAAGAGTTTTTTGCTCATTAATACTTTAGCTTGTTTAGGTGATAAAGTCTTAATATCTCCCAACAAGGACCAAGTATTCAATGCCTTTTCAAAATTCAAAACATGTCACTGATTTGCTTCCATAGATCTGTGGACTGCCGTAAAACTATACTAATATTATAATGTTTCACGGTCTTATGATCTCCAAGGTTTTTGTTGAAGCAAATTAGCTTTCCTAAAAGCGTCCCTTTGTAATACTGTGTTCCGCTTCTTCTCTTGGGATTCCCATGATTATAAAGTTGCTGCAATTGCATTGATTCCAGAATCTGAAGACCTATTGAAGAAACAAAAGAAAGACAAAGGAAAATCCACCACTCCCATTTAAGGAAATTCACTTTCATAAACAATGCCTGCGTAACCACAATTTTGTATCATATATTCAATTTAAAAGGATCATGTCCCATTTACAAATATACAGAATATAGGCCGGTGTATTACCACATACTTTCATAAATACGTACATACTTGTTACAAATAAACTTATAGAAAATAAATCATCTTTGCGATTCATATAAAAGACATATATGTATTTGTCCTGTAAGGCAGCATTGGCTAATGTCAGAAAATCTTTTCACAGTTTGACCACAAGGAATGTAACCAATATCGCAACCTGACCTAGACTACAGGTAAAAATAAATGAAAAACTTTTAGACATAAAACTTTATTTAAGAATATACATCACAGAAGGGAAATATAAACTGTCTTTTACAAGAATTTAAACAAAGAATTTGTACATGATCATCAAGTTTTTGTTAACTGTTAATGCATGAATTTTGTAAAAGTAGCCTAGAAAGGCGAACATAAAATATTTTAATTAGATCGGTATTCATTTGACGTAAACACAAAATGATGGATGGATCGTACATTAAACTCACTGATGTCACTGAATGATGTCACTGAATATAAAACAAATACATTTACATTTATTCATTTAGCAGACGCTTTTATCCAAAGCGACTTCCAAGAGCTTTACAAAGTGCATAGGTTACTGATAATAACAACAAGATAGCCCCAAAGCATTGCAGGTAGCCAAAACAAGAAACACAAATTGTTAACAACCAAAAATTAAGTGCCAAAGGGAAGAACCATAAGAACATGTAGTTAAGCAAGTTACAATTTAAACAACATGAATCTCTAAGTGCAAGTGTACCTGTAGAAAAAGCAGCAGCAGTAAAATACAAATAAGATGAACTAAAATAGAGTATTTTGCAGCGAATACAACAGTTTAAATCAGTTGCCACTAACAAACAAGAGCAACAAGTATCTAAGCAAGAGTCATTGTGATCCTTGAGGAAACTAGCAAAAGACCAAGGCAAGGCCCCTTTAACCCGTGATGGCATCACTTCAGAATTTGTGCACAGAGAGTATAACAGAACACTTTAGTTTGCTCATCTTTCTTCCTATTTCACCTCACACGCTGCTCCCCTGCCTTTTATTCTCTTTTCCTACAAACATTCCCAAAGGATGGGTCTAGTGGCGCTACGGAATGTATGAGAAGGAAGTCAGTCGACCAGCTAATATATGTAGCTGATTCTGAACAAACTCGTCTTCGATATGAACGTGTTCTAACACGTTTAAAATGTTAACACAATAGTAAATATTTGACCTTTTTTTTTTTTTTATGATATGGGAAGCTGAGCTTCCCTTGCAGGAAATCGCCACTGGTCTAACTAAGCAATATGAACGAAACTACACCATCTTTGTTCACTGGTTTGTGAATTTGGCTCAGTTATGATTGTATTGAAAATGCCAATCCAGTCTTCTACAGATCAGTGGAAGGGAAGTTAAGGGAGGACAGTGGATAGAGTGAGGAGGTGGAGGTCTATCAAACAAGTGGTCTTGGTATTGGTATAGCCTACACTATGACCCAGGGCCGGTTCTTCCTATAGGCGACATAGGCAGCCGCCTTGGGCGGTATGAAGAGGGGGCGGCATTTTCCCTGGTACATCCATTAATTAACTATCCCGCACCACCAGCAGAGGGCGCCAACCGCGCCAACCGCTCAACCTGTTTGGGTTGAGCTTCCGTAAAACTTTGCCGTAGCTCTTGGTAACCGTAATTACAGCAATGTACGGTATGGCCAGGTTGTTGAACTTAGCATAAACTCCTATCCCAGGCTCCTATCATTTATGACTGAGCAAATATGTCAAATACAGCTTCACAATGATATCATTTAGCACTGGGATGTGTAAATGCAATATTTTAATATCAAATCCCTTCATTTGTCAATTGTGTTGAGTGGGCGTGATAGTAGGCTGCCGTGGCCATTGCATGCTGTGCCCAAGGGCATCTGAGCGTGGGGTTGTTGTAGTGTTTGACACGTGCGCCGTGCCCCGTGGGGGTGTTTATATAAGAGGGGCTGTCCAAGTGCCCGGTGGGGGTTTCTATGTGCGGGTGCTTTAACTTGTGTGCCGGAAGATCTGTGTGTCTGGCTCAATGCTGTACCTTACTTTATGAATTCTAATAAAGTAACCTTGCTGTACCCCGAGCGTTCCCTCTCCTTTGTTCAGCTGTGTTTACACTCCATAGCGGAAGCAAGGTTTATTACAATATTTGCAATTTGACCACAAGGAATGTAACCAATATTGCACCCTGACTACTGGTAAAAATAAAATAAAAACTTTTAGACACAAATTTTTATTTAAGAAAATAAATCACAGAAGGGAAATATAAACTCTTTCACAAGAATTTAAACGTGATATGTACATATTGCAAGTTTTTGTTAACTGTTAATGCATGTATTTTGTAGAAGTAACCTAGAACGGCAAAAACAAAAGATTTTAATTAGATCGGTAGCCTAGATTCATTTGACGTAAACACAAAATTGGATCGTACATTAAAAGGTATGTTGCTGAGTATAAAACAAAGACAGAGACAAGGCCCCTTTAACCCGTGATGGCATCACTTTAGGATTTGTGCACAGAGATTATAACAGAACACTTGAGTTTGCACATCTTTCTTCCTATGTCACCTTACACTCTGCTCCCCTGCCTTTTGTTCCCTTGCCTACAAACATTCCCAAAGGATGGGTCTAAGCAATATGAACAGACCTACACTGAGGGTCTCAGTGGGACCACAGGTCATTGACCACAGGGACAAAGAGAGCGACCAGAACCGTCAGCATCAAACCAGCGCCGGAGGGGAGTGGGACAACCGAGTTTCCTGAAGGAGAGACTAGGCAGAGGAGAAAGGAAGGAGAAGGTGGAGAATGTTTTACTTTAGAAAATGATCTCCGTTTCATCCTTTGACAAGCACAACCAATGAAACACATAAAACATTTTTACAATTAACTGTTAACACAACATACAGTTAACATCCAAATCCACTGACATAACAATCAGTATGATTTCATTTCCATTGAACCTCCTCAACCCACTTACCAGTGATGTTTAATTTGTGAATCTTGGACATGGTGATGTTGGTCACAGAGTTGATGGCATTGCACGTGTATTGCCCTGCATTTTCAGTCAGGACTGGTACATCCAGTATTGGGTTGTTTTTCGACAATGACTTCTGGTTGAACAACCAATTGTATTGGCTGGTTGGCCAGGAATCGGCAGAGCACTTCAGAGTGACTTTGACGCCTGAGCCAATCACAGCAGAGTCAGGCCCACTGATCGATATATCCAGAGGGCCATCTGTGCAGAAAGGGATTATAGAAGAGTTATAATACACTGTCCTGGACACTTGATGGTCTGGATTCACATGGTCAGGTTAGCTACTACAGGCAGGTGTGTGCATGCATGGAAGCATCCAAAATAGAGGACAAAAGGGGAGTCAGGTGGCTGAGCGGTTAGGGAATCGGGCCAGTAATCAGAAGGTTGCTGGTTTGATTCCTGGCTGTGCAAATTATGTTATGTCCTTGGGCAAGGTACTTCACCCTACTTGCCTCGGGGGAACGTCCCTGTACTTACTGTAAGTCGCTCTGGATAAGAGCGTCTGCTGAAATGACTAAATGTAAATGTAAATTAGTGTGACCGTAACAGGGCACTGTAGAAGGCTTAATGCATTCCTCCGTCATAATTTAATGAATGAATATCATTGAATTATGCTGTTTGATCATGATTAATGTGTAGGGATTTGTAAATAGTGAAGAGTGTTTTATAACTCATGGTACACAAGGCCATAAATAGTACTTACAGTTGACCTTTAGGTGGTATGGTGGACTGGTATGATTACCAGCAAGGTTGGTAGCCACACACTGATAGGTTCCATTGTCAGAGAGCGTCACAGGATTGAAGTGCAGAGTGTTGTTGAGGATGTGGAGAGATGAGTTTGTGGAGCCGTTAAGTGAGATGCTGTTCTTCATCCAGTAGAGGGCGCTGTAGGACCCGTTGACTTCACATGTAACTGTTAGTTGTTTGAGGTTTATTGGCGCTGTGTTGGGTTTGACTGTTATTGATGTGATGCCCGCTGTGGAGTGTAGGGATAGTGTCAGGCAAAGTGTCAACGCGGTTCCTTCCGTACAGTGACAGATTCAACACGTTCTGATATTAATTGCAATGTAGAATCAGTGCTTGATGAACAATATCGTAGGGAACATACTGTAGTGTGCCTATGTTTTCTAGCCTTCTTGCCTATAGGTCATGAAAACAGTGGATCAAAGAAATGCTTTTGAGATTATCTATGCATGTTTGATCAATTACACTTACCGATAACAGTGAGTTTCTGAGAGGCAGTGCTGTTCTTGTTTGTGATGTTGTTGAGAGCCATACAGGTGAACTCTCCATTATTGTGTGAGGTCAGGGTGCCAGACTCATAGACTGAGCCAGTGGCCACCTGGGAGCCATTGAACCACCAGGTGTAGGTGCTGGGGGGCTGAGAGGAGGCTGAACAGGTGAGGGTCACATTAGCCCCCAACTCACTGACAGTTGGTCCGTGAATCATGGGCTTCTCAGGTCCATCTGTTACATAAAATCGAATAAAAATGTGTCATGACCCTTGTATGAATGAAAGAGCTACCTCAAAGCACATGGTGGTACAGTGAGACTGCTAAAACACACAGGTATCGGCCTGTAACTTCCGATATAACTTACAGTTCACGACAAGCTTGTATCCAGGACTGGTGTAGTTGCCCACAGCATTGCTAGCTTTGCATGTGTAGACACCCTGGTTTGAAAGCTGGACGGTTGTGAAGGTGACTGTCCTGTTGTCCATGGAGAAAACGGTCCAGTGGTCAGGTTGGAGGTACGAGCCATCCTTCATCCAGTGGATTGAGGGGGATTCTCCATCCACACTGCAGGTCATGGAGAAGGACTCATTCAGTATGGCTGGTTTTCCTCCGTCGCTTATGGTTGAGAATGTTATTGGATCTATGAGAAAGAGAACAAATATTGGTATTGCTTCATGGCACTGCTTGGTGATGTATTGCTACCTAGGTAAATACTTAGTAACAATTACTTTTTATCTCATTTACCAAAAAGCCATAGAGAAAAAAGCTAGACTATTTACTTGTTAACAAGACATCATTGGAACTGTATCTAGGTTACTTGCATATTAACCGTCTGACAAATGATGCAACTATTAACTATTTAGTGGAAAGAAGCCTGATTTCTACTGCTGACATGAAATACGTAATACTCACGGATGACAGTGAGCCTGTGAGAGGCTGTGCTGCTCTTGTTTGTGATGTTGTTGAAGGCCATACAGGTGAACTCTCCATTATTGTGTAAGGTCAGCGGGCCAGACTCATAGACTGAGCCAGTAGCCACCTGGGATCCATTGAACCACCAGGTGTAGGTGCTGGGGGGCTGAGAGGAGGCTGAGCAGGTGAGGGTCACATTCGCACCTGATGCGGCTAACCATGGTCCAAACAACGTTGGTATCTCTGGTCCATCTGTCAGGGAGAAACCGGTTCAGAAAATGGCAAACATCTAACCAAAATGGTTAATCTTTTAGCAATTGGTGGGTGTAAAATGTTGGGAATTTTTAAGGGAAGGACTTGATGGAGCTAAACTGTACAACATTTTATTGTCTCCACATTGAAAAAAACTGTACTCACAGTTTACCACAAGGCTGTATGCATTGCTGGTCATGTTGCTTACTGCATTCATGGCTTGGCATTTGTAGTCACCCATGTCTGAGTGCTGGATTGGGTTAATGATTACTGTTTGGTTGTCCACAGCAAAGTTAGTTCTGTTGTTGGAAGACATGAGCAGGCCATCCTTCCACCAATAGACGTGGTCGACTGGTCCTGTCACATTACAGTTCATGGTGTATGACTGACCCTCAACGGGTGACTTCAGGGATGTGTGGATCTGCACTTGTGTGATGGGAGCTGTAATGGGAGAACAAAGGAACGGTATCCATCGATGAGCTTTTTCAACGCGACTGCAAAAGTTCAACACGTTGTGAGAGTTGAATGGTTGTTTTGGGAAAGCATGCCAAGTTTTCAAGCAAATGCTGAATGCACAATGAAGGTCTTAAGCCAACCGATACGTTCGTACGGAACAAGATTAACCACACATCTGGCATCTACTAAACGTAGCTGAAATTAGAAAACCAAGAACAATCAACGAAGTGGCACGAAATCACACTCACGGATGACAGTGAGCATGCGAGAGGCAGTGCTGTTCTTGTTTGTGATGATGTTGAAGGCGATACAGGTGAACTCTCCATTATTGTGTGAGGTCAGCGGGCCAGACTCATAGACTGAGCCAGTAGCCACTTGGGAGCCATTGAACCACCAGGTGTAGGTGCTGGGGGGCTGAGAGGAGGCTGAACAGGTGAGGGTCACATTTTGGCCCATCACGGCCAACCATGGGCCCATAACGACAGGAGTATCTGGCCCATCTGAAACATAAAGCTGATTATTAGACAGGATCACTACAGTATTGACCTGATGCCGGTAACAGGAGATCAATCACCATTATGATGATTCTCACAAAGACCACACGATGATCCATTCATCAGCACAATCATCAGGTAAAGTGTTCAACTTCCTTCAGACAGTCAGTAAGGACGTTCAGGCTTAGAAACGTATCTAAATGTATTCCATCGCAACTCACGTCATTAACTGTAAGCATCTAAACCAATTCTGTTCTTTCATTGATCAGCGGTACTCACAGTTGACCTTGAGTGTGTAGTTGCCGCTCTTCATTTGGCTCAGAGGGTTTGTCGCGGAACACTGATAGTGTCCATTGTCAGAGAGAAGGACGGGGCTGAATGTGAGAGTGCTGTTGTCCGTGGAGAAGACCCTTCTGCTGTCGGGGTAGAAAGGCAGTTGGTCCCTCATCCAGTGCACAGAGTAAACACTCCCTGTCGTTTCACAGGTCAGGTTGAACGTGTGGTTCGCTATTGGCTGAGCTCCCAGTACTTTCACCGTGGCCATGGTAACCGGCTCTGCACGGAGAGAACGGGTTAGGATCATAGGGGAAATCAACGGGGTACATAAGCGAGTCGTAAACTATTTTGAAATGGGAAGTCGTCGTCTTATCCCACTCACCAATCACGGTGAGCTTCTGAGAGGCAGTGCTGTTCTTGTTTGTGATGATGTTGAAGGCCACACAGGTGAACTCTCCATTATTGTGTGAGGTCAGGGGACCAGCCTCATAGACTGAGCCAGTGGCCACCTGGGAGCCATTGAACCACCAGGTGTAGGTGCTGGGGGGCTGAGAGGAGGCTGAACAGGTGAGGGTCACATTTTGGCCCGTCAAGGCTAAGGCCTTCCCAGTGGTAACTGGCATTTCTGGTCCAACTGTAGAAAACAATTTACAGTTTTTAGTTGTAGTTTTTTTTTTCTTTTGGTAAACCAGAAATAAAACATGGGAATTTCATTACTCACAGTTCACCAGCAGACTGTATGGATTGCTTGTCTTGTTGCTCACTGCATTGAAGGCCTCACATGAATAGTTGCCATTGTCTGAGCGCTGGACTAGGTTGATGGTCAGTGTTTTGTTGACTACAGAGAAGACGCTGTCAGCAGAGATCATCTGATTGTTCTTCATCCAGTGTATGTAGTCCGCAGGGCCAGACACATTGCAACTCAGAGTAAACGACTGGTTCTGAATCGGTTGTTTGCCAGCGCTGTTCACCGTAACTGCTGATATTGGCTCTGAGTAGAAAAAGAAACGACATGGCTGTTTGTTAGCTTTGTTTTCATTTTTTTATGAATCGAGATGTGGCAGAAGAGTGATATAACAGAGAGAATAAAAAAAAGAAACAAATATCCAAACAATTTCAAAATGGCTCCCGTGCCTAATTCTGGCGTAAAAACATCCTTACCCACAATCCTGATCATGGTCGTCACACTGGCTGACCTCCGAGTGACACTGTTTTGGGCTGAGCACATGTAATTTCCTGTTTGGGACTGTTTGCTGTTTCCCAAAAGCAGCCGTGTGCCTGACTGGTTTAACGGCTGCCCCTCAAAGCTCCACTGATAGGTTGCATTGGGGTTGGACTGGGCGGAGCATGACAGAGTGATGTCGGAACCCACAATGTAAGCAGCCATCTTGGGGTTGGTTGTTATGGTAGGGTTACTTGGGCCATCTTGGAAGAGAAACGGTTGGCATCGTCATGGTGATCAAACAATTGAGTAAACACAAACTAGCACATTACCCGCACCGTCTCTTAATGATGGTTTAAGGCAGAGAACACTTTGCCAACCATCCATGTCAAGTCAACACAAGTTGATTCATAATGTTTCTGTCATGGGGTTAACACTACACACAAGGCACTTTTGGCAATATGCTCGTAACAGTCACTGTGTCCGTAGAAAAAAAACGAGTACATAGAAGCACACTGTCATGGGGTATCACCAGACACAGCACCATGAAGGGACACACGTTAACTTGCATTCATTTGGAAGATTCTCAGTGCATGACAACTTACAGCTAATGTTCAGACTTATAGACTGTCTGGTCATGTCGTGACTGATGCCATTGGAGACGTTGCACCTGAACGGCCCCGTGTCATAGCGGGTTACCATAGGGATGCTGAGAGTGGAACCGCCATTGGTCAGCCGAACCAGACTGGCCGTGACCTCAGAGCTGCCATTAAGCCAGAGGTAGGAGAGGGAGGAGCCAGTGGTGACAGAGCAAGTGAAAACTGCTGTGTCATTTAGCTCCACCAGGTCGGTGGCATCGGCCCTCAGGGTGGCGTTTGAAATGGGCTCTGTGAGGAGAAGAGAGCAGAGGTCATTGTCACATATACCCACACAGGTTCCATCTTTTTTCTTAAAAGACGTAGAAATGTTCTTGTCTTCTGTCTTTTTTCTGCTTTGGACAGAACCATACATTATGACCTGTTTACTGTTGAGCTTTCGTAAAACCTTGCCGTAGATCTTGATAATCCCTAAAATAACCTTCATTTATGACTGAACAAATATGGCAAAGACAGCTTCACAATGATATCAGTTGCATGTGTAAATGCAATCTTTTCTAATTCAAATTCCTTCGTCAGTTGAGATGAAATACATACACAAAAGTCTGTGTTTGTGCGCGTGTGTGTGAGAGAGAATTTAAGTAATAAATGAGCATGTGTGCATTTTGTTAGTGCAAAAGTTGACAAGAAAGTCAAGAAAAACTAGATTTACATAAAGATAGAGAGACAGAAACACAGACAAACAGGCAGGCAGACTGACATACACACAGACATATAGATAGATAGATAGGCAGGCAGGCAGGCAGGCAGGCAGGCAGGCAGGCAGGCAGGCAGGCAGGCAGGCAGGCAGACAGGCAGGCATTCAGAAGGCAAGGCAGAAAGAAAGACAGACAGGCGGGCAGACAGACATGTAAACCAACTGAACGTCTTACCTTGGACCGACAGAGTCACATTGAGTTTTATGGATGGCCCTTCCATCAAATATAGTCCTGAATCTGCCACCTGGACTGATCTTATGGACAGAGCCAAAGAGGTTGAGTTGAAGGTGATCCGGCGTGCCCATGTAGGATAAACAAAGGAACCAACGGGGGACCACTGGACAATTGTTGTTCCATGAGCCCACGTCCCATATTCGAAGGACGTCTCTGGGTACACCTGCAGTGTGACATTGCTGTTCACAGCTGCAGGATTGGGAGACGCGAGTATCGTCTGACCACTAACATCTGAGAGGATAAGGTGTCATTAGGCTTTGATTGCAAAAACTCTGAACTGATTTGGTTAAATTATACATTTGATAAAATCTCAATCTAGGTTGGTTATGTCTACCGTATATTTAAACATGTATATTTTACTTTAAACAAACATTTTATTTACAAACAAATGTATGTATGCATGATCTTTCACCTGTTGGACGTGATTGAAATTTAAAAAGTACATCAAACATAATCAATCTCATCACTGATCTCTCACCTAATGGAAAACTAATCTCTAAAAGTTTTTGTCAGTGATTCAGAATTACCTTTACTGGTGGTGAGAAACAGCAGGAGACACAGCACAGGATACTCCATGTTACCTAATGAGAAATGAGCTGTATGATGTCAATACCGCAGCCACACTCCTTTTTAAATCAGCAAATATTTGTTCAAGATCACACTCTATGGCTCAAAGGATTCAAATATAGCTTGTCGTCAGCACTGACACACAGCAGCACACCCTTCCAAGCCCTGTTATGCCCTGGTCCACTTTTAACTGTGTTTTGGGTTGACACACTGGGGTGTGTTCGTGGTCGTGTTAGTTATGCTTTACTGTAAATCTGATGGGTTCTTTACGTACCCTTGAAGGTGCCTACGTATGGCACAACGAGTGAACTGATGAATGAGTGGCCTATTCGGAATTAAAAAGACACTGATTAACTACCAGCACGTGACACAGCAATACTTTTGAAAACACAACCTTCAGCTTATCTGAAATAGCTGCTGCATGTATATACAATAAATGTGTAACATTTTATGATATATATTTGATATATATAGACATAATGAGGAATTTTCATCTTCAATATTTCCAATATCAAGCAAGTACAGGAAACCTGTGTGACTGCTTTACACTCGTACACACACACACACACACACACACAGACACACACAGACACACACACACACACACACACAGACACTCACTAAAGACTTTTCTGTGGTTGTAAGACTTTGTCATTGTTGAAAGTATCAAGTCAGAATTTAAACAGCTTGTCGGCATGGAATGTCATCCTTATTGGATGGGTTAGGACGACTTCAGTACACAGTATGATGTTTGTGGGGTTTGCAGCAACTTCAAGTCAAACTGTGATTTTTATAACTATTTACAATAAGGTAATGTCATTGTAATATCCTTTACTTCCTTACTTCATATATGACACACAGGTGTCTTCTCGCCACATGATGACTAAGAAGAAATACCAATTTGCACAGAAACCATTGCCCAACCATACTACAAAGTCTTTTTGTATGTTATTGTGTTCTTTCAAGAATATATGCTGCTATCTTACTTAAACAATTACAGTATTTAGAAATACAATCAGGCGCCTAGGAATGACCTCATGTAGGCTGTAGTCTTATCAGGATTAGTTGTATGTCATTGTTGTACATATTTCAGTGAAAGATTAGTTACAATTTGTGAACTTGTTTACCTAACTCCTGCTTTTGAATATAAAGGAACCACAAACTGTAGAATTTGTCATTGTGATTCTAACAGAAAGGTGTCAAGTATTCAGTATCAAGGAAAAGGAGATTTCGTAAGTGACAGATTGCACTATAGTGTGGCACATTTGTCAATGGATGAGTTTTCCAAGCCATACTCCAGAAATCTATAACAACATTTTTTCTGTGAAACTCGCAATGACACATGCCATGTTATAACCTTAAACATAATAAAGCAATGATTGAATCCATCACATGTCGCCATACCTCTGGATTATTCATTCACTATTGATCTTTAACCGCAAGTATGGTGCAATGTCTTTTTTTTCCAGAACATTCCCTACCAGTCTCTGAACAGGGAACACCCTTTTGACAATATGGCTATTTCGGAGCTGGTCAAGTTTTTTTTTCAAATCCGTAAATGCTCATCACTGATTGGTCAACCAGTATTGTATCTTTACATCTACAGTCTCCTGATATTGTGGTCTGTTAAACCATGACATGCTGGATATTTAGTTTGTATGTATTTGCCAGTGTATAGACACTTCCCAGATCACTGGAACACAGAGGAAGGGTCCAGTCAAAGAAAAGGGGGAGGAGCCATACACTACTTGTCTGCTGATACTTACTCCAGACAGGGATGCGTGGGGGATGTTGCTGTGTGTGCACGTTGGTGTGGTGGTTGAAGGTCAGACTGGAATAACACTCACCCTAACCCTAACTCTCACCCCTATGTGTAGCCCTCTGTGATATTGCTTGTAAAGAAAAAGGGCTCTACGCTGAAGTGTTGATATGATTTAAATAAGATCCTCTCTGGTCCTCCTAAACACCAGTCAACTCATGCTTCAGACCTGGCCCATTCATTCACATGTAGTCATTTAGCAGACGCTGTTATCCAGAGTGACTTACAGTAAGTACAGGGACATTGCCCCCGAGGCAAGAAAGGTGAAGTGCCTTGGCCGAGAATTGAACCGACAACCTTCTGATTAATAGCCCGATTCTCTAACTGCTCATGACGTGAGTTCATCCCTCAAGCGACCCTAAGGGTTTAATGACTTTAGAGCAAGCCTGGTTGGTTCACAGCACAAGGAGTTACAGTATGATACAGAAACTGGTTCTGTGGTGATAAGAAGAGAAGAACAGAGAGAGAACATGATAGAGAGAGTATGAGGGAGAGAGAGACAGAGAGAAAGAGAGAGAGAGAGAGAGAGAGAGAGAGAGAGAGAGAGAGAGAGAGAGAGAGAGAGAGAGAGAGAGAGAGAGAGAGAGAGAGAGAGAGACAAACACATAACAGACAACAAACATATCATGCCGAGAAAGGGCAGAGCGGTTTCTATTACACCTACTGTTATGTTTGGACCTGAATGTCAATTCATAGGGGCAAATGTGATTTCATAAAAATGTTTTCCATTGAATTGTTTGCTTTTTAATCTTTTTATTAATGGAAATTATATTGAGAAAATGCTAAACTTGCTGATTCATGGATCAGAAGACTTCTTTGGAGTGGCAACAGTTCCAAGAATTGAAAACACACGCATTCGCACGCACACACAAACACACAGACACTTTATTTACACACACCATCACACGGCGTGGAAATTCCGTTTACTTCCCAAACCAGTATCTTCATTTCGTAGTACTCATTGAATACCACACTTTCATGTAACCTTAAACTCTAACCGTAACCCCACCATCCTCCCAAAAGAGTTGGAAATTACAGTCTAGGAACTAGGAGAACCCAGATAATCACTCATCACTTTGAGGGTAGCGATGGCTTTGACCTGAAGACTGTTGCCATTGCCATGACAACATAAACGCTCAAGATGGCCACCATAAAAGAGAGGAGGAAGAGAGCCCCTGTGGTCCAATGAACGGAGGCTCAGCCGTTCCAAATGGCCAACTACCATTCTTTAGAAATTCTTTAGAGCTGGGAAAGACTGTAGACTGTAGGTGTCTAGAACTGTGAAAACAATCAAGGCTTGTGGAAACACGACATCCACACGAGCATCTCACATGCTGGTGTTGTGTTTCACTTCCCTGATTTTACCTGCTGAAACAATATATCTGTAAAGATTAGCATCTATAACATCAGTAACTCTGATATTAAGAGATCTAATATTTCACCTTGAATCAAAGCCAGCAGAAAATTATTAAGGGTTCAGCCCCTTTCCTTCTTCGTTTTACTCAATCATTGGATTCTTATTTTGGTTAAATAAAAACAACAGTCTCTGTTTTTCACTTTCACTTACAAATGTTGAGAGAAGCAGAGGGTTTTTTTAATATCCCCTCTCAGTAAGCCTAGGTTGAGGAATGGTGACAGAATACGTCAAGAAACTCAGAGTAAAAAATAATGTGTATCCTTCCTGTGTCACACACTTTCACATAGATACAGTAATGAGTCCTGTCACACTATTAGCTGTCCTCCACTCTCCAAAAGTAACATTTAGCTTATAATATAACACTTGGTTTGTTTTTTTTGTTCAGAGGCCAGGCTGTGCATTCTTGGAATGGCATAAGTCATTAGTACTCTGTTTGATGACAAACACAACAATAGCATGTTAGCTGTTCTGGTACTCTTGGAACGGTGCGACCTATTTGTGTGTGCTCGTGTGTACTTGTACTTGGGGCGCAACAGTGTATTTGTGCGTGTTCTCACACACACCTTTTACACCTTCTCTGGGTAAACAGCAGCAGCCTTGTTTGATACATCTGAAACTTGAGATCACACCTATGTGTGTCTATGACACATCAGGTTTGATTGATGAAGGGGTTTGGTGTTTATCTGGACACTGAGGTAATGATTGTGTAAGTGACCATTTTATTTAGTCATCTGACTGACGGTTAAAACCTGTCCTAATCAGAACGATGGGTGACAGAGAAAACAAATAGCAGTGTACCTTTTCACTGGCGTGACTTGTCAAGCTCGCAGAGGTAATTCAGTGACAATGGAAGAGACATTTTTTCCGTAGACTATCGCGGAAGATGGCTGAGCGGTTAGGGTTTTGGGCTATAAATCAGATGGTTGTTGGTTCAATTCCTGGCCGTGCCACATGACGTTGTGTCCTTGGACAAGGCACTTCACCCTACTTGCCTCAGGGGGAATGTCCCTGTACTTACTATAAGTCGCTCTTGATAAGAGCGTCTGGTAAATGTCGGTACTCTTGTTGATGGGAGGAATGTTGCATTTCAGTCAAGTCAAGGTCAAGGAAAACCACAAAATGTGTTTTGGGTCAAAGTATTCTCTGAATTCCAGACAGCAATTTCATTGGTCCTGTGACATCGACAGTATGGAGTGTAAGTAATGTAGTTAGAATGATTGAGGGAATCAACTGTGCGTTGTCTGTGTGCGGTGCATCATACGGATGTGGTTAGCAGTTAGGAAATAGGAAAACAGAACATGCCAAACTCAAAACATTATTACAGCTCTTACTGGAACCGCTGTTTCAAAAGAAACATTTATTTAAAAAAAAGAGAAAGTGTTTCGACCTGGTTTCCCAGCACCACACATGTATTATATTTGGACGTTTGACAGATGCCAGCTTTTGTTCAGGTTTAGTATTTCATTTCTTGGGCAAACAGTCAAGGTAAATACCAGGCCTGGTGGTAAACATGAATGTGATGTGTACCGAAAGTAATTTAACAAACACATAATTGTTCTGGGTTGTGCTTGTGAATGATAGGACTAGGAAAGAATTTTGATTGAACTGTGTTTTCTACTTTGTCAATTGACAAAGTAGAAAACACAGTTCAATTCCTAGTGACTATAGTCACTCACTGTCACCGGTTATCTCTTACACGGTGTTGACTGTCTACCTAGAGGATGTCTCAATCAAACTCTTAAGGTAAATAGCGGGTCAACTGCTCCCAATAGAAGCATATACTCTCACTGGTTGAGAGAAAAGTTGAAACTGTAAAACTCGGAAACTGTGCCTCAGTTAGAACTAACGGGACAGAAAACTCTGCTTAGCCACGTCGTGTCAAAAAATATTGGATGACAAATACTGTACCAAACAGGACAAATTAAGACCACAGTGGAAACTGTTTATTTCAGAAATCATACCGTTTATCGCACGCACGAAAAAAAATTGCTTTAACGTTCTCGTACAGTTGTGGTTCTACAGCGCCCTCTCTAGGAGTCATAGAGGAACTGCAGTCCCAAACAACAGACCATCACCAACATCGTACTCAGTTTCACAACGTCCGACCCCGACATTGGAGCGGTTGGATAGACAGGCATATCTGCATTAGGGAGGAAGAACCCAACATTTCACTCATTATTCTAACACATTTGAACAAATGAAGTATGGTACTGTGAACAACAAAATGTAAACGTTTTGACAAACCGACCTAGGACCTCTACCGTTTTGAAGGCCTCTGCAGAGCGTCCAGCGGCTTCGTTTTCCACCACGCAGGTAAGGTTCTGGAACGTACGAGGTGTGAACGGAGTCCACTTGAAAAATCTCCCGCGAATGGAGAGAGATCCACTAGGAAACCCCCCCCTGAACCGCCAGGCAATGGAACAGTCCACTCTGATGGTGCAGTTAACCAGGCAGATGAAGGTGGCCTGGCTGTCTGGCTGTACTGTATCAGGCCCGCTGATACTGACAGCCCAAGGCTCGACTAAATCAGGACAAAGAAGAGACACAAACTTACGACTTTACAAAACATTTCAAACTCTTACGCGACATAAAGTATTCATTATCTTGTTTTTCTTTCTCCCTTGTCCTCTCTCTTTCTGTGCATGTGTTGTAGTGGAAAAAACATCACACTGCTGTAATTATGAAGTTGAAATGATTATAGATTATAAGATTGAGAATGAACCTCTTAATCACCTTTTTACTTTTATATGCTATATTATTGAAAACCAGATGCAAAGCTGTTGACTGATTAGTATTACCACTAAAACATAGAAGACATAGAGGCCAAATGTGGAAGACCAGATAGATAGAGTTTGAGAGCAACAGAGAGAAGTGTGTGTAGGCCTCTCCCATGAAAGACTACAAGGCCCAGATATTGAGAACTACAAGCGCCAGACATCAGGGGACATATTTATGTCCTTAAACTCTGTATGACCGTGCAGCTGGGCTGCAAAGCCCTATGTGGGCACTGGATGGGAGAAAGTTAGGGAAAGTCCAGACTATGCAAATTCTGTGACAATGGACCAACCGAGTATGAAAATGCATACATGAATCTGTGACCTCATATAATGTACCAATGATAAAATAGCATAAAATAATGGAGGAAAAATATATAAGCAGATGTCCGGAGAAAAAAGTTCAGTCAGACTCCGGGGTCTACTCGCGTTTGTTGGAATCAATCCTTTGTGTTAGATTCGAATAAACACTTTGCATCAAACTTTGCTGCCGTTTCCGTGCCGTTTTACATTTTGATATTGGTTAAAAACTTAGACTATTTTTTCGACTACAGTGTGTCTCTCTCACTCTCACTTTTTCTCGTTCACTCACAGTTTAAAAGGTAGCCCAAGCTGAAAGCCACGTTTTCATTCAGCCGTGCGGTGCACCGGTAGAAGCCACCATCGGAAGGCAGCAGTGAGCTGAAGCTGAGAGTGGAGTTGCCAGCCAGCAATTCTATCCTGGAGGTTGGGTCGAGAGCCTGGTCGTCTTTGTACCAGGCCACCTCGTGTTCCCTGTTAGCGCCACCGCAGATCAGGGTGAAGGGCTGGTTCAGGGTGGGGAAAAGGTACTCTGAGCCCAGCTGTACTGAGAATGGGTCTTAAAAATGGAGAAGGGGAGGGGACAAAATAATTTGGTGATGTATTCAAAGAATGCTTAAATCCTTAACAAATGATAAATAAATAATGAGTAAACTGACAACTGATTTTTGGAAAAGGAAAGAGATGGCATTTTCAAACTGAAGCGACGCAAAACAAAACAATGCTGGTAAACACATCTCTTACTTTCCACTTCAACTGTGACGGTCGACGTTTCCGACTGGCCGCTCTCTGGGTTGAGGGCGGTACACTGGAGGTCCACGCTGCTCTCCAGACCGTTTGGGGTTAAGAAGAGCATGCTCCCTTCAACCGTGCGGTCCTTCAGCACCCAGACATAGGTGCATTGTGGGATGCAGGTGGAGGAGCAGGTGAAGTTAGATGTGACCCCAGCCGTCACCGGGTCGAGATAGCTGATGGTAATACCAGAGGGGTCGTCTGACACAGAGGAGTAACTACAATCAGTACATTCCAACCCTTATCAGTCTTCCAAAGTCACCTGTTTGGCCTGTACTGTTGCTAACAGGCTAGTGTTGGTGCAGCTGGTTAGGGATTGACCAGGAAGTAATACTCACTTGTTTCTGATGCACAGGAGGGACTGAGGTACGCTGGTGAGAGACAGTATGATGATAAGGCATCAGATACAGGCCAGATTAATCCACAAAATTGCTGTTGTTTATACTGTGTTTGGATGTGTCTGCTTGCTTGTGTGGTGTATTTCTTACCTGTCAGTGCCAGTACCAGAAGGGTGGAAAACCTTTCAAAACCAAACCGCCTGGTGGCTTGCATGTCTTTATCCAGAGTGTCTTTGATTTTCCACTCAGATTAGCACACCCTTTTTATAACAACATGGCAGTAGTTTTAGTCAAATATTTTATAGTTGTGCAACATTCTGTTTCGCCAAAGAAATACTGAAATTCATGAAATTCGCAACTTGCGGACATCCTCTAACCTTTTGAAACTCACTTTTGAAACACCGCAGGACAAAAGAACACAGATGTTCCTCAAAAGTGAACTTTATATAACCTGAAAAACATGAGGAACCGGGTCTTGATCTCTTTATGTGATACATACATGCATGCAGAGAGTGGTGACACCAGAACACACACAAACGTGTCCACCGAAGAAATACAATCTCGGCATTTCCCCATCCAAGCTTGCCCTCCTTCAAGGGCAGCAGGGAGCAGTGGTCATCCATGTCAAGCCACGTCAACATGTCTGCATAACTCAGCAAGCAAATCTAATCCAATCTAATTTGATCTGTAGCTTCCTTTTCTTTTTTTTTTTTACAACCAATGTCACAGAGGGATTCACATACAGAAATTTGCCTAAACCAACCTAAACCCTCAGGCAAGAACCACTGTCTCAATAACATATCTCCTAAATGGGTCTGTTGTTTAGAAGTCTTTGTTAGTTATGAGATTAAATATAGAAACAACCTCTCAACTTATTTCAAGTTGACTAGTAACACAAAGTTGATTAACACAAATATCAAAGACTTAGGCCCCGTCCACACTAGCCCGGGTAAATACAAATACGCATATTCGAATTGAAGTCCTCAGTCCTTAATAGGGAATGTGAGCGCAGGAGTGACGAGGAACCACTAGAGGGTGCTCGACACCGATTGTATTTTGGCTTTCGAACACACGACAACGCGAGTTCTCCTTTTTCGAAGACTCTGTTGACCTCAGCGGCATTGGCATTGCCAAAAAACCTTTTATTGAGTTGCCAGATAGTTCCAGCAATTTGGCGTGGCACATTTATCATCACTGTGTCATTAAGTGCAAAGTGTGTTCAACTGTTGATTGGGGGGATTTAGAAAAAACGTTTTGTTTGTTTGTGTGGAGGGACCCAAGAGGTGGCAAAGTTCCATAGGGGGACAGCCGTTGTACTACCCCTGTTTGCCCCTGGATAGACTCATCAAGCAGAGTTGTCATTTTTGTATTCAGGTATAACATCACAGTGATAGGCTACATATATATATATATGTATGTTTTATTCACAAGTCAGAACTGCATGAAGACGGTATGGTTCATTCATATGATTCTGAATGATGAACTTTGAGCCGAAACCAAACAGGTTGCTATGCAGGTGAAGTTATATGATGCTGTATCATGCTCTAAAATCCACATCTCCGCAGAATAAACAAAGCAGTGAATTGAATTCAGTGTGTATCTCCTATAACATGATCCATGGTGTCATTTTACCAATACATTGTTAAAGAGCTGCATCATTGCATTATCCATGCAAATAACTTCCTTCTCTTTTTACTTCTGAAACGTTAGCCTTTCATGGTCTATTGTAGTGTAACATCTCTCTCTCTCTCTCTCTCTCTCTCTCTCTCTCTCTCTCTCTCTCTCTCTCTCTCTCTCTCTCTCTCTCTCTCTCTCTCTCTCTCTCTCTCTCTCTCTCTCTGTACGTCTCTCTCTCTCTCGTTTTTTCCCCCTCAACTGTTGTTCCTTGTTTCAGACCTTAAAACCCACAGAAAACATTTTCTTTACTGTTATGTTGGGTAATAGAAACAACAATAAAAGATTATAGCTTTAAATATACACACAAATTATCTTGCCACATTTGCAGTTAAAAAGGGTTAGGTTTGAAAGTAAGAAAAATTAAAAACAACTTCATACTTAAATGTATTTTAATTTTTATGAAACTTAAAATATTTAATAAAATATAGAATCTGTAATGAGGAACTATGTGAAGACAACAAAAGTAGGAACATATATTTTTTTTGTTTGTGGTGTTATCGAAACGAGTTAATCTGACAAACAGCCGACCGCACTGTATGACTGAATAGGGAAGTAAAAAGAAACAGTCTAAAACTGTCCTGTCCTATTTGTGAAGTTCTGCAAACACAAAAACCTGTTTGGTGACTTTTTCCTGAGTAAAAGTCATGTACTATCTGAAACGCTAAATGTACTTCTTAGGCCATCTCTATACAGACATACATAGGCACATTTAGGTTTACTACTTGCCTCGGGGAGAATTTCCCTGTATTTACTGTAAGTCGCTCTGGATCTGCTAAATGACTAATGTAATTGTAATGATTATTCACTATATAATGTGCAGACCAAGGACATTAGAACAAACCAGGAACAATATAGCATGCTATATTAGCCGACTAACAAAATTAAGGAAGTCACAGTGCTGAGAGTATCAGTGTGTGGGTGTCTGAACAAACATGTAAATCAAACAAACAGGCACTGAAACCAACTGAATGGACATGATCCAGTAAGGGGCACATATGCACATTCACAGTACACATACAGTCTAGCATACAGGATTATTTTATTTCACTTTTATGACCTCTCATGGTGCAATTGGCCGCCTGTACAAAGTGCGTGGAAAATAACACGGCAGTGGAGTGTCATTTAAAGCAGTTGTGCTCAAGAAGTGCAAATATCGATAAGCTTACCATACTGTAATGTAATGTACTAGATACTGTTGTTCATGGACAGGAACTCTTTATGGCTAAATGACAAAAGCAAGTCGCGACAATTTATCTGTTTGAGGAGAGGAAGTTAGAAATAGTCTGCCAGTAAACCAAAGGTCAAAGGGCTGTGTTGTAAGTACAAATCGGTCCAGTAATCAAATTTTTGTGGTTTGATGGTAAACCACTAGTTCGACTGGACAGCGTACTGGGTTGACCAACCTGTGATGCTGAACGACACAGACACACCACACATCCAGTCAAACTGCTGTTTCTTTCACAGAAACAAACAGCCAGCTTCATGACAAGAGCGTGACCAGTCGTGAGGGGTCAAGGCTCAGAGGTCAAGGCTCAGAGGTCAAGATTCAGAGGTCAAGGCTCAGAGGTCAAGGCCAGAGGTCAAGGCTCAGAGGTCAAGGCTCAGGGTTCAGGCATGTTTTCAGGATGGCTGCTTGTATCCACTTTGACGTCAGTGCAGTCAGTTGAACTGGGAGGGATTATTCTGGTTCTCAGGCCGAACTGAGTCTATCCTTCCTCTGGAAAGTGACATCTGCAAAGTTCAGACCCTTTGGTGGGAGAGAGAGAGAGAGAGAGAGAGAGAGAGAGAGAGAGAGAGAGAGAGAGAGAGAGAAAGAGAGAGAGAGTGAAAGAGACTATTACAAAGTTATGCGTTATAAATAAACAATAAGAATTACAAATAAGATGTTTTTCCCTCAAGGGAAATTATTGCACAGGGAACATTTCCTTGATTGATTGGAAGTCAATGTAATTCAAATGCAGTTTTCAGTTAAGTCACAGTTGTGTTCTTCATGGCTGAAAAAAAGTCCACTGTCACTCAAAGAATGATTTGAATTTTATAAAAACTCAAACTGATTTAAGCGGGAAGAACGTTTTTTCTTCTTTCTTTGTCTGTTTTACTATCTGCTTGATTCAAATATACAGGATATTGGGATCATATTGACACACTGCTATCTGACAACAGGCAAACTTTATATCGAGTATTGATCACAGTGTACATTACATTTAGTCAATTAGAAGACGCTCTTATCCAGAGCGTCTTACAGTAAGTACAGGGACATTCCCCCGAGGCAAGTAGGGTGAAGTGCCTTGCCCAAGGACACGTCATTTTGCACAGCCGGGAATCGAACCAACAACCTTCTGACTAATAGCCCAACTTTCGAACCGCTCAGCCATCTGACACCCCATACACACACATATACACACCCGGGTACCAGGTTGAAAAAGACTAAGATGATTAGAAAATAGTACCTGGTTCATCCTGCCTAGTCCGTTTACTGTGGAGACGGGTTAGAGATGAGGAACTTTAACTTCACATCAACATGGCACACAAAACACATTTTCAATTGAAGGACGTGAACTTTTCAATTGGTGATGTTACCCTTGGATTCATGAACGAGTATGTAGATGATTAGTGAGGACGAAAGCCTGTAAGGACCACTTGCATGCCTGAAGGACAAATTAAAGACAGGAAGATGGAGACATTTCCCCAAGAGGTGAAGCTATGTCTTCCATTATATTTACATTCAGTCATTTAGCAGACGCTCTTATCCAGAGAGACTTACAGTAAGTACAGGGACATTCCCCCGAGGCAAGTAGGGTGAAGTGCCTTGCCCAAGGACACAACGTAATTTTGCGCAGCCGGGAATCGAACCGGCACCCTTCTGATTAATAGATTCCCTAACCGCTCAGCCATCTGCCTCCCTCCTCCTTGTCCTAGACACACACTCACACACCTACATGTACGATATCTGCAGAGAAAACCAACAAACAAAAGCATGAAAAATACTTACTGTTGGCAGGCCGACTGTCATTGTAGTATCCTTTTAGGAGTAATCTATGAAAGCAAATTAGGTAGAGGTCAGTAAAAAAGAGTATGATGGTGAAAAATGTAGGTTAAGCGCTGTTATAATGTGATTCACTTGTTATCCACTTTCAATTCATTAAATGTAATTGTACTATGATGTTTTGGTTTTTACACTTAACAGGGGGTTTTATCACTAGGGACATGAAGGGACTTTTAAGATTCAGTGAAGGAAAATGGATTGAAAAGCTGTTGAGCAACACAGAAGCAAATCCAGTCAAACTGCAGTTTTCTTCACTGAAACCTTGGAACAATCTATTTCCCTGGAGGCAAATACTTTCACTGTCTCTGTTTCTCTTCCTTTTGTGTACTTAAAGGCTACTCAAAGATATATCATTTTGTGTTTTTTTCAGTCTTGAAATATCTTAATCAAATACTTTAGTTTCAATGCTAGATTTAAAGGTCAAAGGAATCCGTTTTTTATTTTCTTCGTAAATTATACGCCTATACTCAAACGTTTTGATAATAAAATAAAATGTTCACTCACAATTTCTTGACAGTGCACACAACCAAGCAAATAATCAGCACAACAATCACAACTACTGCGATCACAATCCCAGCGATGGCACCACCAGAAAGTCTCAGCTCTGATAGCAGAAACAGAATCAAACACACATGATAGTGTCATGGCTATTTTACTCATTATAAACATATTTTCTTGATTCCAAAATTATCAGTAATTCATATGGACAGGACTGCTAATTAAATGACCATTACAGTTGAAGCATTTTTTTTTTAAAGGGACAGCAAATACCCACCTGATATCACTGTCAATGTAGTATTTCCTTGTAGATGTGTAACATCAGTTAGGATGGTCACTTCATACAGTCCATTGTCCTCCATGGTGAGGCCTCTGAGCTCCAGAGATCCTCTGGAGCTGTTCAGCGTGATCCTGCCGCCATAGCCTGCGTAAGTCGTGTTTAAAGTGGGTGTATAAACGATGACTTCAATGGATGTATTTAATGAAGTACCCTTAAAAATCCAGGTTATTTCGGAAGCGGTTAGACTACAGTTTGTAGCGAGGACCACACTGCCTCCCTCTCTTGCACAGTGGTAATCTGGTAACACTCCTTCTCCACAACACAACCCTGGAGGTAACACACGTAGATGGTGAAATAAATGAACTTGGATTAGGCAGGATCATTGAACAAATTGTCTCTGATGAAGTAGGGTCTTCATAAAATACATAATTAAGTGTCATCCAGTGTCCCAGTTGAATGTAGTTTAAGAAGTCTAAAAACACAATTTGTTGAAAACAGTCAGCCACCACCACATGGTGACTGAAATGATACAGAGACGGCATTCTGTCACTTGAGCATGTCACTTTCAGAATTCAAGAGTAGACACTCTTACCTATCAGGGTCATATATATTGTAAGTAAATGGCGAAAGATTGAAGAATCCATTTTGGTTGTCTCAGTTGACATGACAATTGTTGCAGGCTCCTGATAAGTCTACCTATCTCTTCAGCCAACAACCTGAAAGAAAGCCTGCTGTACTGTGAAGGATTGACAGTAAGAAATGATCAGAATCTACATGCTTTAAATGTCAGACTTCAACTGACTCACCAGGACAAGGCCCCATGGCTCTGTCACTGTTGGTATGTTGACTACACTGATTTATAACCCTCACAGTCGGTCTGTCTCCAGAATTCACACTCATTTGGACTGTCAATGTTACAATCAATATAATGCATTCCATAATGAAGGTCTGATTTCAAAAATGTAGAAATGTACAATTTGTAAGGGGGTCAGATGGCTGAGCGGTTAGGGAATCGGGCTAGTAATCAGAACGTTGCTGGTTTGATTCCCGGCTGTGCTAAATGACGTTGCGTCCTTGGGCAAGGCACTTCACCCTACTTGCCTCGGGGGAATGTCCCTGTACTTACTGTAAGTCGTCTGTAAGAGTGTCTGTTGAATGACTAAATGTAAATGTACTGTAATATTATTGAGTATAGATGTGTGGGCGTGTGTATAAACAACAACATGTAAATCAAACTGAGAGACTCTCTGAAAACAAGGCATATTTTATTAATTAAAAATCCCAAAA
Organism: Hypomesus nipponensis; assembly: GCF_054491055.1. Lineage (NCBI taxonomy): Eukaryota > Metazoa > Chordata > Actinopteri > Osmeriformes > Osmeridae > Hypomesus > Hypomesus nipponensis. The sequence continues at coordinate 19,924,757 of NC_140362.1, forward strand.
CAATATCCACATACATATTTATTGCAAAATTTTTATTACACACAAAGGACACTGAAAATGTTTTTGCCATGTAGGCTACATTAATATAGTGCAAATCTCCATGCAATACATTCAATGAATCAGAGCAATCGTGTACATGGCACTTTGCCTTAAGCCTTAAGCAGTAGAAATAGGAGTCAAGGGAGGGACTCAGGTGACTGAGCGGTTAGGGAATTGGGCTAGTAATCAGAAGGTTGCCGGTCCGATTCTTGGTCATGCGAAATGGCGTTGTGTCCTTGGACAAGGCACTTCACCCTACTTGCCTCGGGGGGGAATGTCCCTGTACTCACTGTAAGTTGCTCTGGATCACAGCGTCTGCTAATTGACAACATCTAAATATAGAACACCTTACAGTACCCGCTAACTGCTGAATTGCTAGTTGTTTTCTAATCAGGGATGGCCAAAGGTATAAGGTCTCTGTCAGTCCACAATTCTGCAAGTACATCCGAAACGGCTATTGTCCAGGTTGTGTATCGAGATGTGGAGATCATGGTGGAGTTGCAGAGATAAAGTGAACACAGAGATCTGGCCTGGTTAGGTTCCTGGGAGGGTCGAGCCAGGTCTTTCCAGACACACAGTGGTGGAGGGACAAGGCAGACACGCTCAGTTCTTCCGAACCTCTGAGTAGATGGAGGGGGTGGGGCCAGGCTGAGCACCGGGCTGAGGAGCGGGCTGAGCACCGGGCTGAGGAGCGGGCCTCTTCGTCTGCAGGTGGGCTGTATAGGAAGGTGGCCCGTTCACTCTGACCTGAGCGTAATCAGTAGACTCTACAGGCGCAGCCCGGTTCCCTAACTGGACAGACCCTCCGTTCTTCCTGTGGAACTGGGATACATCCGCATAGTGCACATCCTTGGAAAGGGACAGAGAGAGAATGGCGTTGGTATGAAGTAGGCTACTGGAGGAAGATGTTGGAAGCAGCTACAGTTGTGTACAGGCCTACTGCATGTTAGATTCACATACACTTTTAACTGAAGTCATATTTTACAAACAAATTTTCAGTTTTATTTCCATAGTGTCCCTTATGAAATAAAACTGTATCTGTACCATTTGTATCTTCTGTAATATTTGTATTTTATATTGTAAATTAAGGCAACTTATATTTTATTTTATTGTATATCTTATCTTGTTTGTTGTATGCACCTTCCTGCCAAAGCAAATTCCTTGTCTGTGCAAACTTTCATGGCGAATATATCCCTTTCTGATTCTGAAATGACAAATGTCACCTTGCAAAACTGAGCAGAAACATTATAAAAGGTCAACGACTGCTTAATGACTGTAATGCCATGCTTGTGTGACATCTTGTTTCAACATTATAAGAGTACATAAAAGTTGACACCCCATTATCTATTTTGTAATTTGGCTTCCTGAATATGGATTGCATTTCACAACCTATGTAGGCTAGTATCCTGTTTGCATTTTGAAGTTAAACTGTTACGTATTATGTGAAGATACATCAGTTATAGCAGAAGAGCTTATCTTCACTCTGACATGGAAAGGCCAGCTGAGTCATTCTATTGAAGAACAACTAAGGGATGAGATGTGAGAAACATGCAGTCTCATGTTCTTCTCAACATAGACAATGTGTTATAGTAGACCTACTTGTAGAACATGTTCTTGGATTGTATTCCCAGGAAGAGAAGATCAAGTCCAATATTTTGAATATATCAAATCAAGGGGAAGTTACGGGTGTCTCCCGCAGGAATTTAGAGCGAGTGACAGACTGTCCAATGGTCATTTCTGGTAGAGTAAGGTGCGGGAGGGGGCGGGGGGGGTTACGTGCAGGTTGAGGGGGTACATCATGCGTCCGGATTGCTTCCCGGGGGGGGGGGGGGCAAATGATTCTCTGCAGGTTGGGATGTCTGTCATATCAATTATTTACCTTCAATCTACATAAAGGGCACATTTTAGAGTCAACAGGCTCAGTCAATGATGCTACTGTTGCTGGCATGTTCGCCTGTCACTGAAATTCCAACGATAAGTGTTTCTCCTCCTGGTGCAAAGTCTGCTTTCAACCTTTACAGGAAAGAAGAATCATATCTGCCCTGAATTACTTACGGCACCCTGTGATGACCCTGCTGAGAGGTCAAAGTCTGGGAAATAATCACCTCATAAAATCTTTCTGGATCACATTCTGCTGTAAAGATTTGACTGGCTCAACCACTCTTTCTACCATTGCTTTGGTCCTATGGTGCAATGCATGTCTTACGGTATGTCTAAGATGGCTATATTGAAGATGGCTGTTTAATTACACTTATGAAACATCTATTGGGGTCATATTCCAATAAGGGCTTTATCCTTTTGCCTTGTTTCTCCTAACTTCCCATAATACTTGATATCTGATCTGATACCCAAGCTATGATAAGATACAGCACTAGTGAGGTTGTTGAATAAACATATCAGAAAATTCTACTGCCCACTTAGGAGGTTTGATTTACCGTAAACATACTATATTTCAGGTAGAAACCCAATGAGGTCAATAAAGAAGGTCAATAAAAAGGTCAATAATGATACCTGTTCTGCTGGGCCTCCTCCATTGCTATACCCAGCACCTGCTGAGTTCAGAGTCAAGACATTTAATTTGTTAGAGAATATCCTTTGCATAGTTTATATTATACATTTTGCATTAATAAATGTTTTGACAGATGTTATTGTAGTTAGTGAACACTTGTACATGTATACTTATTAACCGTACACTCATGATTAGAACAATTAGATTAGTGAGGGCCAGAGACGAGTAAACCCACATGCATGTACTGAATCAGACAGGATCATCTTTTTCTGTTTAAATGGTTGAAAGAGTTATCAACTATGTAATACAAGGTTAGTGAGAAAATACTCTAAGAATTCTATCCCATGTGCCATCATCATTCCCATTCACTCATTTCAATCCAATGCCAAATCAAGCCGCAGGTTAGAAATAGTGTAGACCACAAATACACATAACCCCACATCCTCTATATACAGATAAATACATTTAACAAACACCCAACAAACAAGAGACCTCAAACAGCCACAGACAGGAGGAACACAAAGACATTCTGTACACTACTCACGACTGCTAGCACTTCTGCCATGTGAGGATGTGTTGTCGAACAAACTAATTAATATAAATAAAGTTGTGGTCAGTAAAAGGAATAATAATCATTAGGTTAGGCACTGTACGTTATGTTGCTAGCTAGCATTGCACAGGATATTCTGTTGACGTGAGTCAGTCTGTAGGCCTATGTGTGTGTGCTTGTGTGTGTGGTTCTTTTTGCTATTCTGTGTACCTCTGTGTTCTAAATAGGATGTGTATGACCACATGAATTTTCCCTTGTGGGGTGAAAAAGTTTCCCTTGCTGTCGTCTAGTCTACTATAATAGAAACTATTTTCTATATTACTGGGATGTGACTTGTAGGTTTTTACACCTAGAGTTTTCTCACCGGGAAAAACATGCAACAGGTAATTTGCTTTGCTAATCAGTAACAACTGAGCATGAGCAACAATGACTTATGTCAAATACTACTCTCTCTTTTTCACTTCTTGGGTAATTACTAACTTTAACTTCAAATGCTTTTGGCTTGATGCCTAATTCTAATCAAATACTTGTTTCAGTTTCAGACTCTGAGTTTCATTCCACACATCAAGGGCAGTCAAAGAAAATCCCACAGTTTGTATGTGTTTTTGGTTTCCTTGTTCAGTTGACCTTTGGTTGTATCTCTTAGATTACAAATGGCAATGATTAACCAAAGCACACTACAATTAGTTACTTTTAGAACCAGTTCCCCATTAAATATCCTTTGTTTTCCTTCATACTGAAATAACAATTACTGCCACAGATTAAAACGTCTTTCACACAGGCTTTGTAAAGATCTTGTATATCCAAGGTTAATTAAAGTTAATTTACTTGTCAGGAAAACATTATAACACTAGATACCTTCTTTATGTGAAATATGTTTTTACTTACTCCTTCTTCTTGAGAAAATACACAGTCACACCAACTGCCACTCCGACAATCACCAAAACAGCAATCACAATCCCAGCGATGGCACCACCTGACAGTCCTCTCTCTGTTAAAGAACCCTCAGCTGAAGAGACAGAGAAGAACCTCACAGGCATCAGAGATGCTGGGCTACAGCTACAGTTAGTAAACAAACAGACAGGGACAATAACTGTTCTTTCATTAGAGTGCTACGTAGTGTGTTTTGTCTGTACATACTCCACAACTTCCATTTTTATACTTAATTTATATTGAACCTAAATTTAATTGCCATATATGGCCATTATTTGCTTCTTTAACTTTACCTTTTACTTGCAATGTGTGGACAGCGTGTTCACTGCGTCCAGTGATGTCATTGGATGCAGTGCAGTTGTAGGAGCCACTATTGTTGTACTGGATCTTCTCTATAGTGAACACTTGTGACTGTCCAGGCCACTCTGTCCCATTGACCGTCCAGCTGTAGTTCGCGGTCGGTGTAGAATCAGTCAAGCAGGTTAAGGTTAACTTCTGTCCAACCTCTATTTTAAGAGCACCCTCGATTCTGACCCTATCAGGTCCATCTGCAACACAGATTCATGTAATCATGGGATTAATATGGTTATGGTTGGGTGGAAGTGTCTCTTTCGTAGAACTATTTTACAAGTGTCATGCAGTACTGACCTTGGTTGTTCCATCTACTGCATGTATAAACATACTGATTACAGTTTGATACAGTAGTTGTACATGTACAAACACTATCATGGGTTACCTTGCTCTACTGTTTAGTTAGACTGGAATTAAAGTAAGTAAAACCATGGAATCAGATGCATGCACAGCATAGTCGTGTATCCGATTACTTACAGTTTACAATCATATTGTATTCAGCATCTTGAGAGCTCACAGGGTTTGTGACTTGACACAGGTAAACACCATCGTCCTGTTTGTTCACAGGACTTATAGAGACTGTGCTGTTGTCCCCAGAGAAGCTGACTGTGTCACTGGGAGAGAGAGGCACACCATCCTTCATCCACTCTCTGGTGCTGATGGAGCCAGCAGCAGCACAGGTCAGGTTGACACACATCCCCTCTGTGATTGGCTGGCTTGATGGGTTAATGCTGACATCAGCTACTTTTTCTGGAGAGAGACATAATAAATGTTTAAAGGGTGTGAAGGAATGATAGATTTTCACGAATTTGACACATGGGAATATCTATCTACCCATCTTTCTATCTACCTATCTACCATCCATCCATCCATCCATCTCAAAGTTTGTGGACACCGCTCAGGAAATTGACACCTTTTCATGTAGAGTTGGTTACCTCCTAGTTTCTAAAACTGTATCCACTTCTGGAAAGGCTTTCCAATTGAAACATTGCTTCCATTCCACTTTGTGCATGGGGGTATCATCAAGTCAATAACAACCTGGGCTGTTTTCATGGTTTTGGGTTAGAGGCCTTAGTCCCACTGGTATAAATATTATTGTAGCACTAAAGTGTAATAATAATTGTAATTTTAGACAATTCTGTGCTTCAAACTTTGTGGTAAAAATTTTGGGAAGGCCCTTTCTTCTCTGATCTTGATAATGCCTTAATGCACACAGTGAGGTCAATACAGACATGTTTTGTCAAATATAGTGTATCAGTCTGTCTGTATGCCTAAAATAAAAATAAACCAGGAATGACTCAGGCAAAGACATCAGCATCCATTAAGCCCACAGACAAAAAGTATTTCTTATAAAACATCCCAAACAATCCAATTGAACCCCATAGAGATAAGATAAGATGACTGATATCACAAGGGTCTGGATCACTGGATACCACAGCCTTCACAAAGGCATATTCACCAATTCATGAATATTCACCAATCTGCATACTAAAACCACATTTGACAGCAATGTTCCATTGTGTGGAAACTGACTTCCAACTGTCCAGACAGTCTCACAATGAGCACCATCCGCAGTCATCAATATGGGCCAAACAAGTTCAGGCTACAGTATATGCAGTATATATATATGTAGCTGATGCGAAGACAAACAACATTTGTGTGTCCAAACATCATGTAAAAGCCATAAATAAAGTTCTGTACTGTAGCTGTGGGTCTTTTCCACAATGCCAGTTTCCACAGTCAAACATCTCCCACTTACCCCATACAGAGATGATTGATGACTCAGATGACACATATCTCAGTGTTCTGGTGTTAAAGGCCTGACAGATGTAACTACCACTCTGACTGGTCTGAATGTTCACCAGTTGGAGCTCTGGTCCCTCATTGGACAGCTGTGTTCCATTCAGGAACCAGTGATACTGAGCAACAGGCTTGGAGTGAGCGGAGCAGGACAGACTGAGGGCTGACCCTGCAACATACAGTCCACCTGGAGGATTCACCTCCACCACTGTGTCCTCAGGACCATCTGCAATGCAGAGTGTCAGTCAAACAGCAGCACTAGAGAGGGAAGCTCTGCCATTAGCAATAAGAGGCCCAGCCCCAATGACACGTCTAAGATGTGTCCATTGACATCAGTGTGAGAGAACAGCTACAGTATTTAGGCATAACAGCAACCTATAAGCAATCATACTGTGAGAAATCATACAAATGTGCTATGAACACAGGAAGTGCACTAGTCGACCGAATGATGAAGTACTACAGTATAACTACAGGAGAAACACCCTTGACAAAACTGTCCACATGTAAGGTTACCACATTAAAATCACCAGAAAGCCTTTGCCATCATGCACATAATAGGTATATATAGATGACTCACAGTAGATGGTTATGTTAAAAGGCTGGCTGATGTCATTACTGACACGGTTGGTCACATTGCATGTCCAAGGACCCTGGTCATAGCGGGTCACATTGACTATGGTGAGAGTTGAGCCTCCATCACCAAGCTGGACATTGTCGCTGGCTGTGACCTCAGAGCTGCCATTCAGCCAATGGTAGGAGGGGGAGGAGCCAGAGGAGGAGCAGGACAGACTGACAGAGCTGTTGAACTCCACTACATCTGAGGCACTGGCTTTAATTACAACATTGGAGACTTGCTCTGTGGGTTAAAACAACATAATATCTTTCACTTTGCTAAGGAGACTATTTTACAAACTGTAGAGCTGGTTTAGATGTCCTTCTGTATATTTTCATCAATTCAACTGGATACTTTCAGGAGCAAGAAGACTTTAGGGATGCTGAATAATGTGTGTTTGGAACCAACAAGTACTTGGTCTAGTTCTCCAAATACACCACTAATATTCAATGTCTTCTCCTCGTCGCCCCTCCAGCACAACATCTCCCAAATCCTTAATCAGTCTTCCCTCACAGCACTCACACTGTAAGCAACGTTGGTATCTGTGTCTCTCCTCAATAATCATTATAATATCATATGGCTCGCTTTAACGTACTGTTGATGAGCCTTGCAATAGTGACATCATTTACAAGATCTTCTTACAGAGTACTCACCCAGCACCTGCAGCAGTACATTTTCAGACTTAGTTTCTCCATCAGTTTTAACGGTCACTGTATACGTTCCACTGTCTTTCATGGTCAGATTCCTGAGCTCCAGAGATGCAGTGAATCTGTCCAGAGTGACTCTGCCTTGATAAGCTTGTGAAACAGTATTTTCACCAGTAATAAAAGTTAATATATTTGTAGTAGTATTTACCGCCCAGATTATCAGATTAGCGGGTGTGCTTGTTGGGGCAAGGCTTGTAGTGAAATTCACATTCCCATTAATTGTTCCATGTTGAGTGTTTTGCAAAACGTTGTCTCCATAACACAACCCTGGAGGACACAAACAGAGTTTTGGTTGATATTATTAGTAACATGCATTCTGGATTAATTAGTGCAAAGTATTTGCTAAACAACAGCCACAACTTCCTAAACATCAAGTACATACTATTGCTAACATTAAAACTTTATGAAATCAGTTGGTTGGGGAAGTAACGTCTTGCGTGATCAGAAGCATGGAATCTTGATAGACCAACACATTCTGTTTGATACTGTAACAATACGTGTAACAATACTGATAGAGGCAGACTGGGTTCAATAGAGTCTGTGTCAAGTAACAGAATGTCAGAGCTGACAGTCCATACAGATCAAACACTGGTTCTGGACCAGATTGTGAAAAGGAAGTCACATAGCGAACTTTAGTTAGAGCCAGTAGTGGTTGAACAGGACAGTTCACCTGATAAAAATGCTCATTAAGTCAACAAACTAATGTTGTTTCCATTCATTTAACCACCAGATTGTATTAAACCGCTATTAAGAGGTAATATTCTGTACATTTGAAGCAATTTCAAGCAAATAAATACAAATCTTACCTATAAGGGTTATAAATATTGTAAGAGTTTGGTAATAATGAGAAGAATCCATTCCAAATGTTAAACTCCAGAACACATGAATAGCTGAGCCCTAATGACTAAACCTGAGCCAGTCGTCCCAATAAACAACTGAAAGTTACTGAAGACTGATAGGTCTACCTCAACACACTCCAAACCCTGAACTGAACAGATCATCTTTGGCACCAAGATAATTGTCCCTATTTTCAAAACCTGCTCTCAACCTTAGTAGAAAGATGTACACTGCCATCTAGTGTATTTTATGATGTAGTGCACTCTGTAGATCTGTGCACCATGCACCAGTGGCTAGATTATTTGGGGATATTTGGAGAAGTTCCTCACTGTCATGGCAACGTGCAGTTCGAGGCTCAACGTGGACTTATTGTTGGCATCGTATGAAGCTGAAATGCGACAGGTGTGTGGCCCTGCAGCGTTGCAACAAAGACAAACTCCTTATACCTTTAAATATACACACAAACTGTCTTGCCTCATGTTTGGTTAAGTAAATGGGTTAGTTTTGAAAACGCCAAAATAATGGAAAACAATAACTTCATACTTATATTATATTTATGGTATTTTATACAGTTTTTATATTTATTTCAACAGAATAATTTCCACAAAATATAGAATCTGTAAATTGTAAACATGTGCTGACAACATAGCATAAGAGTACAGGAAGAAATATTGTAATATCCATGTCTACTGTTTCCCTGTGTCTGTCATTGTCTTCCCCTGTGTCTCGGTCAGTGATTTCAGTTCTCGTTAGTCTCATTGTGTCCTCCTGTGTCTTGTTTGGTTCTGTGTATTTAGGTTCCTGTTTTGTGTCCAGTCTTTGTCTTGTCAGTGTGAGTACCTTGTCTGTTTCTCGTTTTTTATTTACTTTTTATAAACCCTTTGTTCAACACAATGCCTCGCTACTCCTGCGTTTGGGTCCTACCCCACCACTCGTCATGATAGAATGACAAAACCATTAAAGGACCCAGTCGAGAGTTCCCCCAACCCTTTCATAGGAACCTGTCTTGGCTTCGGTGGACCCCAAAGCCTGCAGCGGAAGGCCCACCCCAAGACCTGGCTCCTACACCGGCTCCGGCTCCGGCTCCGGCTCCGGCTCCGGCTCCGGCTCCGGCTCCGGCTCCGGCCCCAGCCCAAACCCCGACTCCTGCCCTCTGCCCCCTGCCTCGGTCCTGCCCTGTGCCCCTGCCTCGGTCCTGCCCTGTGCCCCTGCCTCGGTATTGCCCTGTGCCCCTGCCTCGGTCCTGCCCTGTGCCCCTGCCTCGGTCCTGTCCTGTGCCCCTGCCTCGGTACTGCCCTGTGCCCCAGCCTCATCCCGAGGTTTAGCTGTCCAGCACCCAGACCACCGCCTGCTGCTGGTACCCAGCCCTGGTCCCTTCCTGGTACCCAGCCCTGGTCCCGTCCTGGTACCCAGCCCTGGTCCCATCCTGTGCCCCAGCCCTGGTCCCATCCTGGTACCCAGCCTTGGTCCCATCCTGGTACCCAGCCCTGGTCCCATCCTGTGCCCCAGCCCTGGTCCCATCCTGGTACCCAGCACTGGTCCCATCCTGTGCCCCAGCCCTGGTCCCGTCCTGGTACCCAGCCCTGGTCCCGTCCTGGTACCCAGCCCTGGTCCCATCCTGGGTCCCAGCCCTGGTCCCGTCCTGGTACCCAGCCCTGGTCCCGTCCTGTGCCCCAGCCCTGGTCCCATCCTGTGCCCCAGCCCTGGTCCCATCCTGTTACCCAGCCCTGGTCCCATCCTGGTACCCAGCCCTGGTCCCATCCTGTGCCCCAGCCCTGGTCCCATCCTGGTACCCAGCACTGGTCCCATCCTGTGCCCCAGCCCTGGTCCCGTCCTGGTACCCAGCCCTGGTCCCATCCTGTGCCCCAGCCCTGGTCCCGTCCTGGTACCCAGCCCTGGTCCCATCCTGTGCCCCAGCCCTGGTCCCGTCCTGGTACCCAGCCCTGGTCCCGTCCTGTGCCCCAGCCCTGGTCCCATCCTGGTACCCAGCCCTGGTCCCGTCCTGTGCCCCAGCCCTGGTCCCATCCTGTGCCCCAGCCCTGGTCCCGTCCTGGTACCCAGCCCTGGTCCCGTCCTGTGCCCCAGCCCTGGTCCCGTCCTGGTACCCAGCCCTGGTCCCATCCTGTGCCCCAGCCCTGGTCCCGTCCTGGTACCCAGCCCTGGTCCCGTCCTGTGCCCCAGCCCTGGTCCCATCCTGGGTCTCAGCCCTGGTCCCGTCCTGTGCCCCAGCCCTGGTCCCATCCTGGTACCCAGCCCTGGTCCCGTCCTGGTACCCAGCCCTGGTCCCATTCTGGGTCCCAGCCCAGGATACGGTATTTGAGAAGTTCCTCACTGTCTTGGCAACGTGCAATTCGAGGCGAGGCTCAATGTGGGCTCATAATTGGCATCGTATGAAGCTGAAATGTGGCAGCTGTATGGCTGTGCAGTGTTGACTGTTTGCAACAAAGAAATACTCCTTATACCTTTTAAATACACACACAAACTGCCTTGCCACATGTTCAGTTAATTAAATGGGTTGGGTTTGATTACCACAAAATAATGGTAAACAATAACTGCATACTTGTATTATATTTATGGTATTTTGTATTGTTTTTATATCTTTCAACAGAATAATTACCATAAAATATAGAATTTGTATCTAGTAAATATATCTTGACAACAGCAATAGAGTACAGATATCCTTGAAAAGAACTAGTTTTCAGTTTTCAAAAAGTATAAAAGAGCTTTATTAAAAATTAAATATCATTTGAATGGTCTTCATGCATTGGTGATGAAAGACTTGAGAAGACAGCATCTGATTTATGAGGATGGCTCAGATTTCTCTGACCACGAGAATTCCCATGAAGTCCTCACATACGCTAGTCCCAGGTCCAGTGTAGCATGGGCAGAGCCAGGGGCCATCTAAGTCAGGTGTCAGGATTTTTACAGAATAAAAAAAACAAATGTATTAGCAAAACTCCAGAATATGGTAAAAAAAGGGAATTCCAAGGCATAGTCAAAACAGGCAGGGTTTGTAGGCAAGCAAGTAGTGCATTCAGAAACAAGGAGCGTAACATTAGTAAAATAACTACATATAGTAGGTACATGATCAGGATAAGGTTCAGGGGGTCCCAAACCCCCTATTAGAGAGAAGAGGTGACTCAGGTCACCAGAACCATGGGTGCTGTCCAGAACCAGGAGGATGGGGTGGGAACACACCGGACTGGTATTAACTGGGAGAGAGAGAGAGAGAGAGAGAGAGAGAGAGAGAGAGAGAGAGAGAGAGAGAGAGAGAGAGAGAGAGAGAGAGAGAGAGAGAGAGAGAGAGAGAGAGACAGACAGAGAGACAGAGAGACAGAGAGACAGAGAGACAGACAGACAGAGAGACAGAGAGACAGACAGACAGACAGACATGAGAGGTGCCAGGGCAGTATACAGTACAGGAACTAGGTACAGTAATTCAGTCTCCAGGTTCATTCCAGTATATCAGAGTTATCTCTGTTGCCATGCGAGAGAAATCTGGTAACCTACCAGGGCATCTCATATTCAGACTCCTGGCAAGGACGTGAGACCATAAACATGGAAACAAGAGTTTGAGTCAGGCAGTGATTATTATGTATGACACAAACAGGATGCAGGAGGTGACAGTAGAACTCACTCTTGGCAGGACAGGAGGAGCTTCTACAACTCTTGTCGGACCTGGAACGTTTTCATAGATCTGGTCACAGTTACTAGAATCTGTGTGTAAAAATCAAAACAATTTCCCTCCCGGGATCAATCAAATCCATCAACCAATCAACCAATCTGTCTGTCTATGTATCTCTAGTCTATCTGTCTCTAATCTATCTATCTTTAATCTATCTCTCTATCTGTAAGGGGGTGACGTGGATGCTACAAGTCTCACCTGGGGTCCTCATCATCTCTTGGGGATCTCTGCTGGTTTTGATTGTGGGTTCATGTAACCTGAACTGAATGTTATCATGCCCTCTGTCATGGCTGGCTTGGTTCTGCTGGCTGTGTATCCTCTCTGTCTCTCTGCCTGTGGAGGATCAGAGACAGGCAGAGAAGATATACCCAGTACCTGCTGAGAGATGTGAACTCTCACAAACACCTGCAGTCACAGCATTGCCTCTTTAGTTTCATACATCATGAATAAGAGAGCAGACAACTGTTATTACAGTCATCTTGCTCTCATATAAGGAGACACACAGAGCCAGATCTTACCTGCACCTAAGGAGCCTTTAGTCTTGTTCCTGAACAACATAAAGAGTATGATTACATCATCAATACACCAAGCCGCACTGTCAAGCTGACAATCTTAGTGCTGCAGTACTTGAATGTTAAATGTAACATTTGCCCTAGTGTTTCCTGTCTGTTTCCCTGGGTGTGTGTTCATGTTGTGGTCTTGTTTCTCTCTCTCTTGGCTCCCTGCACCTCCTGCCTCTCCTCTACCAGAATCCTCTCCGTTTTTTTTTCACTCTGAAATAAGTATGACTGCCACAGATTAAATGAGTGATTCTAGGCTAATCATCCCCCTTTGTGTGTGTGTGTCACTTTGGCTGCTCATGACCACGTTACTCTTATAATGTACACTTGTTGATTTTGGTTTCTCCATGTACTTGTTTGTTCCTCTTCTCTTTGTCAGATCGGTTAGCAGAACTCCAGTGACTGCCGGGTTGGTGTCAGACTCCTCGTGTCTGGATTATTATTTGGAATATCCCCAAACTTTCAGTTTGTTTGCACTTATTTTTCAGGGTAACCTAGAGCTTTCAATATTTTGATCCCAGTTTGGATTCCTAGTTTCTGTTCTCTTGAAGACCTGTCTCATTTTTGACATCCTCTTCATGTGCTTCCTTCCACTCCCCCTGACATTAGAGTCTTTCACACTGGCTTTGTAAACATCTTGTATATATCCAAGACTAATTTAAGTAAATTTAGTTGTCAGCGAAACATTATAACATTATAACAACCAGATACCTTCATGTGATTTAAAAAAAATACTTACTCCTTCTTGATCAAATACACAGTCAAACCAACTGTCACTCCGACAATCACCAAAACTTTAATCACAATTCCAGCGATGGCACCACCTGACAGTCCTCTCTCTGTTAAAGAACCCTCAGCTGAAGAGACAGAGAAAAACCTCACAGGCATCAGAGACGCTGGGCTACAGCTAGAGTAGGTACACATACAGTCAGGGACAATACCTGTCCTTTCATTTCATGATTCATATAGTTGAGGTTGGGTGGAAGTGTCTCTTACATGCAATTATTTAACAAGAATTATGCAGTACTGACCTTGGTTGTTCCATTGATACAGTAGATCATGTGCAAAAACTATCAAGGGTTACCTTGCTCTACTGTTAGTTAGACTGGAATTGAACTAAAGTAGAACCATGGAATCAGATGCATGCACAGCATAGTCGTGTATCCGATTACTTACAGTTTACAATCATATTGTATTCAGCATCTTGAGAGCTCACAGGGTTTGTGACTCGACACAGGTACTCTCCATTGTCGGTTCTGTTCACAGGACTTATAGAGACTGTGCTGTTGTCCCCAGAGAAGCTGACTGTGTCACTGGGAGAGAGAGGCACACCATCCTTCATCCACTCTCTGGTGCTGATGGAGCCAGCAGCAGCACAGGTCAGGTTGACACACATCCCCTCTGTGATTGGCTGGCTTGATGGGTTAATGCTGACATCAGCTACTTTTTCTGTAGAAGGACAGAATACATGTTTAAAGGGTGTGAAGGAATGATAAATGTTTACATACTTGACACGTGGGATTATCTATCTCCCTATCTTTCTATCTACCTATCTACCATCTATCCATCCATCTTATAGTTTTTGGACACCACTCAGGAAATGGACACCTTTTTGTTGAACTGGTGCCTCTAATGGTTACTTCTTAGTTTCTAAAACTGTCTTCACTTTTCTGGAAAGGCTTTCCAATTGAAACATTGTTTCCATTCCACTTTGTGCATGGGGGCATCATCAAGTCAATAACAACAAGGGCTGTTTTCATGGTTTTGGGTTAGAGGCCTAAGTCACACTGGTGGAAATATTACTGTAGTGCCAAACTTTGTGGTAACAATTTTTTGGAAAGTTCATTTTTCTCTGCCTGGATACACAAAGTGAGGTCAATACAGAAATGTTTTGTCAAGTATGGTGTGAAAAAACTTGACTAGTCTGCACACATCCCTGACCTAAACACCATCAAACACATCGGAGATCATTTCTATCTCCACTTTCAACAATCCGGTGTCATTTGCTCAACCATTTATTGATATTGCAAATATAGTGAGTGTAAGTTATGCACTGTGGCTATGGGTCTTTTCCACAATGCCAGTTTCCACAGTCAGACATCTCTCACTTACCCCATACAGAGATGATTGATGGCTCAGATGACACATATCTCAGTGTTCTGGTGTTAAAAGCCTGACAGATGTAACTCCCACTCTGACTGGTCTGAATGTTCACCAGTTGGAGCTCTGGTCCCTCATTGGACAGCTGTGTTCCAGTCAGGAACCAGTGATACTGAGCAACAGGCTTGGAGTGAGCGGAGCAGGACAGACTGAGGGCTGACCCTGCAACATACAGTCCACCTGGAGGATTCACCTCCACCACTGTGTCCTCAGGACCATCTGCAATGCAGAGTGTCAGTCAAACAGCAGCACTAGAGAGGGAAGCTCTGCCATTAGCAATAAGAGGCCCAGCCCCAATGACACGTCTAAGAGGTGTCCATTGATTTCAGTGTGAGAGAACAGCTACAGTATTTAGGCATAACAGCAACCTATAAGCAATCATACTGTGAGAAATCATACAAATGTGCTATGAACACAGGAAGTGCACTAGTCAACAGCATGATGAAGTACTACTGTATAACTACAGGAGAAACACCCTTGACAAAACTGTCCTCATGTCAGGTTGCCACATTAAAATCACCAGAAAGCCTTTGCCATCATGCACATAATAGGTATATATGATGACTCACAGTAGATGGTTATGTTAAAAGGCTGGCTGATGTCATTACTGACACGGTTGGTCACATTGCATGTCCAAGGACCCTGGTCATAGCGGGTCACATTGACTATGGTGAGAGTTGAGCCTCCATCACCAAGCTGGACATTGTCGCTGGCTGTGACCTCAGAGCTGCCATTCAGCCAATGGTAGGAGGGGGAGGAGCCAGAGGAGGAGCAGGACAGACTGACAGAGCTGTTGAACTCCACTACATCTGAGGCTTTAATTACAACATTGGAGACTTGCTCTGTGGGTTAAAACAATAATCACTTTTACTTTGCTCAGGAGACCATTTTACAAACTGTAGAGCTTATCTAGATGTCCTTCTGTATATGTTCATCAATTCAACTGGATTCTCTCAGGAGCAAGAAGACTTTAGTGATACTGAATAATGTGTGTTTGGAACCAACAAGTACTTGGTCTAGTTCTCCAAACACACCACAGAACTTCAATGTCTTCTCCTCGTCGCCCCTCCAGCACAACATCTCCCAAATCCTTAATCAGTCTTCCCTCACAGCATCTCACACTGTAAGCAACGTTGGTATCTGTGTCTCTCCTCAATAATCATTCTAATATCATATGGCTCGTTTTAACGTATACAAACTGTTGATGAGCCTTGCAATAGTGACATCATTTACAAGATCTTATTACAGAGAACTCACCCAATACCTGCAGCACAGTACTTCCTTCTTGATCTATTCCTGTAACAGGTGTGATGCTCACTTCATACGTTCCATTGTCTTTCATGGTCAGATTCCTGAGCTCCAGAGATCCAGTGATATTGTCCAGAGTGACTCTGAATTGATACTCTGGTGAAACTTCTATTGGTTGATTAATTCTATAAGTTAGTATAGGGGTACCATTTCCCTTCCATTTTATAAGAAAATTGGTCTGTTTTGTTGAGTTAAGGATTGTGGTGAAAATCACCTGCCCTTCTACTTCTCCAAAGTGAGTTTCTGGCAAAAGTCTGTTTCCATAACACAACCCTGGAGGAGACAAACACAGTTTTGGTTTGTATTATTACAGTAACATGCATTCTGATTTAATTATGTGTGGATTTATTTCAATTGGGTGAAACCATTAAGATTTAAAATATTATCATCAAAGTGCACAACATTTGCTAAACAACAGCCACAACTTCCTAAAGGTCAGGTTCATACTATTACAAACATTCACAGTTTTACTTTATAAAAATCAGTTAGTTGGGTGAGTAATGTTTTGGGTGATGCTTCAGCATGGAATCTTGATAGACCAACACATTCTGTTTGATACTGTAACAATACGTGTAACAATACTGATAGAGGCAGACTGGTTTCAATAGAGTCTGTATCAAGTAACAGAATGTCAGAGCTGACAGTCCATACAGATCAAACACTGGTTCTGGACCAGCAGCCTCAGACGTTGAAATGAACGATCGTGAACAGCGAGTCACTTAGAGAACTTTAGTTAAGAGCCAGTAATGGTTGAACAGTACAGTTCGCTGAATAAAAAGGCTCAGTTAACAAAATGAAGTTGTTTCCATTCATTTAACCACCAGATAGTATTAAACTGCTATAAAGAGGTAATATTCTGTTTAAAGTATATGTGTAAATTTGAAGCAATTTAAAGCAAACAAATATCAGTCTTACCTATAAGGGTTAAAAATGTTGTAAGTGTACGGTAATAATGAGGAGAATCCATTCCATACGTTGAACTGAAAACATGAAAAGCTGAAAGCTGAAAACCCTGATGACTTAACCTGAGCCAGTCGTCCCAATAAGCAGCTGAAAGTTACTGAAGACTGATAGGTCTACCGCAACACACTCCAAAGGCTGAACTGAACTGATAATCCTTGGCACCAAGATAATTGACCCAATTTTCAAAACCTGCTCTCAACCTTTGTAGAAAGATGTACACTGCCACCTAGTGTATTTCATGATGTAGTGCACTCTGTAGATCTGTGTACGATGCACAAGTGGCTGATTATCTGGAGGATATTTGGCAAAGGCCTGATTAATTATTTTTCATTCGGCCTCCTGAATAGGTTTAGCAGTTATTTCACAGATAGTATCCTGTTTGCATTTTGAAGTTAAACCGTTCCGTATTATGTGAAAATGTAATCAGTTATAACAGAAGGGCTTATCTTCAATCTGACACAGACAGGCCAGCTGAGTCATTCTATAGAAGAAGAACTAAGCAATGAGATGTGAGAATCATGCAGTCTAATGTTTTTCTTCCCGTAGACCAAAATAAGCATGCAAGCAGGCAGCCTTCAAATCCTTTTACATGTTACTGTTAGAACACTCTCTAGAGTTGTATTCCCAGGAAGAGAAGATCAAGTCTAACAATTATTTTGCTTCAACCTACAGCGAGGCATATTAGGGTATGCTTGTGTCTACAGGAGAGTCTACAGGACTCTTCGTGAAGACTGCGTATACTGTCTATGTAACGGGGGTGTAACAGACGTGGCTTTGCTACGTCCTGAAGGCTTTCCGGACCAATCTTCGTCCCTGCCTGGTCTCAAACACGCCCCCTCTGACTGCCAAGCGCAACCACTACCAGCTACGCCAAAGAAAAGCTAGCTATACGTTGACACGGTTGGCCTGTTACATACCTGAGGCGTGAGTTTCACCGATTCACACTGGTACATTTACATGACAGAAATCAGAACTGCAGTGGCGTATGTCAACAATGTGTTCCTCTTCCTGGTGCAAGGTCAGCTTTACCTTTAGCAAGGGATGGCTCATGAATAGATAACTAAAGAAACAAGATGATTATCTGTCCCATACTTTCCTTAAGAGCAAATACTTCATACCTTGAGTATCATTCTACACATCAAGGGGAGTCAAAGTGGAGTTTTCATAATTTCCTTGTTCAGTTGACCTTAGGTTGCGCTTTGTCTTAGATTATAAATGGCAAATAGTTAACCATATCAAATCACTATTAGTTACATATAAAACCTGTTCCCCATTAGACAAAAGCCTTTGTTTTGTTCCCAAAAGTTTAATAATTAGAAACGCCTGATCTTTTATACTGAAAGAAATCAATCTTACCATGGTCTATAAACAGGAGTTCCTCAAATGTGTTGAGGAAGTTAAAGTTCCCCTCCTCTGATTGTAATATTTTAAAATCTAAACTTCTTTTGTTTGTGGTCAAAAAAGTATGCTACCTCAACCACATTGCATGATGTCATGAAGTTCACAATTTGTTTCTCACGCTCATCCTGTCTACAGCAGACCACAGGCACCATCAGTAGTCTGCTCTGTCTTCCTTTACTCCACAGTTTATAATCACATGGGCCCACCGAAGACCCCAGTACAGTAGGTGTTGAATAGTGGACACCTAGTCACAGTGTTGCCCTACACATTTTGAGCATCTCAACATTTTCACAGCACCAGTCTACACACACTTGTTCTTAACCAGCCACAATGAACACCTCTGGTCAAATCCATGATCCATACCTGAGTACATGAGTACCAACATGTACATCCATGATAGTACTGTGTTAGAATACATTACAGTATTAAAATGTTTTGTAAAAAAAAAATATTTATGTAATAATATTGTATTATCAAATGTTATTGAAAGTAGTAGTCCCCAAAACACTTTTCAAAAAGTACAAAAGAGTTTTATTATTAAATATCATTTGAATGGTATTCATGCAGTGGTAATGAAAGACTTGAGAAGACAGCATCTAATTTATGAGGACGGCTCAGATTTCTCAAACCACGAGAATTCCCATGAAGTCCTCAAACATGTAGTAGTCCCAGGTCCAGTGTAGCATGGGCAGAGCCAGGGGCCATCTAAGTCAGATGTCAGGATTTTTACAGAATAAAACACATTTATTAGCAGAGCTCCAAAATATGGGAATAAGGGAATTCCAAGGCTTAGTCAACAGGCAGGGTTTGTAGGCGAGCAAGTAGTGCATTCAGAAACAAGGGGCGTAACATTAGTAAAATAACTACATATAGTAGGTACATGTTCAGGATAAGGTTCAGGGGGTCCGAAACCCCCTATTAGAGAAAAGAGGTGACTCAGGTCACCAGAACCATGGGTGCTGTCCAGAACCAGGAGGATGGGGAGGGAACACGCCGGACTGGTATTAACTGGGAGAGAGAGAGAGACATACAGACACACAGACAGACAGAGGTGAGAGGTGCAAGGGCAGTATACAGTACAGGAACTAGTTACAGTAATTCAGTCTCCAGGTTCATTCCAGTATATCAGAGTTATCTCTGTTGCTATGCGAGAGAAATCTGGTAACCTACCTGGGCATCTCATATTCAGACTCCTGGCAAGGACGTGAGACCATAAAGATGGAAACAAGACTTGGAGTCAGGCCGTGATTATTATTTATCACACAAACAGGATGCAGGAAGTGACAGTAGAACTCACTCTAGGCAGGACAGGAGGAGCTTCTACAACTCTTGTAGTCGGATCTGGAACGTTTTCATAGGTCTGATCACAGTTTCTAGAATCTGTGTGTAGAAAACAAAACAATTTCTGTCCCGGGATCAATCAAATCCATCAACCAATCAACCAATCTGTCTGTCTATGTATCTCTAGTCTATCTGTCTCTAATCTATCTATCTTTAATCTTTCTCTCTATCTGTAAGGGGTGACGTGGATGCTACAAGTCTCACCTGGGGTATTCTTCCTCTCTTGGGGATCTCTGCTGGTTTTGATTGTGGGTTCATGTAAACTGAACTGAATGTTGTCATGCCCTCTGTCATGGCTGGCTTGGTTCTGCTGGGTATGTTTCCTCTCTGTCTCTCTGCCTGTGGAGGATCAGAGACAGGCAGAGAAGATATACCCAGTACCTGCTGAGAGATGTGAACTCTCACAAACACCTGCAGTCACAGCATTGCTTCTTTAGTTTCATACATCATGAATAAGAGAGCAGACAACTCTGTTATTACAGTCATCTTGCTCTCATATAAGGAAACGCACAGAGCCAGATCTTACCTGCACCTAAGGAGCCTTTAGTCTTGTTCCTGAACAACATAAAGAGTATGATTACATCATCAATACACCAAGCCGCACTGTCAAGCTGACAATCTTAGTGCTGCAGTACTTGAATGTTAAATGTAACATTTTCCTGTCTGTTTCCCTGGGTGTGTGTTCATGTTGTGGTCTTGTTTCTCTCTCTCTTGGCTCCCTGCACCTCCTGCCTCTCCTCTACCAGTATCCTCTCCGTTTTTTTTCACTCTGAAATAAGTATGACTGCCACAGATTAAATGAGTGATTCTAGGCTAATCATCCCCCTTTGTGTGTGTGTGTCACTTTGGCTGCTCATGACCACGTTACTCTTATAATGTACACTTGACTGCCGGGTTGGTGTCAGACTCCTCGTGTCTGGATTATTATTTGGAATATCCCCAAACTTTCAATTTGTTTGCACTTATTTTTCAGGGTAACCTAGAGCTTTCAATATTTTGATCCCAGTTTGGATTCCTAGTTTCTGTTCTCTTGAAGACCTGTCTCATTTTTGACATCCTCTTCATGTGCTTCCTTCCACTCCCCCTGACATTAGAGTCTTTCACACTGGCTTTGTAAACATCTTGTATATATCCAAGACTAATTTAAGTAAATTTAGTTGTCAGCGAAACATTATAACATTATAACAACCAGATACCTTCATGTGATTTAAAAAAAATACTTACTCCTTCTTGATCAAATACACAGTCAAACCAACTGTCACTCCGACAATCACCAAAACTTTAATCACAATTCCAGCGATGGCACCACCTGACAGTCCTCTCTCTGTTAAAGAACCCTCAGCTGAAGAGACAGAGAAAAACCTCACAGGCATCAGAGACGCTGGGCTACAGCTAGAGTAGGTACACATACAGTCAGGGACAATACCTGTCCTTTCATTTCATGATTCATATAGTTGAGGTTGGGTGGAAGTGTCTCTTACATGCAATTATTTAACAAGAATTATGCAGTACTGACCTTGGTTGTTCCATTGATACAGTAGATCATGTGCAAAAACTATCAAGGGTTACCTTGCTCTACTGTTAGTTAGACTGGAATTGAACTAAAGTAGAACCATGGAATCAGATGCATGCACAGCATAGTCGTGTATCCGATTACTTACAGTTTACAATCATATTGTATTCAGCATCTTGAGAGCTCACAGGGTTTGTGACTCGACACAGGTACTCTCCATTGTCGGTTCTGTTCACAGGACTTATAGAGACTGTGCTGTTGTCCCCAGAGAAGCTGACTGTGTCACTGGGAGAGAGAGGCACACCATCCTTCATCCACTCTCTGGTGCTGATGGAGCCAGCAGCAGCACAGGTCAGGTTGACACACATCCCCTCTGTGATTGGCTGGCTTGATGGGTTAATGCTGACATCAGCTACTTTTTCTGTAGAAGGACAGAATACATGTTTAAAGGGTGTGAAGGAATGATAAATGTTTACATACTTGACACGTGGGATTATCTATCTCCCTATCTTTCTATCTACCTATCTACCATCTATCCATCCATCTTATAGTTTTTGGACACCACTCAGGAAATGGACACCTTTTTGTTGAACTGGTGCCTCTAATGGTTACTTCTTAGTTTCTAAAACTGTCTTCACTTTTCTGGAAAGGCTTTCCAATTGAAACATTGTTTCCATTCCACTTTGTGCATGGGGGCATCATCAAGTCAATAACAACAAGGGCTGTTTTCATGGTTTTGGGTTAGAGGCCTAAGTCACACTGGTGGAAATATTACTGTAGTGCCAAACTTTGTGGTAACAATTTTTTGGAAAGTTCATTTTTCTCTGCCTGGATACACAAAGTGAGGTCAATACAGAAATGTTTTGTCAAGTATGGTGTGAAAAAACTTGACTAGTCTGCACACATCCCTGACCTAAACACCATCAAACACATCGGAGATCATTTCTATCTCCACTTTCAACAATCCGGTGTCATTTGCTCAACCATTTATTGATATTGCAAATATAGTGAGTGTAAGTTATGCACTGTGGCTATGGGTCTTTTCCACAATGCCAGTTTCCACAGTCAGACATCTCTCACTTACCCCATACAGAGATGATTGATGGCTCAGATGACACATATCTCAGTGTTCTGGTGTTAAAAGCCTGACAGATGTAACTCCCACTCTGACTGGTCTGAATGTTCACCAGTTGGAGCTCTGGTCCCTCATTGGACAGCTGTGTTCCAGTCAGGAACCAGTGATACTGAGCAACAGGCTTGGAGTGAGCGGAGCAGGACAGACTGAGGGCTGACCCTGCAACATACAGTCCACCTGGAGGATTCACCTCCACCACTGTGTCCTCAGGACCATCTGCAATGCAGAGTGTCAGTCAAACAGCAGCACTAGAGAGGGAAGCTCTGCCATTAGCAATAAGAGGCCCAGCCCCAATGACACGTCTAAGAGGTGTCCATTGATTTCAGTGTGAGAGAACAGCTACAGTATTTAGGCATAACAGCAACCTATAAGCAATCATACTGTGAGAAATCATACAAATGTGCTATGAACACAGGAAGTGCACTAGTCAACAGCATGATGAAGTACTACTGTATAACTACAGGAGAAACACCCTTGACAAAACTGTCCTCATGTCAGGTTGCCACATTAAAATCACCAGAAAGCCTTTGCCATCATGCACATAATAGGTATATATGATGACTCACAGTAGATGGTTATGTTAAAAGGCTGGCTGATGTCATTACTGACACGGTTGGTCACATTGCATGTCCAAGGACCCTGGTCATAGCGGGTCACATTGACTATGGTGAGAGTTGAGCCTCCATCACCAAGCTGGACATTGTCGCTGGCTGTGACCTCAGAGCTGCCATTCAGCCAATGGTAGGAGGGGGAGGAGCCAGAGGAGGAGCAGGACAGACTGACAGAGCTGTTGAACTCCACTACATCTGAGGCTTTAATTACAACATTGGAGACTTGCTCTGTGGGTTAAAACAATAATCACTTTTACTTTGCTCAGGAGACCATTTTACAAACTGTAGAGCTTATCTAGATGTCCTTCTGTATATGTTCATCAATTCAACTGGATTCTCTCAGGAGCAAGAAGACTTTAGTGATACTGAATAATGTGTGTTTGGAACCAACAAGTACTTGGTCTAGTTCTCCAAACACACCACAGAACTTCAATGTCTTCTCCTCGTCGCCCCTCCAGCACAACATCTCCCAAATCCTTAATCAGTCTTCCCTCACAGCATCTCACACTGTAAGAAACGTTGGTATCTGTGTCTCTCCTCAATAATCATTCTAATATCATATGGCTCGTTTTAACGTATACAAACTGTTGATGAGCCTTGCAATAGTGACATCATTTACAAGATCTTATTACAGAGAACTCACCCAATACCTGCAGCACAGTACTTCCTTCTTGATCTATTCCTGTAACAGGTGTGATGCTCACTTCATACGTTCCATTGTCTTTCATGGTCAGATTCCTGAGCTCCAGAGATCCAGTGATATTGTCCAGAGTGACTCTGAATTGATACTCTGGTGAAACTTCTATTGGTTGATTAATTCTATAAGTTAGTATAGGGGTACCATTTCCCTTCCATTTTATAAGAAAATTGGTCTGTTTTGTTGAGTTAAGGATTGTGGTGAAAATCACCTTCCCTTCTACTTCTCCAAAGTGAGTTTCTGGCAAAAGTCTGTTTCCATAACACAACCCTGGAGGAGACAAACACAGTTTTGGTTTGTATTATTACAGTAACATGCATTCTGATTTAATTATGTGTGGATTTATTTCAATTGGGTGAAACCATTAAGATTTAAAATATTATCATCAAAGTGCACAACATTTGCTAAACAACAGCCACAACTTCCTAAAGGTCAGGTTCATACTATTACAAACATTCACAGTTTTACTTTATAAAAATCAGTTAGTTGGGTGAGTAATGTTTTGGGTGATGCTTCAGCATGGAATCTTGATAGACCAACACATTCTGTTTGATACTGTAACAATACGTGTAACAATACTGATAGAGGCAGACTGGTTTCAATAGAGTCTGTATCAAGTAACAGAATGTCAGAGCTGACAGTCCATACAGATCAAACACTGGTTCTGGACCAGCAGCCTCAGACGTTGAAATGAACGATCGTGAACAGCGAGTCACTTAGAGAACTTTAGTTAAGAGCCAGTAATGGTTGAACAGTACAGTTCGCTGAATAAAAAGGCTCAGTTAACAAAATGAAGTTGTTTCCATTCATTTAACCACCAGATAGTATTAAACTGCTATAAAGAGGTAATATTCTGTTTAAAGTATATGTGTAAATTTGAAGCAATTTAAAGCAAACAAATATCAGTCTTACCTATAAGGGTTAAAAATGTTGTAAGTGTACGGTAATAATGAGGAGAATCCATTCCATACGTTGAACTGAAAACATGAAAAGCTGAAAGCTGAAAACCCTGATGACTAAACCTGAGCCAGTCGTCCCAATAAGCAGCTGAAAGTTACTGAAGACTGATAGGTCTACCGCAACACACTCCAAAGGCTGAACTGAACTGATAATCCTTGGCACCAAGATAATTGACCCAATTTTCAAAACCTGCTCTCAACCTTTGTAGAAAGATGTACACTGCCACCTAGTGTATTTCATGATGTAGTGCACTCTGTAGATCTGTGTACGATGCACAAGTGGCTGATTATCTGGAGGATATTTGGCAAAGGCCTGATTAATTATTTTTCATTCGGCCTCCTGAATAGGTTTAGCAGTTATTTCACAGATAGTATCCTGTTTGCATTTTGAAGTTAAACCGTTCCGTATTATGTGAAAATGTAATCAGTGATAACAGAAGGGCTTATCTTCAATCTGACACAGACAGGCCAGCTGAGTCATTCTATAGAAGAAGAACTAAGCAATGAGATGTGAGAATCATGCAGTCTAATGTTTTTCTTCCCGTAGACCAAAATAAGCATGCAAGCAGGCAGCCTTCAAATCCTTTTACATGTTACTGTTAGAACACTCTCTAGAGTTGTATTCCCAGGAAGAGAAGATCAAGTCTAACAATTATTTTGCTTCAACCTACAGCGAGGCATATTAGGGTATGCTTGTGTCTACAGGAGAGTCTACAGGACTCTTCGTGAAGACTGCGTATACTGTCTATGTAACGGGGGTGTAACAGACGTGGCTTTGCTACGTCCTGAAGGCTTTCCGGACCAATCTTCGTCCCTGCCTGGTCTCAAACACGCCCCCTCTGACTGCCAAGCGCAACCACTACCAGCTACGCCAAAGAAAAGCTAGCTATACGTTGACACGGTTGGCCTGTTACATACCTGAGGCGTGAGTTTCACCGATTCACACTGGTACATTTACATGACAGAAATCAGAACTGCAGTGGCGTATGTCAACAATGTGTTCCTCTTCCTGGTGCAAGGTCAGCTTTACCTTTAGCAAGGGATGGCTCATGAATAGATAACTAAAGAAACAAGATGATTATCTGTCCCATACTTTCCTTAAGAGCAAATACTTCATACCTTGAGTATCATTCTACACATCAAGGGGAGTCAAAGTGGAGTTTTCATAATTTCCTTGTTCAGTTGACCTTAGGTTGCGCTTTGTCTTAGATTATAAATGGCAAATAGTTAACCATATCAAATCACTATTAGTTACATATAAAACCTGTTCCCCATTAGACAAAAGCCTTTGTTTTGTTCCCAAAAGTTTAATAATTAGAAACGCCTGATCTTTTATACTGAAAGAAATCAATCTTACCATGGTCTATAAACAGGAGTTCCTCAAATGTGTTGAGGAAGTTAAAGTTCCCCTCCTCTGATTGTAATATTTTAAAATCTAAACTTCTTTTGTTTGTGGTCAAAAAAGTATGCTACCTCAACCACATTGCATGATGTCATGAAGTTCACAATTTGTTTCTCACGCTCATCCTGTCTACAGCAGACCACAGGCACCATCAGTAGTCTGCTCTGTCTTCCTTTACTCCACAGTTTATAATCACATGGGCCCACAGAAGACCCCAGTACAGTAGGTGTTGAATAGTGGACACCTAGTCACAGTGTTGCCCTACACATTTTGAGCATCTCAACATTTTCACAGCACCAGTCTACACACACTTGTTCTTAACCAGCCACAATGAACACCTCTGGTCAAATCCATGATCCATACCTGAGTACATGAGTACCAACATGTACATCCATGATAGTACTGTGTTAGAATACATTACAGTATTAAAATGTTTTGTAAAAAAAAAATATTTATGTAATAATATTGTATTATCAAATGTTATTGAAAGTAGTAGTCCCCAAAACACTTTTCAAAAAGTACAAAAGAGTTTTATTATTAAATATCATTTGAATGGTATTCATGCAGTGGTAATGAAAGACTTGAGAAGACAGCATCTAATTTATGAGGACGGCTCAGATTTCTCAAACCACGAGAATTCCCATGAAGTCCTCAAACATGTAGTAGTCCCAGGTCCAGTGTAGCATGGGCAGAGCCAGGGGCCATCTAAGTCAGATGTCAGGATTTTTACAGAATAAAACACATTTATTAGCAGAGCTCCAAAATATGGGAATAAGGGAATTCCAAGGCTTAGTCAACAGGCAGGGTTTGTAGGCGAGCAAGTAGTGCATTCAGAAACAAGGGGCGTAACATTAGTAAAATAACTACATATAGTAGGTACATGTTCAGGATAAGGTTCAGGGGGTCCCAAACCCCCTATTACAGAGAAGAGGTGACTCAGGTCACCAGAACCATGGGTGCTGTCCAGAACCAGGAGGATGGGGAGGGAACACGCCGGACTGGTATTAACTGGGAGAGAGAGAGAGAGACATACAGACACACAGACAGACAGAGGTGAGAGGTGCAAGGGCAGTATACAGTACAGGAACTAGTTACAGTAATTCAGTCTCCAGGTTCATTCCAGTATATCAGAGTTATCTCTGTTGCTATGCGAGAGAAATCTGGTAACCTACCTGGGCATCTCATATTCAGACTCCTGGCAAGGACGTGAGACCATAAAGATGGAAACAAGACTTGGAGTCAGGCCGTGATTATTATTTATCACACAAACAGGATGCAGGAAGTGACAGTAGAACTCACTCTAGGCAGGACAGGAGGAGCTTCTACAACTCTTGTAGTCGGATCTGGAACGTTTTCATAGGTCTGATCACAGTTTCTAGAATCTGTGTGTAGAAAACAAAACAATTTCTGTCCCGGGATCAATCAAATCCATCAACCAATCAACCAATCTGTCTGTCTATGTATCTCTAGTCTATCTGTCTCTAATCTATCTATCTTTAATCTTTCTCTCTATCTGTAAGGGGTGACGTGGATGCTACAAGTCTCACCTGGGGTATTCTTCCTCTCTTGGGGATCTCTGCTGGTTTTGATTGTGGGTTCATGTAAACTGAACTGAATGTTGTCATGCCCTCTGTCATGGCTGGCTTGGTTCTGCTGGGTATGTTTCCTCTCTGTCTCTCTGCCTGTGGAGGATCAGAGACAGGCAGAGAAGATATACCCAGTACCTGCTGAGAGATGTGAACTCTCACAAACACCTGCAGTCACAGCATTGCTTCTTTAGTTTCATACATCATGAATAAGAGAGCAGACAACTCTGTTATTACAGTCATCTTGCTCTCATATAAGGAAACGCACAGAGCCAGATCTTACCTGCACCTAAGGAGCCTTTAGTCTTGTTCCTGAACAACATAAAGAGTATGATTACATCATCAATACACCAAGCCGCACTGTCAAGCTGACAATCTTAGTGCTGCAGTACTTGAATGTTAAATGTAACATTTTCCTGTCTGTTTCCCTGGGTGTGTGTTCATGTTGTGGTCTTGTTTCTCTCTCTCTTGGCTCCCTGCACCTCCTGCCTCTCCTCTACCAGTATCCTCTCCGTTTTTTTTCACTCTGAAATAAGTATGACTGCCACAGATTAAATGAGTGATTCTAGGCTAATCATCCCCCTTTGTGTGTGTGTGTCACTTTGGCTGCTCATGACCACGTTACTCTTATAATGTACACTTGACTGCCGGGTTGGTGTCAGACTCCTCGTGTCTGGATTATTATTTGGAATATCCCCAAACTTTCAATTTGTTTGCACTTATTTTTCAGGGTAACCTAGAGCTTTCAATATTTTGATCCCAGTTTGGATTCCTAGTTTCTGTTCTCTTGAAGACCTGTCTCATTTTTGACATCCTCTTCATGTGCTTCCTTCCACTCCCCCTGACATTAGAGTCTTTCACACTGGCTTTGTAAACATCTTGTATATATCCAAGACTAATTTAAGTAAATTTAGTTGTCAGCGAAACATTATAACATTATAACAACCAGATACCTTCATGTGATTTAAAAAAAATACTTACTCCTTCTTGATCAAATACACAGTCAAACCAACTGTCACTCCGACAATCACCAAAACTTTAATCACAATTCCAGCGATGGCACCACCTGACAGTCCTCTCTCTGTTAAAGAACCCTCAGCTGAAGAGACAGAGAAAAACCTCACAGGCATCAGAGACGCTGGGCTACAGCTAGAGTAGGTACACATACAGTCAGGGACAATACCTGTCCTTTCATTTCATGATTCATATAGTTGAGGTTGGGTGGAAGTGTCTCTTACATGCAATTATTTAACAAGAATTATGCAGTACTGACCTTGGTTGTTCCATTGATACAGTAGATCATGTGCAAAAACTATCAAGGGTTACCTTGCTCTACTGTTAGTTAGACTGGAATTGAACTAAAGTAGAACCATGGAATCAGATGCATGCACAGCATAGTCGTGTATCCGATTACTTACAGTTTACAATCATATTGTATTCAGCATCTTGAGAGCTCACAGGGTTTGTGACTCGACACAGGTACTCTCCATTGTCGGTTCTGTTCACAGGACTTATAGAGACTGTGCTGTTGTCCCCAGAGAAGCTGACTGTGTCACTGGGAGAGAGAGGCACACCATCCTTCATCCACTCTCTGGTGCTGATGGAGCCAGCAGCAGCACAAGTCAGGTGGACAGACATCCCCTCTGTGATTGGCTGGCTTGATGGGTTAATGCTGACATCAGCTACTTTTTCTGTAGAAGGACAGAATACATGTTTAAAGGGTGTGAAGGAATGATAAATGTTTACATACTTGACACGTGGGATTATCTATCTCCCTATCTTTCTATCTACCTATCTACCATCTATCCATCCATCTTATAGTTTTTGGACACCACTCAGGAAATGGACACCTTTTTGTTGAACTGGTGCCTCTAATGGTTACTTCTTAGTTTCTAAAACTGTCTTCACTTTTCTGGAAAGGCTTTCCAATTGAAACATTGTTTCCATTCCACTTTGTGCATGGGGGCATCATCAAGTCAATAACAACAAGGGCTGTTTTCATGGTTTTGGGTTAGAGGCCTAAGTCACACTGGTGGAAATATTACTGTAGTGCCAAACTTTGTGGTAACAATTTTTTGGAAAGTTCATTTTTCTCTGCCTGGATACACAAAGTGAGGTCAATACAGAAATGTTTTGTCAAGTATGGTGTGAAAAAACTTGACTAGTCTGCACACATCCCTGACCTAAACACCATCAAACACATCGGAGATCATTTCTATCTCCACTTTCAACAATCCGGTGTCATTTGCTCAACCATTTATTGATATTGCAAATATAGTGAGTGTAAGTTATGCACTGTGGCTATGGGTCTTTTCCACAATGCCAGTTTCCACAGTCAGACATCTCTCACTTACCCCATACAGAGATGATTGATGGCTCAGATGACACATATCTCAGTGTTCTGGTGTTAAAAGCCTGACAGATGTAACTCCCACTCTGACTGGTCTGAATGTTCACCAGTTGGAGCTCTGGTCCCTCATTGGACAGCTGTGTTCCAGTCAGGAACCAGTGATACTGAGCAACAGGCTTGGAGTGAGCGGAGCAGGACAGACTGAGGGCTGACCCTGCAACATACAGTCCACCTGGAGGATTCACCTCCACCACTGTGTCCTCAGGACCATCTGCAATGCAGAGTGTCAGTCAAACAGCAGCACTAGAGAGGGAAGCTCTGCCATTAGCAATAAGAGGCCCAGCCCCAATGACACGTCTAAGAGGTGTCCATTGATTTCAGTGTGAGAGAACAGCTACAGTATTTAGGCATAACAGCAACCTATAAGCAATCATACTGTGAGAAATCATACAAATGTGCTATGAACACAGGAAGTGCACTAGTCAACAGCATGATGAAGTACTACTGTATAACTACAGGAGAAACACCCTTGACAAAACTGTCCTCATGTCAGGTTGCCACATTAAAATCACCAGAAAGCCTTTGCCATCATGCACATAATAGGTATATATGATGACTCACAGTAGATGGTTATGTTAAAAGGCTGGCTGATGTCATTACTGACACGGTTGGTCACATTGCATGTCCAAGGACCCTGGTCATAGCGGGTCACATTGACTATGGTGAGAGTTGAGCCTCCATCACCAAGCTGGACATTGTCGCTGGCTGTGACCTCAGAGCTGCCATTCAGCCAATGGTAGGAGGGGGAGGAGCCAGAGGAGGAGCAGGACAGACTGACAGAGCTGTTGAACTCCACTACATCTGAGGCTTTAATTACAACATTGGAGACTTGCTCTGTGGGTTAAAACAATAATCACTTTTACTTTGCTCAGGAGACCATTTTACAAACTGTAGAGCTTATCTAGATGTCCTTCTGTATATGTTCATCAATTCAACTGGATTCTCTCAGGGGCAAGAAGACTTTAGTGATACTGAATAATGTGTGTTTGGAACCAACAAGTACTTGGTCTAGTTCTCCAAACACACCACAGAACTTCAATAACTTCTCCTTGTCACCCCTCCAGCACAACAACTCCCAAATCCTTCAATCAGTCTTCCCTCACAGCACTCACACTGTAAGCAATGTAGAAGGCAATCAGTGTCTGTCCTCAATAATCATTCTAATATCATATGGCTCGCTTTAACGTATACAAACTGTTGATGAGCCTTGCAATAGTGACATCATTTACAATATCTTGTTACAGAACACTCACCCAGCACCTGCAGCACAGTACTTCCGGGTTTGTTTGTTGGAGCAGCTACGGCCACTGTATACGTTCCATAGTCTTTCAAGGTTAGATTCTTGAGCTCCAGAGATCCAGTGAACATGTCCAGAGTGACTCTGCCTTGATACGCTGGTGAAACATTATTTACACCACTAATATTAGATAGTATATCGTTAGTAGTATTTACCGTCCAGAATATCGCAGCAGCGGGTGTGCTTGTTGCTATAATGTTTGTAGTGAATATCGCTTTCCCTTCTACTGCTCCATACAGAGTGTCTGGCAAAATTCCATATCCATAACCTACCCTGGAGGAGACAAAAAGTTATTTTAAATTATTAGTAACATGCATTCTGGTTTAATACGTTCACAGCATTTGCTAAACAACAGCCAGAACTTCCTAAAGGTCAGGTTCATCATACTATTACAATCATTTGTAGTAAAACCTAATAAAATCATTTGGTTGGGTGAGTTACATTTTAGGTTATCTGAAGCATGGACCCTTGATAGACCCTTGATGAGCCAGCTGTTCATGATGGTTCATATCAACACCTCTGGGCTCGAGCCCAGAGGTGTTGATATGAACCATCATGAACAGCGAGTCACGTAGTGAACTTTAGTTAAGAGCCAGTAATGGTTGAACAGTACAGTTCGCTGAATAAAAAGGCTCAGTTAACAAAATGAAGTTGTTTCCATTCATTTAACCACCAGATTGTATTAAACTGCTATAAAGAGGTAATATTCTGTTTAAAGTATATGTGTCATTTTTTAAGCAATTTCAAACAAACAAATACCAGTCTTACCTATAAGGGTTAAAAATGTTGTAAGTGTACGGTAATAATGAGGAGAATCCATTCCATACGTTGAACTGAAAACATGAAAAGCTGAAAGCTGAAAACCCTGATGACTAAACCTGAGCCAGTCGTCCCAATAAGCAGCTGAAAGTTACTGAAGACTGATAGGTCTACCGCAACACACTCCAAAGGCTGAACTGAACAGATAATCCTTGGCACCAAGATAATTGACCCAATTTTCAAAACCTGCTCTCAACCTTTGTAGAAAGATGTACACTGCCACCTAGTGTATTTCATGATGTAGTGCACTCTGTAGATCTGTGTACCATGCACAAGTGGCTGATTATCTGGGGATATTTGGAGAAGTTCCTCACTGTCATGGCAAAGTACAATTTGAGGCGAGGCTCAATGTGGGCTCATAATTGGCATCGTATGAAGCTGAAATGTGGCAGCTGTATGGCTGTGCCGTGTTGACTGTTCACAAAACTCCTTATACCTTTAAATACACACACAAACTGTCTTGCTACATGTTCAGTTAATGGGTTAGGTTTGAACACCACAAAATAATGGAAAACAATAACTTCATACTTATATTTTATCTATGGTATTTTATATTGTTTTCATATGTATTATAACAGAATAATTTCCATAAAATATAGAATCTGTGATTAGTAAATATATGTTGACAACATAGCACTAGAGTACAGAAATCCTTGGAAATCCCCCCCAAAAATTATGCATAGTTCAGTGTAGAGAAAGATGTTGGAAGCAGCTACAGTTATGTATACTGTACATTAGCTTCACACACACTTTTAACTGAAGTCATACTTCAACAACAGTTTTATGTCCCTTATGTAATATAATAATTCATATCACTGCTGAAGTGAACATAAGTATGTTATAAAACCTCAACGACTGATCAATGACTGTAATGCGATCCTTGTGTGACATCTTGTTTCATTGTTATAAGAGTGCATCAAAGTAGACACCAGATGAACTATTTTTCATTTGGCCTCCTGAATAGGTTTAGCAGTTATTTCACAGCTTTGTAATATCCTGTTTGTATTTTGCAGTTCAATTGTTCCATATTATGTGAAGATGTAGTCAGTTGTCAAAACCGGGCTTATCTTCAATCTGACACTGAAAGACCAGCTGAGTCATTCTATACAACGACAACTTGGCAATGAGATGTGAGAATCATGAAGTCTCATGTTTTTCTCACCAAAGATCCCAGTAGAGTAGGTGTTGAATAGTGGACACCAAGTCACAGTGTTGCCCTGCACATTTTGAACTTCTCAACATTTACTTTTTCACAGTACTAGTCTACACACATGTTATTAGCCAGCCACAATGACAACCTCTGGTAAAAATCCATGATCCATACCTGAGTACATGAGTACCCACATGTACATCCATGACAGTACAATGTTAGAATACATTATTACAGTCAAATGTTTTGTTCATACAAAATATGGCCTAAACATTTACCAAATAAGCGCAGTTAGTTCAGACAGGGCAATCGGGCAGCGCACGTCATCCATTTATCGGAGACGTAAGGCGTCTTACTCCACCTTCCTTTCCTCCACCCACTACCACAACCATGTTATCAGCGCATATCCATTGGGCCACGTCCGATAAGGCGTCTTTAAAAGACGCACGGATACGCACACACACACATACACACACACTCAGCCATTTGTTGTATGATCAGTGCTGCTGCCACCCTCCACCCTCCCCTTCTCCCCCATGCTGTCTGTATGTCTATCCATCAGGGGGATTATATCTCTATTGCTCCCTGCCTCACATGTCATGTATGTATGTGTTGCATCGAGGAGGCAGGGAGTGCTTCCCTTAGATCATCCACTCCGCCAAAGTCAATCTACATGTCCATGTCATGTGACAATAAATGCTCAAATGTAATACGTGATTGTCTTGACTGAACTTATGTAAAAATAGTTTATTATCAACTTTTGTTGAAAGTAGTAGTTCCCAAAACAAAGACTTTTATTATGAAATATCATTTGAATGGTCTACATGCATTGGTGATGAAAGACTTAAGACAGCAAATGATTTATGAGGATGGCTCAGATTTCTCAAACCACAAGAATTCCCATAAAGTCCTCACACATATGCAAGTTCCAGGTCCATTGAATCATGGGCAGAGCCAGGGACCATCTAAGTCAGGGGTCAGGATATTTACACCAAAATATGGAACAAAAGGGAATTCCAAGGCATAGTCAACAGGCAGGGTTTGTAGGCAAGCAAGTAGTACATTCAGATATAAGGAGCGTAACATTAGTAAATTAACTCCATATAGTAGGTACATGTTCAGGATAAGGTTCAGGGGGTCCGAAACCCCCTATTAGAGAAAAGAGGTGACTCAGGTCACCAGAACCATGGGTGCTGTCCAGAACCAGGAGGATGGGGAGGGAACACACTGGGCTGTATTAACTGTGAGAGAGAGTGAGAGAGAGAGAGAGAGAGAGAGAGAGAGAGAGAGAGAGAGAGAGAGAGAGAGAGAGAGAGAGAGAGAGAGAGAGAGAGAGAGAGAGAGAGATAGATAGAGAGAGAGAGAGAGAGAGAGAGAGAGAGAGAGAGAGAGAGAGAGAGAGAGAGAGAGAGAGAGATAGAGAGAGAGAGAGAGAGAGAGAGAGAGAGAGAGAGAGAGAGAGAGAGAGAGAGAGAGAGAGAGAGAGAGAGAGATAGAGAGAGAGAGAGAGAGAGAGAGAGAGAGAGAGAGAGAGAGAGAGAGAGAGAGAGAGAGAGAGGTGAAGAGGGTGAGGGGTGCAAGGGCAGTATGCAGTACAGGAACTAGGTACAGTAATTTATTCTCCAGGTTCATTCCGGTATATCAGAGTTATCTCTGTTGCTATGCGAGAGAAATCTGGTAACCTACCTGGGCATCTCATATTCAGACTCCTGGCAAGGACGTGAGACCATAAAGAGGAAACAAGAGTTTTAGTCAGGCAGTGATTATTATTGATCGCACAAACAGGATGCAGGAGGTGACAGTAGAACTCACTCTAGGCAGGACAGGAGGAGTGTCTACAACTCTTCTTGTCAGACCTGGAACGTTTTCATAGATCTGATCACAGTTTCTAAAATCTGTGTGTAGAAAACAAAACAATTTCCGTCCCGGGATCAATCAAATCAACCAATCTATCTATCTATCAGTCTGTCTATCTATCTATCCATCTGTCTGTCTGTCTGTCTGTCTGTCTGTCTGTCTGTCTGTCTGTCTGTCTGTCTCTGTATATCTATCTAATCTATCTATCTCTAATCTATGGATCTGTAAAGGGTGATGTGGGGGACTACAAGTCTCACCTGGGGTATTCTTCCTCTCTTGGGGATCTCTGCTGGTTTTGATTGTGGGTTCATGTGACCTGAACTGAATGTTATCATGCCCTCTGTCATGGCTGGCTTGGTTCTGCTGGGTGTGTTTCATCTCTGTCTGTCTACCTGTGGAGGATCAGAGACAGGCAGAGAAGATATACCCAGTACCTGCTGAGAGATGTGAACTCTCACAAACACCTGCAGTCACAGCATTGCCTCTTTAGTTTCATACATCATGAATAAGAGAGCAGACAACTCTGATATTACAGTCATCTTGCTCTCATATAAGGAGACGCACAGAGCCAGATCTTACCTGTGCCTAAGGAGCCTTTAGTCTTGTTCCTGAACAACATAAAGAGTATGATTACATCATCAATACACCAAGCCTCACTGTCAAACTGACAATCTGAGTGCTGCAGTACTTGAATGTTAAACGTAAAGTTACTGTGTCAAATTAACAAAGCTTTCTTAACAAAAAAAACGCTATCATTGACTGAAGTGACAGATAAAAAAGTAACTGTCTGTCACCATCTATTTTTGATGGCCAGGTTTGTCTTCTCTGGCCAGGTTTGTCTTCTCGTCCAAATCCACAGTTCATTTTGACTCCATTTAGGTTTAAATAAGCACGTCCCAAACAAAGTAAGCTAACGTGATGAGCGTAAGTGTAAACTTACAGATGGGAGGTCAGGCCACAGTAGAGGCCCACAACTAAGACCACCACAACCAGGGTCACAGCTACAGCTATGCCAGCTGCTGCTCCTGGGCTCAACGCTGGGCTGGAGGGTCTATCTGTAACACACACACACATACACACATCAACGCACAAACACACACAAATTAACATAGGTGCACACCCAAAGCATAAACAGAAACACACACACACACACCCAAGCACAATCAAAAAAACACATACACACACTTGATCGAGCAAAATCTTTAGCCAACAGTATTTTGAAGATGCAGGACTCAGATAGCAGTAGTCCAGCTATTTCGGGTGTGGTTGTGATAAGACAAAGCAAGCTTCCAAACTACCTCCTATGATCAGAGTGTGGGTCAAACTCTGAGTCCGGCCGGTCACGTCATTAGAGGCAGTGCAGGTGTAGTCCCCACTGTCATTGTGACTGGTCTTATAAATGACGTATCCGACTTCCTGGACGTCTGTTTTTACCCCTTTGAAGAGCCAGGTGAAGTTGGCAGGTGGCACCGACTTGAGATCACAGTACAGGAGAGTGGTGGTGCCAACCTCAGCTATCTCTGGTGCCAGTATGGACATGATCTCTGGTCCGACTGACAACACAGGGAGAACAGAACATCTAAGTGGAGCATCAGTCTGCATTGTGATAAACTGTAGCACAGATTCAGGCAATTCATGGAAATCAGTTCAGTGCAGAATCTCAGTCAAACAGCAGCACTAGAGATTTAAGCCCTACCATTAGGAATAATAAATAGTACCAAGATCATACTGTAAGAAATCAAATCAAGTGCTAAAGGAAGTGCAGTAATCAACAGCACGATGAAGTACTACTGTATAACTAAAGGAGAAACACCCTTGACAAAACTGTCCTCATGTCAGGTTGCCACATTAAAATCACCAGAAATGTATTTGCCATCATGCACATAATAGGTATATATGATGACTCACAGTAGATGGTTATGTTAAAAGGCTGGCTGATGTCATTACTGACACGGTTGGTCACATTGCATCTCCAAGGACCCTGGTCATAGCGGGTCACATTGACTATGGTGAGAGTGGAGCCTCCATCACCAAGCTGGATATTGTCACTGGCTGTGACCTCAGAGCTGCCATTCAGCCAATGGTAGGAGGGGGAGGAGCCAGAGGAGGAGCAGGACAGACTGACAGAGCTGTTGAACTCCACTACATCTGAGACACTGGCTTTAATTACAACATTGGTGACTGGCTCTGTGGGTTAAAACAAAATAATAACTTTTACTTTGCTAAGGAGACCATTTTACAAACTGTAGAGCTGGTTTAGATATCTTTCTGTATGTTTTCATCAACTCAACTGGATACTTTCAGAGGCAAGAGACTTTAGTGATACTGAATGATGTGTGTTTGGAACCAACAAGTACTTGGTCTAGTTCTCCAAACACACCACAGAACTTCAATGTCTTCTCCACGTCGCCCCTCCAGCACAACATCTCCCAAATCCTTAATCAGTCTTCCCTCACAGCATCTCACACTGTAAGCAACGTTGGTATCTGTGTCTCTCCTCAATAATCATTCTAATATCATATGGCTCGCTTTAACGTATACAAACTGTTGATGAGCCTTGCAATTGTGACATCATTTACAAGATATTGTTACAGAGAACTCACCCAATACCTGCAGCACAGTACTTCCTTCTTGATCTATTCCTGTAACAGGTGTGATGCTCACTTCATACGTTCCATTGTCTTTCATGGTCAGATTCCTGAGCTCCAGAGATCCAGTGATATTGTCCAGAGTGACTCTGAATTGATACTCTGGTGAAACTTCTATTGGTAGATTAATTCTATAAGTTAGTATAGGGGTACCATTTCCCTTCCATTTTATAAGAAAATTGGTCTGTTTTGTTGAGTTAAGGATTGTGGTGAAAATCACCTTCCCTTCTACTTCTCCAAAGTGAGTTTCTGGCAAAAGTCTGTTTCCATAACACAACCCTGGAGGAGACAAACACAGTTTTGGTTTGTATTATTACAGTAACATGCATTCTGATTTAATTATGTGTGGATTTATTTCAATTGGGTGAAACCATTAAGATTTAAAATATTATCATCAAAGTGCACAACATTTGCTAAACAACAGCCACAACTTCCTAAAGGTCAGGTTCATACTATTACAAACATTCACAGTTTTACTTTATAAAAATCAGTTAGTTGGGTGAGTAATGTTTTGGGTGATGCTTCAGCATGGAATCTTGATAGACCAACACATTCTGTTTGATACTGTAACAATACGTGTAACAATACTGATAGAGGCAGACTGGTTTCAATAGAGTCTGTATCAAGTAACAGAATGTCAGAGCTGACAGTCCATACAGATCAAACACTGGTTCTGGACCAGCAGCCTCAGACGTTGAAATGAACGATCGTGAACAGCGAGTCACTTAGAGAACTTTAGTTAAGAGCCAGTAATGGTTGAACAGTACAGTTCGCTGAATAAAAAGGCTCAGTTAACAAAATGAAGTTGTTTCCATTCATTTAACCACCAGATAGTATTAAACTGCTATAAAGAGGTAATATTCTGTTTAAAGTATATGTGTAAATTTGAAGCAATTTAAAGCAAACAAATATCAGTCTTACCTATAAGGGTTAAAAATGTTGTAAGTGTACGGTAATAATGAGGAGAATCCATTCCATACGTTGAACTGAAAACATGAAAAGCTGAAAGCTGAAAACCCTGATGACTAAACCTGAGCCAGTCGTCCCAATAAGCAGCTGAAAGTTACTGAAGACTGATAGGTCTACCGCAACACACTCCAAAGGCTGAACTGAACTGATAATCCTTGGCACCAAGATAATTGACCCAATTTTCAAAACCTGCTCTCAACCTTTGTAGAAAGATGTACACTGCCACCTAGTGTATTTCATGATGTAGTGCACTCTGTAGATCTGTGTACGATGCACAAGTGGCTGATTATCTGGAGGATATTTGGCAAAGGCCTGATTAATTATTTTTCATTCGGCCTCCTGAATAGGTTTAGCAGTTATTTCACAGATAGTATCCTGTTTGCATTTTGAAGTTAAACCGTTCCGTATTATGTGAAAATGTAATCAGTTATAACAGAAGGGCTTATCTTCAATCTGACACAGACAGGCCAGCTGAGTCATTCTATAGAAGAAGAACTAAGCAATGAGATGTGAGAATCATGCAGTCTAATGTTTTTCTTCCCGTAGACCAAAATAAGCATGCAAGCAGGCAGCCTTCAAATCCTTTTACATGTTACTGTTAGAACACTCTCTAGAGTTGTATTCCCAGGAAGAGAAGATCAAGTCTAACAATTATTTTGCTTCAACCTACAGCGAGGCATATTAGGGTATGCTTGTGTCTACAGGAGAGTCTACAGGACTCTTCGTGAAGACTGCGTATACTGTCTATGTAACGGGGGTGTAACAGACGTGGCTTTGCTACGTCCTGAAGGCTTTCCGGACCAATCTTCGTCCCTGCCTGGTCTCAAACACGCCCCCTCTGACTGCCAAGCGCAACCACTACCAGCTACGCCAAAGAAAAGCTAGCTATACGTTGACACGGTTGGCCTGTTACATACCTGAGGCGTGAGTTTCACCGATTCACACTGGTACATTTACATGACAGAAATCAGAACTGCAGTGGCGTATGTCAACAATGTGTTCCTCTTCCTGGTGCAAGGTCAGCTTTACCTTTAGCAAGGGATGGCTCATGAATAGATAACTAAAGAAACAAGATGATTATCTGTCCCATACTTTCCTTAAGAGCAAATACTTCATACCTTGAGTATCATTCTACACATCAAGGGGAGTCAAAGTGGAGTTTTCATAATTTCCTTGTTCAGTTGACCTTAGGTTGCGCTTTGTCTTAGATTATAAATGGCAAATAGTTAACCATATCAAATCACTATTAGTTACATATAAAACCTGTTCCCCATTAGACAAAAGCCTTTGTTTTGTTCCCAAAAGTTTAATAATTAGAAACGCCTGATCTTTTATACTGAAAGAAATCAATCTTACCATGGTCTATAAACAGGAGTTCCTCAAATGTGTTGAGGAAGTTAAAGTTCCCCTCCTCTGATTGTAATATTTTAAAATCTAAACTTCTTTTGTTTGTGGTCAAAAAAGTATGCTGCCTCAACCACATTGCATGATGTCATGAAGTTCACAATTTGTTTCTCACGCTCATCCTGTCTACAGCAGACCACAGGCACCATCAGTAGTCTGCTCTGTCTTCCTTTACTCCACAGTTTATAATCACATGGGCCCACAGAAGACCCCAGTACAGTAGGTGTTGAATAGTGGACACCTAGTCACAGTGTTGCCCTACACATTTTGAGCATCTCAACATTTTCACAGCACCAGTCTACACACACTTGTTCTTAACCAGCCACAATGAACACCTCTGGTCAAATCCATGATCCATACCTGAGTACATGAGTACCAACATGTACATCCATGATAGTACTGTGTTAGAATACATTACAGTATTAAAATGTTTTGTAAAAAAAAAATATTTATGTAATAATATTGTATTATCAAATGTTATTGAAAGTAGTAGTCCCCAAAACACTTTTCAAAAAGTACAAAAGAGTTTTATTATTAAATATCATTTGAATGGTATTCATGCAGTGGTAATGAAAGACTTGAGAAGACAGCATCTAATTTATGAGGACGGCTCAGATTTCTCAAACCACGAGAATTCCCATGAAGTCCTCAAACATGTAGTAGTCCCAGGTCCAGTGTAGCATGGGCAGAGCCAGGGGCCATCTAAGTCAGATGTCAGGATTTTTACAGAATAAAACACATTTATTAGCAGAGCTCCAAAATATGGGAATAAGGGAATTCCAAGGCTTAGTCAACAGGCAGGGTTTGTAGGCGAGCAAGTAGTGCATTCAGAAACAAGGGGCGTAACATTAGTAAAATAACTCCATATAGTAGGTACATGTTCAGGATAAGGTTCAGGGGGTCCCAAATACCCTATTACAGAGAAGAGGTGACTCAGGTCACCAGAACCATGGGTGCTGTCCAGAACCAGGAGGATGGGGAGGGAACACGCCGGACTGGTATTAACTGGGAGAGAGAGAGAGACATACAGACACACAGACAGACAGAGGTGAGAGGTGCAAGGGCAGTATACAGTACAGGAACTAGTTACAGTAATTCAGTCTCCAGGTTCATTCCAGTATATCAGAGTTATCTCTGTTGCTATGCGAGAGAAATCTGGTAACCTACCTGGGCATCTCATATTCAGACTCCTGGCAAGGACGTGAGACCATAAAGATGGAAACAAGACTTGGAGTCAGGCCGTGATTATTATTTATCACACAAACAGGATGCAGGAAGTGACAGTAGAACTCACTCTAGGCAGGACAGGAGGAGCTTCTACAACTCTTGTAGTCGGATCTGGAACGTTTTCATAGGTCTGATCACAGTTTCTAGAATCTGTGTGTAGAAAACAAAACAATTTCTGTCCCGGGATCAATCAAATCCATCAACCAATCAACCAATCTGTCTGTCTATGTATCTCTAGTCTATCTGTCTCTAATCTATCTATCTTTAATCTTTCTCTCTATCTGTAAGGGGTGACGTGGATGCTACAAGTCTCACCTGGGGTATTCTTCCTCTCTTGGGGATCTCTGCTGGTTTTGATTGTGGGTTCATGTAAACTGAACTGAATGTTGTCATGCCCTCTGTCATGGCTGGCTTGGTTCTGCTGGGTATGTTTCCTCTCTGTCTCTCTGCCTGTGGAGGATCAGAGACAGGCAGAGAAGATATACCCAGTACCTGCTGAGAGATGTGAACTCTCACAAACACCTGCAGTCACAGCATTGCTTCTTTAGTTTCATACATCATGAATAAGAGAGCAGACAACTCTGTTATTACAGTCATCTTGCTCTCATATAAGGAAACGCACAGAGCCAGATCTTACCTGCACCTAAGGAGCCTTTAGTCTTGTTCCTGAACAACATAAAGAGTATGATTACATCATCAATACACCAAGCCGCACTGTCAAGCTGACAATCTTAGTGCTGCAGTACTTGAATGTTAAATGTAACATTTTCCTGTCTGTTTCCCTGGGTGTGTGTTCATGTTGTGGTCTTGTTTCTCTCTCTCTTGGCTCCCTGCACCTCCTGCCTCTCCTCTACCAGTATCCTCTCCGTTTTTTTTCACTCTGAAATAAGTATGACTGCCACAGATTAAATGAGTGATTCTAGGCTAATCATCCCCCTTTGTGTGTGTGTGTCACTTTGGCTGCTCATGACCACGTTACTCTTATAATGTACACTTGACTGCCGGGTTGGTGTCAGACTCCTCGTGTCTGGATTATTATTTGGAATATCCCCAAACTTTCAATTTGTTTGCACTTATTTTTCAGGGTAACCTAGAGCTTTCAATATTTTGATCCCAGTTTGGATTCCTAGTTTCTGTTCTCTTGAAGACCTGTCTCATTTTTGACATCCTCTTCATGTGCTTCCTTCCACTCCCCCTGACATTAGAGTCTTTCACACTGGCTTTGTAAACATCTTGTATATATCCAAGACTAATTTAAGTAAATTTAGTTGTCAGCGAAACATTATAACATTATAACAACCAGATACCTTCATGTGATTTAAAAAAAATACTTACTCCTTCTTGATCAAATACACAGTCAAACCAACTGTCACTCCGACAATCACCAAAACTTTAATCACAATTCCAGCGATGGCACCACCTGACAGTCCTCTCTCTGTTAAAGAACCCTCAGCTGAAGAGACAGAGAAAAACCTCACAGGCATCAGAGATGCTGGGCTACAGCTACAGTTAGTAAACAAACAGACAGGGACAATAACTGTTCTTTCATTAGAGTGCTACGTAGTGTGTTTTGTCTGTTCTTACTCCACAACTTCCATTTTCATACTTAATTTATATTGAACCTAAACTTAATTGCCATATATGGCCATTATTTGCTTCTTTAACTTTACCTTTTACTTGCAATGTGTGGACAGTGTGTTCACTGCGTCCAGTGATGTCATTGGATGCAGTGCAGTTGTAGGTGCCACTATTGTTGTACTGGATCTTCTCTATAGTGAACACTTGTGACTGTCCAGGCCACTCTGTCCCATTGACCGTCCAGCTGTAGTTAGCGGCAGGTTTAGAATCAGTCAAGCAGGTTAAGGTTAACTTCCGTCCAACCTCTATTTTAAGAGCACCCTCGATTCTGACCCTATCAGGTCCATCTGCAACACAGATTCATGTAATCATGGGATTAATATGGTTATGGTTGGGTGGAAGTGTCTCTTTCGTATAACTATTTGACAAGTATTAAGCAGTATTGACCTTGTCTGTTCCATCTACTGTATGTATAAACACACTGATAACAGTTTAATACAGTAGATAATATGCAAACACTATCATGGGTTACATTGCTTTACTGTTTAGTTAGACTGGAACTAAAGTACAACCATGGAATCAGATGCATGCACAGCATAGTCGATTACTTACAGTTTACAATCATATTGTATTCAGCATCTTGAGAGCTCACAGGGTTTCTGACTTGACACAGGTAAACACCATCGTCCTGTTTGTTCACAGGACTTATAGAGACTGTGCTGTTGTCCCCAGAGAAGCTGACTCTGTCACTGGGAGAGAGAGGCACACCATCCTTCATCCACTCTCTGGTGCTGATGGAGCCAGCAGCAGCACAGGTCAGGTTGACACACATCCCCTCTGTGATTGGCTGGCTTGATGGGTTAATGCTGACATCAGCTACTTTTTCTGTGGAGAGACAGAATACATGTTTAAAGGGTGTGAAGGAACAATAGATTTTCACGAATTTGACACATGGGAATATCTATCTACCCATCTTTCTATCTACCTATCTACCATCCATCCATCTCAAAGTTTGTGGACACCGCTCAGGAAATTGACACCTTTTTGACACCAACTTTTCATGTAGAGTT
Organism: Hypomesus nipponensis; assembly: GCF_054491055.1. Taxonomy (NCBI): domain Eukaryota; kingdom Metazoa; phylum Chordata; class Actinopteri; order Osmeriformes; family Osmeridae; genus Hypomesus; species Hypomesus nipponensis. The sequence continues at coordinate 19,968,846 of NC_140362.1, forward strand.
GGTTACCTCCTAGTTTCTAAAACTGTCTCCACTTTTCTGGAAAGGCTTTCAATTGAAACAATGCTTCCAATCCACTTTGTGCATGGGGGTATCATCAAGTCAATAACAACCTGGGCTGTTTTTCATGGTTTTGAGTTAGAGGCCTTAGTCCCACTGGTATAAATATTATTGTAGCACTAAAGTGTAATAATAATTGTAATTTTAGACAATCCTGTGCTTCAAACTTTGTGGTAAAACATTTGGGAAGGCCCTTTCTTCTCTGATCTTGATAATGCCTTAATGCACACAGTGATGTCAATACAGACATGTTTTGTCAAATATAGTGTATCAGTCTGTCTGTATGCCTAAAATAAAAATAAACCAGGAATGACACAGGCAAAGACATCAGCATCCATTAAGCCCACAGACAAAAAGTATTTCTTATAAAACATCCCAAACAATCCAATTGAACCCCATAGAGATAAGATAAGATGACTGATATCACAAGGGTCTGGATCACTGGATATCACAGCCTTCACAAAGGCATATTCACCAATTCATGAATATTCACCAACCTGCGTTCTAAACTCTCATTTGACAGCAATGTTCCAATGTGTGGAAACTGACATCCAACTGTCCAGACAGTCTCACAATGAGCACCATCCGCAGTCATCAATATGGGCCAAACAAGTTCAGGCTACAGTATATGCAGTATATATATATGTAGCTGATGCGAAGACAACCAACATTTGTGTGTCCAAACATCATGTAAAAACCATAAATAAAGTTCTGTACTGTAGCTATGGGTCTTTTCCACAATGCCAGTTTCCACAGTCAAACATCTCCCACTTACCCCATACAGAGATGATTGATGACTCAGATGACACATATCTCAGTGTTCTGGTGTTAAAGGCCTGACAGATGTAACTACCACTCTGACTGGTCTGAATGTTCACCAGTTGGAGCTCTGGTCCCTCATTGGACAGCTGTGTTCCATTCAGGAACCAGTGATACTGAGCAACAGGCTTGGAGTGAGCGGAGCAGGACAGACTGAGGGCTGACCCTGCAACATACAGTCCACCTGGAGGATTCACCTCCACCACTGTGTCCTCAGGACCATCTGCAATGCAGAGTGTCAGTCAAACAGCAGCACTAGAGAGGGAAGCTCTGCCATTAGCAATAAGAGGCCCAGCCCCAATGACACGTCTAAGATGTGTCCATTGACATCAGTGTGAGAGAACAGCTACAGTATTTAGGCATAACAGCAACCTATAAGCAATCATACTGTGAGAAATCATACAAATGTGCTATGAACACAGGAAGTGCACTAGTCGACCGAATGATGAAGTACTACAGTATAACTACAGGAGAAACACCCTTGACAAAACTGTCCACATGTAAGGTTACCACATTAAAATCACCAGAAAGCCTTTGCCATCATGCACATAATAGGTATATATAGATGACTCACAGTAGATGGTTATGTTAAAAGGCTGGCTGATGTCATTACTGACACGGTTGGTCACATTGCATGTCCAAGGACCCTGGTCATAGCGGGTCACATTGACTATGGTGAGAGTTGAGCCTCCATCACCAAGCTGGACATTGTCGCTGGCTGTGACCTCAGAGCTGCCATTCAGCCAATGGTAGGAGGGGGAGGAGCCAGAGGAGGAGCAGGACAGACTGACAGAGCTGTTGAACTCCACTACATCTGAGGCACTGGCTTTAATTACAACATTGGAGACTTGCTCTGTGGGTTAAAACAACATAATATCTTTCACTTTGCTAAGGAGACTATTTTACAAACTGTAGAGCTGGTTTAGATGTCCTTCTGTATATTTTCATCAATTCAACTGGATACTTTCAGGAGCAAGAAGACTTTAGGGATGCTGAATAATGTGTGTTTGGAACCAACAAGTACTTGGTCTAGTTCTCCAAATACACCACTAATATTCAATGTCTTCTCCTCGTCGCCCCTCCAGCACAACATCTCCCAAATCCTTAATCAGTCTTCCCTCACAGCATCTCACACTGTAAGCAACGTTGGTATCTGTGTCTCCCCTCAATAATCATTATAATATCATATGGCTCGCTTTAACGTATACAAACTGTTGATGAGCCTTGCAATAGTGACATCATTTACAAGATCTTCTTACAGAGTACTCACCCAGCACCTGCAGCAGTACATTTTCAGACTTAGTTTCTCCATCAGTTTTAACGGTCACTTCATACGTTCCACTGTCTTTCATGGTCAGATTCTTGAGCTCCAGAGATGCAGTGAATCTGTCCAGAGTGACTCTGCCTTGATAAGCTTGTGAAACAGTATTTTCACCAGTAATAAAAGTTAATATATTTGTAGTAGTATTTACCGCCCAGATTATCAGATTAGCGGGTGTGCTTGTTGGGGCAAGGCTTGTAGTGAAATTCACATTCCCATTAATTGCTCCATGTTGAGTGTTTTGCAAAACGTTGTCTCCATAACACAACCCTGGAGGACACAAACAGAGTTTTGGTTGATATTATTAGTAACATGCATTCTGGATTAATTAGTGCAAAGTATTTGCTAAACAACAGCCACAACTTCCTAAACATCAAGTACATACTATTGCTAACATTAAAACTTTATGAAATCAGTTGGTTGGGGAAGTAACGTCTTGCGTGATCAGAAGCATGGAATCTTGATAGACCAACACATTCTGTTTGATACTGTAACAATACGTGTAACAATACTGATAGAGGCAGACTGGGTTCAATAGAGTCTGTGTCAAGTAACAGAATGTCAGAGCTGACAGTCCATACAGATCAAACACTGGTTCTGGACCAGATTGTGAAAAGGAAGTCACATAGCGAACTTTAGTTAGAGCCAGTAGTGGTTGAACAGGACAGTTCACCTGATAAAAATGCTCATTAAGTCAACAAACTAATGTTGTTTCCATTCATTTAACCACCAGATTGTATTAAACCGCTATTAAGAGGTAATATTCTGTACATTTGAAGCAATTTCAAGCAAATAAATACAAATCTTACCTATAAGGGTTATAAATATTGTAAGAGTTTGGTAATAATGAGAAGAATCCATTCCAAATGTTAAACTCCAGAACACATGAATAGCTGAGCCCTAATGACTAAACCTGAGCCAGTCGTCCCAATAAACAACTGAAAGTTACTGAAGACTGATAGGTCTACCTCAACACACTCCAAACCCTGAACTGAACAGATCATCTTTGGCACCAAGATAATTGTCCCTATTTTCAAAACCTGCTCTCAACCTTAGTAGAAAGATGTACACTGCCATCTAGTGTATTTTATGATGTAGTGCACTCTGTAGATCTGTGCACCATGCACCAGTGGCTAGATTATTTGGGGATATTTGGAGAAGTTCCTCACTGTCATGGCAACGTGCAGTTCGAGGCTCAACGTGGACTTATTGTTGGCATCGTATGAAGCTGAAATGCGACAGGTGTGTGGCCCTGCAGCGTTGCAACAAAGACAAACTCCTTATACCTTTAAATATACACACAAACTGTCTTGCCTCATGTTTGGTTAAGTAAATGGGTTAGTTTTGAAAACGCCAAAATAATGGAAAACAATAACTTCATACTTATATTATATTTATGGTATTTTATACAGTTTTTATATTTATTTCAACAGAATAATTTCCACAAAATATAGAATCTGTAAATTGTAAACATGTGCTGACAACATAGCATAAGAGTACAGGAAGAAATATTGTAATATCCATGTCTACTGTTTCCCTGTGTCTGTCATTGTCTTCCCCTGTGTCTCGGTCAGTGATTTCAGTTCTCGTTAGTCTCATTGTGTCCTCCTGTGTCTTGTTTGGTTCTGTGTATTTAGGTTCCTGTTTTGTGTCCAGTCTTTGTCTTGTCAGTGTGAGTACCTTGTCTGTTTCTCGTTTTTTATTTACTTTTTATAAACCCTTTGTTCAACACAATGCCTCGCTACTCCTGCGTTTGGGTCCTACCCCACCACTCGTCATGATAGAATGACAAAACCATTAAAGGACCCAGTCGAGAGTTCCCCCAACCCTTTCATAGGAACCTGTCTTGGCTTCGGTGGACCCCAAAGCCTGCAGCGGAAGGCCCACCCCAAGACCTGGCTCCTACACCGGCTCCGGCTCCGGCTCCGGCTCCGGCTCCGGCTCCGGCTCCGGCTCCGGCTCCGGCTCCGGCTCCGGCTCCGGCTCCGGCCCCAGCCCTAACCCCGACTCCTGCCCTCTGCCCCCTGCCTCGGTCCTGCCCTGTGCCCCTGCCTCGGTCCTGCCCTGTGCCCCTGCCTCGGTATTGCCCTGTGCCCCTGCCTCGGTCCTGCCCTGTGCCCCTGCCTCGGTCCTGTCCTGTGCCCCTGCCTCGGTACTGCCCTGTGCCCCAGCCTCATCCCGAGGTTTAGCTGTCCAGCACCCAGACCACCGCCTGCTGCTGGTACCCAGCCCTGGTCCCTTCCTGGTACCCAGCCCTGGTCCCGTCCTGGTACCCAGCCCTGGTCCCATCCTGTGCCCCAGCCCTGGTCCCATCCTGGTACCCAGCCTTGGTCCCATCCTGGTACCCAGCCCTGGTCCCATCCTGTGCCCCAGCCCTGGTCCCATCCTGGTACCCAGCACTGGTCCCATCCTGGTACCCAGCCCTGGTCCCGTCCTGGTACCCAGCCCTGGTCCCATCCTGGGTCCCAGCCCTGGTCCCGTCCTGGTACCCAGCCCTGGTCCCGTCCTGGTACCCAGCCCTGGTCCCATTCTGGGTCCCAGCCCAGGATACGGTATTTGAGAAGTTCCTCACTGTCTTGGCAACGTGCAATTCGAGGCGAGGCTCAATGTGGGCTCATAATTGGCATCGTATGAAGCTGAAATGTGGCAGCTGTATGGCTGTGCAGTGTTGACTGTTTGCAACAAAGAAATACTCCTTATACCTTTTAAATACACACACAAACTGCCTTGCCACATGTTCAGTTAATTAAATGGGTTGGGTTTGATTACCACAAAATAATGGTAAACAATAACTGCATACTTGTATTATATTTATGGTATTTTGTATTGTTTTTATATCTTTCAACAGAATAATTACCATAAAATATAGAATTTGTATCTAGTAAATATATCTTGACAACAGCAATAGAGTACAGATATCCTTGAAAAGAACTAGTTTTCAGTTTTCAAAAAGTATAAAAGAGCTTTATTAAAAATTAAATATCATTTGAATGGTCTTCATGCATTGGTGATGAAAGACTTGAGAAGACAGCATCTGATTTATGAGGATGGCTCAGATTTCTCTGACCACGAGAATTCCCATGAAGTCCTCACATACGCTAGTCCCAGGTCCAGTGTAGCATGGGCAGAGCCAGGGGCCATCTAAGTCAGGGGTCAGGATTTTTACAGAATAAAAAAAACAAATGTATTAGCAAAACTCCAGAATATGGTAAAAAAAGGGAATTCCAAGGCATAGTCAAAACAGGCAGGGTTTGTAGGCAAGCAAGTAGTGCATTCAGAAACAAGGAGCGTAACATTAGTAAAATAACTACATATAGTAGGTACATGATCAGGATAAGGTTCAGGGGGTCCCAAACCCCCTATTAGAGAGAAGAGGTGACTCAGGTCACCAGAACCATGGGTGCTGTCCAGAACCAACCAGGAGGATGGGGTGGGAACACACCGGACTGGTATTAACTGGGAGAGAGAGAGAGAGAGAGAGAGAGAGAGAGAGAGAGAGAGAGAGAGAGAGAGAGAGAGAGAGAGAGAGAGAGAGAGAGCGAGAGAGAGAGAGACAGACAGAGAGACAGACAGACAGAGAGACAGACAGACAGACAGACATGAGAGGTGCCAGGGCAGTATACAGTACAGGAACTAGGTACAGTAATTCAGTCTCCAGGTTCATTCCAGTATATCAGAGTTATCTCTGTTGCCATGCGAGAGAAATCTGGTAACCTACCAGGGCATCTCATATTCAGACTCCTGGCAAGGACGTGAGACCATAAACATGGAAACAAGAGTTTGAGTCAGGCAGTGATTATTATGTATGACACAAACAGGATGCAGGAGGTGACAGTAGAACTCACTCTTGGCAGGACAGGAGGAGCTTCTACAACTCTTGTCGGACCTGGAACGTTTTCATAGATCTGGTCACAGTTACTAGAATCTGTGTGTAAAAATCAAAACAATTTCCCTCCCGGGATCAATCAAATCCATCAACCAATCAACCAATCTGTCTGTCTATGTATCTCTAGTCTATCTGTCTCTAATCTATCTATCTTTAATCTATCTCTCTATCTGTAAGGGGGTGACGTGGATGCTACAAGTCTCACCTGGGGTCCTCATCATCTCTTGGGGATCTCTGCTGGTTTTGATTGTGGGTTCATGTAACCTGAACTGAATGTTATCATGCCCTCTGTCATGGCTGGCTTGGTTCTGCTGGCTGTGTATCCTCTCTGTCTCTCTGCCTGTGGAGGATCAGAGACAGGCAGAGAAGATATACCCAGTACCTGTGAGAGATGTGAACTCTCACAAACACCTGCAGTCACAGCATTGCCTCTTTAGTTTCATACATCATGAATAAGAGAGCAGACAACTGTTATTACAGTCATCTTGCTCTCATATAAGGAGACACACAGAGCCAGATCTTACCTGCACCTAAGGAGCCTTTAGTCTTGTTCCTGAACAACATAAAGAGTATGATTACATCATCAATACACCAAGCCGCACTGTCAAGCTGACAATCTTAGTGCTGCAGTACTTGAATGTTAAATGTAACATTTTCCTGTCTGTTTCCCTGGGTGTGTGTTCATGTTGTGGTCTTGTTTCTCTCTCTCTTGGCTCCCTGCACCTCCTGCCTCTCCTCTACCAGTATCCTCTCCGTTTTTTTTCACTCTGAAATAAGTATGACTGCCACAGATTAAATGAGTGATTCTAGGCTAATCATCCCCCTTTGTGTGTGTGTGTCACTTTGGCTGCTCATGACCACGTTACTCTTATAATGTACACTTGACTGCCGGGTTGGTGTCAGACTCCTCGTGTCTGGATTATTATTTGGAATATCCCCAAACTTTCAATTTGTTTGCACTTATTTTTCAGGGTAACCTAGAGCTTTCAATATTTTGATCCCAGTTTGGATTCCTAGTTTCTGTTCTCTTGAAGACCTGTCTCATTTTTGACATCCTCTTCATGTGCTTCCTTCCACTCCCCCTGACATTAGAGTCTTTCACACTGGCTTTGTAAACATCTTGTATATATCCAAGACTAATTTAAGTAAATTTAGTTGTCAGCGAAACATTATAACATTATAACAACCAGATACCTTCATGTGATTTAAAAAAAATACTTACTCCTTCTTGATCAAATACACAGTCAAACCAACTGTCACTCCGACAATCACCAAAACTTTAATCACAATTCCAGCGATGGCACCACCTGACAGTCCTCTCTCTGTTAAAGAACCCTCAGCTGAAGAGACAGAGAAAAACCTCACAGGCATCAGAGACGCTGGGCTACAGCTAGAGTAGGTACACATACAGTCAGGGACAATACCTGTCCTTTCATTTCATGATTCATATAGTTGAGGTTGGGTGGAAGTGTCTCTTACATGCAATTATTTAACAAGAATTATGCAGTACTGACCTTGGTTGTTCCATTGATACAGTAGATCATGTGCAAAAACTATCAAGGGTTACCTTGCTCTACTGTTAGTTAGACTGGAATTGAACTAAAGTACATCCATGGAATCAGATGCATACACAGCATAGTCGTGTATCCGATTACTTACAGTTTACAATCATATTGTATTCAGCATCTTGAGAGCTCACAGGGTTTGTGACTTGACACAGGTAAACACCATCGTCCTGTTTGTTCACAGGACTTATAGAGACTGTGCTGTTGTCCCCAGAGAAGCTGACTGTGTCACTGGGAGAGAGAGGCACACCATCCTTCATCCACTCTCTGGTGCTGATGGAGCCAGCAGCAGCACAGGTCAGGTGGACAGACATCCCCTCTGTGATTGGCTGGCTTGATGGGTTAATGCTGACATCAGCTACTTTTTCTGTAGAAGGACAGAATACATGTTTAAAGGGTGTGAAGGAATGATAAATGTTTACATACTTGACACGTGGGATTATCTATCTCCCTATCTTTCTATCTACCTATCTACCATCTATCCATCCATCTTATAGTTTTTGGACACCACTCAGGAAATGGACACCTTTTTGTTGAACTGGTGCCTCTAATGGTTACTTCTTAGTTTCTAAAACTGTCTTCACTTTTCTGGAAAGGCTTTCCAATTGAAACATTGTTTCCATTCCACTTTGTGCATGGGGGCATCATCAAGTCAATAACAACAAGGGCTGTTTTCATGGTTTTGGGTTAGAGGCCTAAGTCACACTGGTGGAAATATTACTGTAGTGCCAAACTTTGTGGTAACAATTTTTTGGAAAGTTCATTTTTCTCTGCCTGGATACACAAAGTGAGGTCAATACAGAAATGTTTTGTCAAGTATGGTGTGAAAAAACTTGACTAGTCTGCACACATCCCTGACCTAAACACCATCAAACACATCGGAGATCATTTCTATCTCCACTTTCAACAATCCGGTGTCATTTGCTCAACCATTTATTGATATTGGCAATATAGTGAGTGTAAGTTCTGCACTGTGGCTATGGGTCTTTTCCACAATGCCAGTTTCCACAGTCAAACATCTCCCACTTGCCCCATACAGTGATGATTGATGGCTCAGATGACACATATCTCAGTGTTCTGGTGTTAAAGGCCTGACAGATGTAACTCCCACTGTGACTGGTCTGAATGTTCACCAGTTGGAGCTCTGGTCCCTCATTGGACAGCTGTGTTCCATTCAGGAACCAGTGATACTGAGCAACAGGCTTGGAGTGAGCGGAGCAGGACAGACTGAGGGCTGACCCTGCAACATACAGTCCACCTGGAGGATTCACCTCCATCACTGTGTCCTCAGGACCATCTGCAATGCAGAGTGTCAGTCAAACAGCAGCACTAGAGAGGGAAGCTCTGCCATTAGCAATAAGAGGCCCAGCCCCAATGACACGTCTAAGAGGTGTCCATTGATTTCAGTGTGAGAGAACAGCTACAGTATTTAGGCATAACAGCAACCTATAAGCAATCATACTGTGAGAAATCATACAAATGTGCTATGAACACAGGAAGTGCACTAGTCAACAGCATGATAAAGTACTACTGTATATCTACAGGAGAAACACCCTTGACAAAACTGTCCACATGTCAGGTTACCACATTCAAATCACCAGAATGCCTTTGCCATCATGCACATAATAGGTATATATAGATGACTCACAGTAGATGGTTATGTTAAAAGGCTGGCTGATGTCATTACTGACAAGGTTGGTCACATTGCATCTCCAAGGACCCTGGTCATAGCGGGTCACATTGACTATGGTGAGAGTGGAGCCTCCATCACCAAGATGGACATTGCCACTGGCTGTGACCTCAGAGCTGCCATTCAGCCAATGGTAGGAGGGGGAGAAGCCAGAGGAGGAGCAGGACAGACTGACAGAGCTGTTGAACTCCACTACATCTGAGGCACTGGCTTTAATTACAACATTGGAGACTTGCTCTGTGGGTTAAAACAATATTTTAATACGGGTGGTTTAAATCAAGCATTCTGATTGGTTGAGAGTGAGTCACGGGGTGTGCTTTATTGAGCATAAAGTACTGTACGCCCAGAGAATGCTCTGGTATGACTTATTACATTTACCTTAAAACGGGAGCGTTCCATATTAGTGCGCACTCAAAATAACTAAAATGTTGCCGAAGAAAAAGACTGTCTACAAGTAACTACTGGCATGCAGCAATTTATTGGTTAGCAAGCTATACTAGCAAGATTCGGTTAATTTTTGAGAAATAATATTGCACTGTCCCGTGCTATCAGTGCTAACTAGCTGGTCTAGCTACTGAAACGTTGGACGGAAGCTCAGGTCTATAGTTGCTAACTAGACTACACTTGTTTAATTTGAGCTTCGTACAGTAGCCACGCAATTACATGACCTGGACTTGGCTTCTTAAAACAACGTTTTCCACGGAGGCACAATTAAAGGAGATATCCAAATCAACATAAGCTAACCTTAACAACAGCCTAATGTTCGTCTATCGAGTCCCAAGTCACTCGTAACTTGTTTACAGCATATGTAGGTTAGTAGGCTAGCTAGCTACCATATACCCAGTGCCTACGAAACATTAATGATTGATTTACAATGTTTAGGCCTAGTGTTTAAATTAAATATTATTTTATTGAAAGTGTCCCATTTTTGTTGTTATTTTAAAGGTAGCTTTTATAAAATGAGCATTGAATGAATGATATGGTGCGAGATCTAGCTAGGCTAACAAACGTGCAGTGCACAATGCTGTTTGTCCGTTGCATAGCAACAGCCACCGTTTACAGGGACTATTTTCTCTCGGCTACTGAAATGCGATACACAATGTTTGTTGTCTATAACTCTTTTGTGCTGAAAGGCAGCTTATTGTTTATTTACTATTCATAATTTCGCTGGCAACCGTATTATAAAAGCAATAAGGTACTCGAGGCAGTACTTTATCGCCAATAAAGTACGTGTTCCAGGGTTTGCCGGTTTGCAACACCCTTGAACACGTACTTTATTGGCGATAAAGTACTGCCTCGCGTACCTTATTGCTTAAATAACTTTTACTTTGCTAATGAGTCCATTTTACAAACTGTAGAGCTGGTTTAGGTGTCCTTCTGTGTATTTTCCATCAACTGAACTGGATACTTTCAGGGGCAAGAAGACTTTAGTGATTCTGAATAAATTGTAAATTCAATGACTTCTTCTTGTCACCCCTCCAGGCAACAACTCTCAGATCCTTAAATCAGTCTTTCCTCACAGCACTCACACTGTCAGCAACGTAGTCTCTGTGTCTCTCATCAATAATCATTCTAATATCATATGGCACGCTTTAACGCATTCAAACTGTTACTAATGAGCTTTGCAATAGTGACATAATTTACAAGATCTTACTACAGAGAACTCACCCAGCACTTGCAGCACAGTATTTCCAGAAAGTGTGGGTCCTGTAGTAGGTACGATGATCACTGAATACGTTCCTCTGTCTTTCATGGTCAGATTCCTGAGCTCCAGAGATCCAGTGGATGCATTCAGAGTGACTCTGCTTTGATACGCTGGTGAAAAGTCAATTCCAGATTGTCTATACGTTAGTATGTTATTGCTATTTACCGTCCAGGTTATAATGGTGTAGGGTGTGCTTGTTGCAGTAAGGCTTGTAGTGAAAGTCACATTCCCTTCTACTGCTCCATATTCAGTGTCTGGCAAAACTCCTTCTCCATAACACAACCCTGGAAGAGACAAACACAGTTTTGTTTTATATTATTACAGTAACATGCATTCTGGTTTAATTATGTGTATATTTATTTCAGCTGAGTGAACCCATTAAAATCTGAAATATTTTCATCAAAATGCACACAACTTCCAAAAGGTCAGGTTCATACTATTACAAACATTCATAGTAAAACTTTATAAAAACCAGTTGGTTGGCTGAGCAACCTTTTGGGTGATCTGAAGCATGGAATCTTGATAGACCAACACATTCTGTTTGATACTGTAACAATACGTGTAACAATACTGATAGAGGCAGACTGGGTTCAATAGAGTCTGTATCAAGTAACAGAATGTCAGAGCTGACAGTCCATACAGATCAAACACTGGTTCTGGACCAGCAGCCTCAGAGGTGTTGAAATGAACGATCGTGAACAGCGAGTCACTTAGCCAACTTTAGCTAAGAGCCAGTAATGGTTGAACAGTACAGTTCACCTAAAAAAAATTCTCATGTAGTCAACAAAGTTTCCATTACAGTAATGTAACCACCAGATTATATTTAATTTCTATGAAGAGTTAATTTTATGTTATTAGATATTAAGTATATATGTACATTTGAAGACATTTCAAGCAAATAAATACCAACAGTCTTACCTATAAAGGTTATAAAAATTGTCAGTGTATGGTAATAATGAGAAGGAGCCATTCCATACGTTAAACTCCAGAACACATGTAAAGCTGAGCCCTAATAACTAAACCTGAGCTAGTCGAAGACTGATAGGTCTACCTCAACACACTCCAAAGCCTGAACTGAATAGATCGTCTTCAGCAACAAGATAACTGACCCAAAAACCTGCTCTCAACCTTGGTAGAAAGATGTACACTGCCACCTAGTGTCTCTTATTATGTACTGCACTCTGCAGATCGGTGTACCATACGCCAGTTGCTCGATTATCTGGGGGATATTTGGAGAAGTTCCTCACTGTCATGGCAACATACAATTCGAGGCCTCATGTTCAGTTAAGTAAATGGGTTAGGTTTGAACACCACAAAATAATGGAAAACAATAACTTCATACTTCTGTTTTATTTATGGTATTTCATATTGTTTTTATATTTATTTCAACAAAATAATTTCCATAGAATATACTATCTATAATTAGTGAAAATGTGCTGACAACATAGCAAGAGAGTACATTAAAACAATTTTTTTTATGGACATCTGTATAGTTTATTGTATCGAGAAAGATGGTGGAAGCAGCTACAGTTGTGTATACTGTACGTTAGCTTCACATACACTTTTAACTGAAGTCATATTTCACAAACTAGTTTTCAGTTTTATGTCCCTTATGTCATAAAATAATTCATATCACTGCGGAAGTGAACACAAGTATGTTATAAAACCTCAATGGCTGCTCAATGACTGTAATGCAATCCTTGTGTGAGATCTTGTTTCAATGTTACAAGAGTGCTTCAAAGTCGACACCAGATGAACCATTTTTTATTTGGCCTCCTGAATAGGTTTAGCAGTTATTTCACAGATGTTTAGTAAACTACATTCAGACATTTAGTCATTTAGCAGACGTTTTTATCCAAAGCAATTTAGAAGAAAGAGCAAAAGGTGCATAGGTCAATGATCATAAACAACGAGATGGGTATACTGTTTGAATTTTGCAGTTAAACTGTTCTGTATTATGGGAAGATGTAGTCAGAAGGGCCAATCTTCAATCTGACACGGAAAGTGTCATGTGAAAATCATGAGCTGCTCTCATGTATTTCTCACCATAGACCAAAAAAAGCATCCTAAACTTCAGCATGTGCAAGCAGGCAGCCTTCAAATCCCTTTATGTTACTGTTAGAACACACTCTAGAGTTGTATTCCCAGGAAGAGAAGATCAAGTCATTATTTTGCTTCAACCTACTGCAACGCATATTCGAGTATACTTTTATTTACAGGAGAGTCTACATGATGACTTCATACACGGTCTACATCTCTGGTGAAAAGTCAGCTTTACCTTTAGCAAGGGATGGCTAATGAATAGATGACAGAAGAAACAAGATGATTCTCTGGCCCATGCTTTCCTTAGAAGCAAATACCTCATACCTGGTGTTTCATTCTACACATCAAGGGGAGTCAAAGAGGAGTTTTTATTATGTCCTTGTTCCTTGTTGACCTTCGGTTGCACGTTCTCTTGATTACAAATGGCAAATGTTTACCCAAATCAAACCCATATTAGTTACATTCAGAACCAGTTTCCCAGTTTGACTATTTCATACTGGCTTTGTAAATATCTTGTATTTCGAGGCAAATTCAAGTTAATTGACTTGATCCAATTACTTACAGTTTACAATCATATTGTATTGAGCATCTTGAGAGCTCAGAGAGTTTCTGACTTGACACAGGTAAACACCATTGTCCTGTTTGTTCACAGGACTTATATAGACTGTGCTGTTGTCCCCAGAGAAGCTGACTCTGTCACTGGGAGAGAGAGACACACCATCCTTCATCCACTCTCTGGTGCTGATGGAGCCAGCAGCAGCACAGGTCAGGTGGACAGACATCCCCTCTGTGATTGGCTGGCTTGATGGGTTAATGCTGACATCAGCTACTTTTTCTGTAGAGTGACAGAATACATGTTTAAAGGGTGCAAAGTTATGACAGATTTTCACAAATTTGACACGTGGGATTATCTATCTACCATTCTTTTTATCTACCTATCTACCATCTATCCATCCATCCCACCATCTTACAGTTTGTGGACACTCAGGAAATGGACACCTTTTTGTTGAACTTCTCAGGTGGAGATGGTTACCTCTTAGTATCTAAAACTGTCTTCACTTTTCTGGAAAGGCTTTCCAATTGAAACATTGCTTCCATTCCACTTTGTTCATGGGGGCATCATCAAGTTCATGACAACAAGAGCTGTTTTCATGGTTTTGGGGTAGAGGTCTTAGTCTCACTGGTTGAAATATTATTATAGAACGGTACTAAAGTGTAATGATAATTGTCATTTTAGATATTTCCGTGCTTCAAACTTTGTGGTAACAATTTTGGGAAGGCCCTTTCTTCTCTGGGCTTGATAATGCCTAAATGCACACAGTGAGGTCAATACAGACATGTTTTGTCAAGTTTGGTGTATTGTCACCACTCCAAGCAACATCTCCCAAATCCTTAATCAGTCTTCCCTCACAGCATCTCACACTGTAAGCAACGTTGGTATCTGTGTCTCTCCTCAATAATCATTCTAATATCATATGGCTCACTTTAACGTACTGTTGATGAGCCTTGCAATAGTGACATCATTTACAAGATCTTGTTACAGAGAACTCACCCAGCACCTGCAGCACAGTATTTCCGAATAGTGCTTTTCCTGCAGCAGGTGTGATGCTCACTTCATACGTTCCACTGTCTTTCATGGTCAGATTCCTGAGCTCCAGAGATCCAGTGGATGTGTCCAGATGGACTCTCTTTTGATACACTGGTGGAACGTAAATTCCAGATGTTCTATACGTTAGTATGTTACTGCTATTTACCGTCCAGGTTATAATGGTGTAGGGTGTGCTTGTTGGGGCAAGGCTTGTAGTGAAAGTCACATTCCCTTCTACTGCTCCATATTGAGTGTCTGGTAAAACTCTGTCTCCATAACACAACCCTGGAAGAGACAAACACAATTTTGTTTTATATTATTACACTAATATGCATTCTGGTTTAATTATATGTGGAAGTTTCTCAGTTGAGTAAAACCATTAAGATTGAGCTATTTTCATCAAAGTGCACAGCATTTGAACAACTTCCTAAAGGTCAGGTTCATACTATTATACGTAAACATTCACAGTAAAACTTGATAAAATCATTTGGTTGGGTGAGTAACGTTTCGTTATAACTTCATACTTATATTTTAATTATGGTATTTTACGTTGTTTTAATATTTATTTCAACAGAATAATTTCCATAAAATATAGAATCTGTAAGTAGTAAATATGTGCTGACAACATAGCAAGAGTACAGGAAAAATACAAGTCTACATAGTTCACTGTGTGGAGAAAGCAGCTACAGTTGTGTTTACTGTAGGTTAGCTTCACATACACTTTTAACTGAAGTCATATTTCACTAGTTTTCAGTTTTATGTCCCTTATGTAATAAAATAATTTATATCAAATTTACTATAAAACCTCAACGTTATAAAACCTCAACGACTGATCAATGACTATAATGCAATCCTTGTGTGAAATCTTATTTTAATGTTAATAGAGTGCATCAAAGTAGATGTTTTGCAGTTATTTCACAGTATCCTGTTTGCATTTTGAAGTTAAACTGTTACGTATTATGTAAAGATGTAGTCAGTTATTTCAGAAGGGCTTATCTTCAATCTGATACGGCAAGGCCAGCTGAGTCATTCTTTAGAACAACAACTAAGCAATGAGATGTGAGAATCATGCAGTCTAAAAACAAAAACAAACTGTTTATTAGCAGATCTCCAAAATATGGTACAAAAGGGAATTCCAAGGCATAGTCAAAACAGGCAGGGTTTGTAGGCAAGCAAGTAGTACATTCAGAAATAAGAAGTGTAACATTAATAAAATAACTCCATATAGTAGGTACATGATCAGGATAAGGTTCAGGGGGTCCCAAACCCCCTATTAGAGAGAAGAGGTGACTCAGGTCACCAGAACCATGGGTGCTGTCCAGAACCAACCAGGAGGATGGGGAGGGAACACGCCGGACTGGTATTAACTGTGAGAGAGAGAGAGAGAGAGAGAGAGAGAGAGAGAGAGAGAGAGAGAGCGAGAGAGAGAGAGAGAGAGAGAGAGAGAGAGAGAGAGAGAGAGAGAGAGAGGGGGGGAGACGGTGAGAGGTGCAAGGGCAGTATGCAGTACAGGAACTAGTTACAGTAATTCAGTCTTCATTCCGGTATATCAGAGTTATCTCTGTTGTAATGCGAGAGAAATCTGGTAACCTACCTGGGCATCTTAGTGTCATATTCAGATTCCTGGCAAGAACATGATACCATGAAGATGGAAACAAGAGTTTGAGTCAGGCAGTGATTATTTTTGATCACACAAACAGGATGCAGGACGTGACAGTAGAACTCACTCTAGGAGGGAGAGGAGGAGCTTCTACAACTCTTGTTGTCAGATCAGGAACGTTTTCATAGGTCTGATCACAGTTTCTAGAATCTGTGTGTAAAAATCAAAACAATTTCACTCGGGATCAATCAAGTCAATCAAAATGTCTGTTTGTCTATTTATCTATCTATCAATCTCAAATGCATCTGTCTCTAATTTACCTATCTCTAATATACTGTATCTATCTTTTATCTCTTATCTATTTCGTATCTATCTATCTCTTATCTATTGTAGCAAAAAATGTTCTACGTCTTCAACCACTTCTCAAAGTTTGGAACAGCACTGGAACTCAGCAAAGTGTTTATTAGAATTCAGAGTGACAGAGATTCCAACAAACGTGAGCAAGATGTAATTTTTCTCCGGACATTTCTCTTATATATATTTTCCCAATTATTTTATGATTTTCTGCCATTGGTACAATACTTGTTGGTCACCGAATGCATTATGCATTCTTACCCTGCTGGTTTCCTTGTCCTAGGGGATTCAGATCAGGTGCTTTGTTTGCATAGAAAACTCTCCCATTTTTAGGCTTACTCTGGCCTTGAAAGCCAGCTGCTAGGTTCTGGGCATAGGACCATAAATGAGCCACATTAGATAGCTGGGTTTTCTATGACAGAAGCATATACTCATAGTCTTCTCTCGCACCCAGCCCCTAATCCAGATCTTTACATTTTGGCCTTACGTAACATCTTCTACGTTTCAGTGGCAATAATAATAAGTTAACAGCTTTGCATCTGGTTTTCAGTAATATAGCATATGCTAAAAAGAGGGGATTAAGAATTTTCAATCATATAAATCCATAATCATTACCCATCTTCATAATTACAATAGTGTGATGTTTTTTTCCACAATAGTATCCCTAATCTAGTTATCTCTAATCTATTTATCTCTCATCTATCCATATAAGGAGAAACACAGAGCCAGATCTTACCTGCACCTAAGGAGCCTTTAGTCTTGTTCCTGAACAACATAAAGAGTATGATTACATCTTCAATACACCAACCCGCACTGTCAAGCTGACAATCTGAGTGCTGCAGTACTTGAACGTTGTAAAATGTAAAATTATATATTACTAACAGAGTTTTCTAAACAAAAAATAAAAAAATAAAAAAAAACGGATAAAAAAGTAACTGTCATCATCTATTTTTGACTAACTTCAAACTTGCTTGCATCTCAAGCCCCCATCCCCGGCTCCTCAGCTTGAAGCAAAGGCCCCAACGGTTCTCAGGGGTTATGCATGTCTTTTTTGGCCTGATGATGGTGATTTTATTCCATTAACTCAGCTGTCTCGCCAGGTTTGTCTTCTCGTCCCAAACCATAGTTACTGTAATTTTGACTTGTTTTAAATAAGCACGTCCCAAACAAAGTAAGCTAACGTGATGAGCGTAAGTGTAAACTTACAGATGGGAGGTCAAGCCACAGTAGAGGCCCACAACTAAGACCACCACAACCAGGGTCACAGCTACAGCTATGCCAGCTGCTGCTCCTGGGCTCAACGCTGGGCTGGAGGGTCTATCTGTAACACACAGATACACACATCAACGCACGAACACACACAAATTCACACAGGTGCACACCCAAAGCATAAACAGAAACAAACACACACCCAAGCACATGCAAAAAAACACATACACACACTTGATCAAGCAGTCTTTAGCCAACAGTATTTTGAAGATGCATAACTCAGATAGCAGTAGTCCGGCTATTTCGGGTGTGGTTGTAATAAGACAAAGCAAGCTTCCAAACTACCTCCTATTGTCAGAGTGTGGGTCAAACTCTGAGTCACGTCATTAGTGGCAGTGCAGGTGTAGTCCCCACTGTCACTGCTCTCATCAATGATGTATATAACTTCATGGACGCCTGTTTCTACCCTTTCTAAACTGTGTAAACACAGTTTTGGTTCATATTATTACAGTAATATGCATTCTGGTTTAATGGTTTAGTGAACAGCATTTTCTAAACAACAGCCAAAACTTCCTAATGGTCAGGTTCATACTATTACAAACATAAATAGTAAAACTTATAGAATCAGTTGGTTGGGTGAATAACGTTTTGGGTGATCTGAAGCATGGAATCTTGATAGACCAACACATTCTGTTTGATACTGTAACGCACGTGTAACAATACTAGATAGAGGCAGACTAGGTTCGATAGAGTCTGTATCAAGTAACAGAATGTCAGAGCTGACAGTCCATACAGATCAAACACTGGTTCTGGACCAGCAGCCTCAGAGGTGTTGAAATGAACCATCGTGAACAGCGAGTCACGTAGAGAACTTTAGTTAGATTAGATTAGATTCAACTTTATTGTCATTGCACAGAGTTCAAGTACTGTAGGTTATTAACTAGGTTTGATGACTAATTGCTGTTGGACATGTATTTGCTTCTTTAACTTTACCTGTAACTTCCAATATGTAGACAGCTTGTTCACTGCGTCCAGTGATGTCATTGGATGCAGTGCAGTAGTAGGTGCCACTATCCTTGTATTGGATCTTCTCTATGATGAACACTTGTGACTGTCCAGGCCACTCTGTCCCATTGACCGTCCAGCTGTAGTTAGCGGCAGGTTTAGAATCAGTCAAGCAGGTTAAGGTTAACGTGTGTCCAACCTCTATTTTAGGACAACCCTCGATTGTGACACTATCAGGTCCATCTGCAACACAGATTCATGTAATGATGGGATTAGTATGGTTGGGTGGGTGGAAGTGTCTCTTACATGCAACTATTTTACCAGTATTTTACAGTACTGATCTTGGTTGTTCCATCTACTGCATATATAAACACACTAATACCAGTTTGATCCATTAGATCTTGTGAAAACACTGTCAAGGGTTACCTTGCTCTATTGTTTAGTTAGACTGGAATTGAACTAAAGTACAAACATGGAATCAGATGCATACACAAAAAAGTTTTGTATCCGATTACTTACAGTTTACAATCATATTGTATTTAGCATCTTGAGAGCTCACAAGGTTTCTGACTTGACACAGGTAAACACCATCGTCCTGTTTGTTCACAGGACTTATAGAGACTGTGCTGTTGTCCCCAGAGAAGCTGACTGTGTCACTGGGAGAGAGAGACACACCATCCTTCATCCACTCTCTGGTGCTGATGGAGCCAGCAGCAGCACAGGTCAGGTGGACAGACATCCCCTCTGTGATTGGCTGGCTTGATGGGTTAATGCTGACATCAGCTACTTTTTCTGTAGAAGGACAGAATACATGTTTAAAGGGTGTGAAGGAATGATAAATGTTTACATACTTGACACGTGGGATTATCTATCTCCCTATCTTTCTATCTACCTATCTACCATCTATCCATCCATCTTATAGTTTTTGGACACCACTCAGGAAATGGACACCTTTTTGTTGAACTGGTGCCTCTAATGGTTACTTCTTAGTTTCTAAAACTGTCTTCACTTTTCTGGAAAGGCTTTCCAATTGAAACATTGTTTCCATTCCACTTTGTGCATGGGGGCATCATCAAGTCAATAACAACAAGGGCTGTTTTCATGGTTTTGGGTTAGAGGCCTAAGTCACACTGGTGGAAATATTACTGTAGTGCCAAACTTTGTGGTAACAATTTTTTGGAAAGTTCATTTTTCTCTGCCTGGATACACAAAGTGAGGTCAATACAGAAATGTTTTGTCAAGTATGGTGTGAAAAAACTTGACTAGTCTGCACACATCCCTGACCTAAACACCATCAAACACATCGGAGATCATTTCTATCTCCACTTTCAACAATCCGGTGTCATTTGCTCAACCATTTATTGATATTGGCAATATAGTGAGTGTAAGTTCTGCACTGTGGCTATGGGTCTTTTCCACAATGCCAGTTTCCACAGTCAAACATCTCCCACTTGCCCCATACAGTGATGATTGATGGCTCAGATGACACATATCTCAGTGTTCTGGTGTTAAAGGCCTGACAGATGTAACTCCCACTGTGACTGGTCTGAATGTTCACCAGTTGGAGCTCTGATCCCTCATTGGACAGCTGTGTTCCATTCAGGAACCAGTGATACTGAGCAACAGGCTTGGAGTGAGCGGAGCAGGACAGACTGAGGGCTGACCCTGCAACATACAGTCCACCTGGAGGATTCACCTCCATCACTGTGTCCTCAGGACCATCTGCAATGCAGAGTGTCAGTCAAACAGCAGCACTAGAGAGGGAAGCTCTGCCATTAGCAATAAGAGGCCCAGCCCCAATGACACGTCTAAGAGGTGTCCATTGATTTCAGTGTGAGAGAACAGCTACAGTATTTAGGCATAACAGCAACCTATAAGCAATCATACTGTGAGAAATCATACAAATGTGCTATGAACACAGGAAGTGCACTAGTCAACAGCATGATAAAGTACTACTGTATATCTACAGGAGAAACACCCTTGACAAAACTGTCCACATGTCAGGTTACCACATTCAAATCACCAGAATGCCTTTGCCATCATGCACATAATAGGTATATATAGATGACTCACAGTAGATGGTTATGTTAAAAGGCTGGCTGATGTCATTACTGACAAGGTTGGTCACATTGCATCTCCAAGGACCCTGGTCATAGCGGGTCACATTGACTATGGTGAGAGTGGAGCCTCCATCACCAAGATGGACATTGCCACTGGCTGTGACCTCAGAGCTGCCATTCAGCCAATGGTAGGAGGGGGAGAAGCCAGAGGAGGAGCAGGACAGACTGACAGAGCTGTTGAACTCCACTACATCTGAGGCACTGGCTTTAATTACAACATTGGAGACTTGCTCTGTGGGTTAAAACAATATTTTAATACGGGTGGTTTAAATCAAGCATTCTGATTGGTTGAGAGTGAGTCACGGGGTGTGCTTTATTGAGCATAAAGTACTGTACGCCCAGAGAATGCTCTGGTATGACTTATTACATTTACCTTAAAACGGGAGCGTTCCATATTAGTGCGCACTCAAAATAACTAAAATGTTGCCGAAGAAAAAGACTGTCTACAAGTAACTACTGGCATGCAGCAATTTATTGGTTAGCAAGCTATACTAGCAAGATTCGGTTAATTTTTGAGAAATAATATTGCACTGTCCCGTGCTATCAGTGCTAACTAGCTGGTCTAGCTACTGAAACGTTGGACGGAAGCTCAGGTCTATAGTTGCTAACTAGACTACACTTGTTTAATTTGAGCTTCGTACAGTAGCCACGCAATTACATGACCTGGACTTGGCTTCTTAAAACAACGTTTTCCACGGAGGCACAATTAAAGGAGATATCCAAATCAACATAAGCTAACCTTAACAACAGCCTAATGTTCGTCTATCGAGTCCCAAGTCACTCGTAACTTGTTTACAGCATATGTAGGTTAGTAGGCTAGCTAGCTACCATATACCCAGTGCCTACGAAACATTAATGATTGATTTACAATGTTTAGGCCTAGTGTTTAAATTAAATATTATTTTATTGAAAGTGTCCCATTTTTGTTGTTATTTTAAAGGTAGCTTTTATAAAATGAGCATTGAATGAATGATATGGTGCGAGATCTAGCTAGGCTAACAAACGTGCAGTGCACAATGCTGTTTGTCCGTTGCATAGCAACAGCCACCGTTTACAGGGACTATTTTCTCTCGGCTACTGAAATGCGATACACAATGTTTGTTGTCTATAACTCTTTTGTGCTGAAAGGCAGCTTATTGTTTATTTACTATTCATAATTTCGCTGGCAACCGTATTATAAAAGCAATAAGGTACTCGAGGCAGTACTTTATCGCCAATAAAGTACGTGTTCCAGGGTTTGCCGGTTTGCAACACCCTTGAACACGTACTTTATTGGCGATAAAGTACTGCCTCGCGTACCTTATTGCTTAAATAACTTTTACTTTGCTAATGAGTCCATTTTACAAACTGTAGAGCTGGTTTAGGTGTCCTTCTGTGTATTTTCCATCAACTGAACTGGATACTTTCAGGGGCAAGAAGACTTTAGTGATTCTGAATAAATTGTAAATTCAATGACTTCTTCTTGTCACCCCTCCAGGCAACAACTCTCAGATCCTTAAATCAGTCTTTCCTCACAGCACTCACACTGTCAGCAACGTAGTCTCTGTGTCTCTCATCAATAATCATTCTAATATCATATGGCACGCTTTAACGCATTCAAACTGTTACTAATGAGCTTTGCAATAGTGACATAATTTACAAGATCTTACTACAGAGAACTCACCCAGCACTTGCAGCACAGTATTTCCAGAAAGTGTGGGTCCTGTAGTAGGTACGATGATCACTGAATACGTTCCTCTGTCTTTCATGGTCAGATTCCTGAGCTCCAGAGATCCAGTGGATGCATTCAGAGTGACTCTGCTTTGATACGCTGGTGAAAAGTCAATTCCAGATTGTCTATACGTTAGTATGTTATTGCTATTTACCGTCCAGGTTATAATGGTGTAGGGTGTGCTTGTTGCAGTAAGGCTTGTAGTGAAAGTCACATTCCCTTCTACTGCTCCATATTCAGTGTCTGGCAAAACTCCTTCTCCATAACACAACCCTGGAAGAGACAAACACAGTTTTGTTTTATATTATTACAGTAACATGCATTCTGGTTTAATTATGTGTATATTTATTTCAGCTGAGTGAACCCATTAAAATCTGAAATATTTTCATCAAAATGCACACAACTTCCAAAAGGTCAGGTTCATACTATTACAAACATTCATAGTAAAACTTTATAAAAACCAGTTGGTTGGCTGAGCAACCTTTTGGGTGATCTGAAGCATGGAATCTTGATAGACCAACACATTCTGTTTGATACTGTAACAATACGTGTAACAATACTGATAGAGGCAGACTGGGTTCAATAGAGTCTGTATCAAGTAACAGAATGTCAGAGCTGACAGTCCATACAGATCAAACACTGGTTCTGGACCAGCAGCCTCAGAGGTGTTGAAATGAACGATCGTGAACAGCGAGTCACTTAGCCAACTTTAGCTAAGAGCCAGTAATGGTTGAACAGTACAGTTCACCTAAAAAAAATTCTCATGTAGTCAACAAAGTTTCCATTACAGTAATGTAACCACCAGATTATATTTAATTTCTATGAAGAGTTAATTTTATGTTATTAGATATTAAGTATATATGTACATTTGAAGACATTTCAAGCAAATAAATACCAACAGTCTTACCTATAAAGGTTATAAAAATTGTCAGTGTATGGTAATAATGAGAAGGAGCCATTCCATACGTTAAACTCCAGAACACATGTAAAGCTGAGCCCTAATAACTAAACCTGAGCTAGTCGAAGACTGATAGGTCTACCTCAACACACTCCAAAGCCTGAACTGAATAGATCGTCTTCAGCAACAAGATAACTGACCCAAAAACCTGCTCTCAACCTTGGTAGAAAGATGTACACTGCCACCTAGTGTCTCTTATTATGTACTGCACTCTGCAGATCGGTGTACCATACGCCAGTTGCTCGATTATCTGGGGGATATTTGGAGAAGTTCCTCACTGTCATGGCAACATACAATTCGAGGCCTCATGTTCAGTTAAGTAAATGGGTTAGGTTTGAACACCACAAAATAATGGAAAACAATAACTTCATACTTCTGTTTTATTTATGGTATTTCATATTGTTTTTATATTTATTTCAACAAAATAATTTCCATAGAATATACTATCTATAATTAGTGAAAATGTGCTGACAACATAGCAAGAGAGTACATTAAAACAATTTTTTTTATGGACATCTGTATAGTTTATTGTATCGAGAAAGATGGTGGAAGCAGCTACAGTTGTGTATACTGTACGTTAGCTTCACATACACTTTTAACTGAAGTCATATTTCACAAACTAGTTTTCAGTTTTATGTCCCTTATGTCATAAAATAATTCATATCACTGCGGAAGTGAACACAAGTATGTTATAAAACCTCAATGGCTGCTCAATGACTGTAATGCAATCCTTGTGTGAGATCTTGTTTCAATGTTACAAGAGTGCTTCAAAGTCGACACCAGATGAACCATTTTTTATTTGGCCTCCTGAATAGGTTTAGCAGTTATTTCACAGATGTTTAGTAAACTACATTCAGACATTTAGTCATTTAGCAGACGTTTTTATCCAAAGCAATTTAGAAGAAAGAGCAAAAGGTGCATAGGTCAATGATCATAAACAACGAGATGGGTATACTGTTTGAATTTTGCAGTTAAACTGTTCTGTATTATGGGAAGATGTAGTCAGAAGGGCCAATCTTCAATCTGACACGGAAAGTGTCATGTGAAAATCATGAGCTGCTCTCATGTATTTCTCACCATAGACCAAAAAAAGCATCCTAAACTTCAGCATGTGCAAGCAGGCAGCCTTCAAATCCCTTTATGTTACTGTTAGAACACACTCTAGAGTTGTATTCCCAGGAAGAGAAGATCAAGTCATTATTTTGCTTCAACCTACTGCAACGCATATTCGAGTATACTTTTATTTACAGGAGAGTCTACATGATGACTTCATACACGGTCTACATCTCTGGTGAAAAGTCAGCTTTACCTTTAGCAAGGGATGGCTAATGAATAGATGACAGAAGAAACAAGATGATTCTCTGGCCCATGCTTTCCTTAGAAGCAAATACCTCATACCTGGTGTTTCATTCTACACATCAAGGGGAGTCAAAGAGGAGTTTTTATTATGTCCTTGTTCCTTGTTGACCTTCGGTTGCACGTTCTCTTGATTACAAATGGCAAATGTTTACCCAAATCAAACCCATATTAGTTACATTCAGAACCAGTTTCCCAGTTTGACTATTTCATACTGGCTTTGTAAATATCTTGTATTTCGAGGCAAATTCAAGTTAATTGACTTGATCCAATTACTTACAGTTTACAATCATATTGTATTGAGCATCTTGAGAGCTCAGAGAGTTTCTGACTTGACACAGGTAAACACCATTGTCCTGTTTGTTCACAGGACTTATATAGACTGTGCTGTTGTCCCCAGAGAAGCTGACTCTGTCACTGGGAGAGAGAGACACACCATCCTTCATCCACTCTCTGGTGCTGATGGAGCCAGCAGCAGCACAGGTCAGGTGGACAGACATCCCCTCTGTGATTGGCTGGCTTGATGGGTTAATGCTGACATCAGCTACTTTTTCTGTAGAGTGACAGAATACATGTTTAAAGGGTGCAAAGTTATGACAGATTTTCACAAATTTGACACGTGGGATTATCTATCTACCATTCTTTTTATCTACCTATCTACCATCTATCCATCCATCCCACCATCTTACAGTTTGTGGACACTCAGGAAATGGACACCTTTTTGTTGAACTTCTCAGGTGGAGATGGTTACCTCTTAGTATCTAAAACTGTCTTCACTTTTCTGGAAAGGCTTTCCAATTGAAACATTGCTTCCATTCCACTTTGTTCATGGGGGCATCATCAAGTTCATGACAACAAGAGCTGTTTTCATGGTTTTGGGGTAGAGGTCTTAGTCTCACTGGTTGAAATATTATTATAGAACGGTACTAAAGTGTAATGATAATTGTCATTTTAGATATTTCCGTGCTTCAAACTTTGTGGTAACAATTTTGGGAAGGCCCTTTCTTCTCTGGGCTTGATAATGCCTAAATGCACACAGTGAGGTCAATACAGACATGTTTTGTCAAGTTTGGTGTATTGTCACCACTCCAAGCAACATCTCCCAAATCCTTAATCAGTCTTCCCTCACAGCATCTCACACTGTAAGCAACGTTGGTATCTGTGTCTCTCCTCAATAATCATTCTAATATCATATGGCTCACTTTAACGTACTGTTGATGAGCCTTGCAATAGTGACATCATTTACAAGATCTTGTTACAGAGAACTCACCCAGCACCTGCAGCACAGTATTTCCGAATAGTGCTTTTCCTGCAGCAGGTGTGATGCTCACTTCATACGTTCCACTGTCTTTCATGGTCAGATTCCTGAGCTCCAGAGATCCAGTGGATGTGTCCAGATGGACTCTCTTTTGATACACTGGTGGAACGTAAATTCCAGATGTTCTATACGTTAGTATGTTACTGCTATTTACCGTCCAGGTTATAATGGTGTAGGGTGTGCTTGTTGGGGCAAGGCTTGTAGTGAAAGTCACATTCCCTTCTACTGCTCCATATTGAGTGTCTGGTAAAACTCTGTCTCCATAACACAACCCTGGAAGAGACAAACACAATTTTGTTTTATATTATTACACTAATATGCATTCTGGTTTAATTATATGTGGAAGTTTCTCAGTTGAGTAAAACCATTAAGATTGAGCTATTTTCATCAAAGTGCACAGCATTTGAACAACTTCCTAAAGGTCAGGTTCATACTATTATACGTAAACATTCACAGTAAAACTTGATAAAATCATTTGGTTGGGTGAGTAACGTTTCGTTATAACTTCATACTTATATTTTAATTATGGTATTTTACGTTGTTTTAATATTTATTTCAACAGAATAATTTCCATAAAATATAGAATCTGTAAGTAGTAAATATGTGCTGACAACATAGCAAGAGTACAGGAAAAATACAAGTCTACATAGTTCACTGTGTGGAGAAAGCAGCTACAGTTGTGTTTACTGTAGGTTAGCTTCACATACACTTTTAACTGAAGTCATATTTCACTAGTTTTCAGTTTTATGTCCCTTATGTAATAAAATAATTTATATCAAATTTACTATAAAACCTCAACGTTATAAAACCTCAACGACTGATCAATGACTATAATGCAATCCTTGTGTGAAATCTTATTTTAATGTTAATAGAGTGCATCAAAGTAGATGTTTTGCAGTTATTTCACAGTATCCTGTTTGCATTTTGAAGTTAAACTGTTACGTATTATGTAAAGATGTAGTCAGTTATTTCAGAAGGGCTTATCTTCAATCTGATACGGCAAGGCCAGCTGAGTCATTCTTTAGAACAACAACTAAGCAATGAGATGTGAGAATCATGCAGTCTAAAAACAAAAACAAACTGTTTATTAGCAGATCTCCAAAATATGGTACAAAAGGGAATTCCAAGGCATAGTCAAAACAGGCAGGGTTTGTAGGCAAGCAAGTAGTACATTCAGAAATAAGAAGTGTAACATTAATAAAATAACTCCATATAGTAGGTACATGATCAGGATAAGGTTCAGGGGGTCCCAAACCCCCTATTAGAGAGAAGAGGTGACTCAGGTCACCAGAACCATGGGTGCTGTCCAGAACCAACCAGGAGGATGGGGAGGGAACACGCCGGACTGGTATTAACTGTGAGAGAGAGAGAGAGAGAGAGAGAGAGAGAGAGAGAGAGAGAGAGAGAGAGAGAGAGAGCGAGAGAGAGAGAGAGAGAGAGAGAGAGCGAGAGAGAGAGAGAGAGAGAGGAGAGAGGGGGGGAGACGGTGAGAGGTGCAAGGGCAGTATGCAGTACAGGAACTAGTTACAGTAATTCAGTCTTCATTCCGGTATATCAGAGTTATCTCTGTTGTAATGCGAGAGAAATCTGGTAACCTACCTGGGCATCTTAGTGTCATATTCAGATTCCTGGCAAGAACATGATACCATGAAGATGGAAACAAGAGTTTGAGTCAGGCAGTGATTATTTTTGATCACACAAACAGGATGCAGGACGTGACAGTAGAACTCACTCTAGGAGGGAGAGGAGGAGCTTCTACAACTCTTGTTGTCAGATCAGGAACGTTTTCATAGGTCTGATCACAGTTTCTAGAATCTGTGTGTAAAAATCAAAACAATTTCACTCGGGATCAATCAAGTCAATCAAAATGTCTGTTTGTCTATTTATCTATCTATCAATCTCAAATGCATCTGTCTCTAATTTACCTATCTCTAATATACTGTATCTATCTTTTATCTCTTATCTATTTCGTATCTATCTATCTCTTATCTATTGTAGCAAAAAATGTTCTACGTCTTCAACCACTTCTCAAAGTTTGGAACAGCACTGGAACTCAGCAAAGTGTTTATTAGAATTCAGAGTGACAGAGATTCCAACAAACGTGAGCAAGATGTAATTTTTCTCCGGACATTTCTCTTATATATATTTTCCCAATTATTTTATGATTTTCTGCCATTGGTACAATACTTGTTGGTCACCGAATGCATTATGCATTCTTACCCTGCTGGTTTCCTTGTCCTAGGGGATTCAGATCAGGTGCTTTGTTTGCATAGAAAACTCTCCCATTTTTAGGCTTACTCTGGCCTTGAAAGCCAGCTGCTAGGTTCTGGGCATAGGACCATAAATGAGCCACATTAGATAGCTGGGTTTTCTATGACAGAAGCATATACTCATAGTCTTCTCTCGCACCCAGCCCCTAATCCAGATCTTTACATTTTGGCCTTACGTAACATCTTCTACGTTTCAGTGGCAATAATAATAAGTTAACAGCTTTGCATCTGGTTTTCAGTAATATAGCATATGCTAAAAAGAGGGGATTAAGAATTTTCAATCATATAAATCCATAATCATTACCCATCTTCATAATTACAATAGTGTGATGTTTTTTTCCACAATAGTATCCCTAATCTAGTTATCTCTAATCTATTTATCTCTCATCTATCCATATAAGGAGAAACACAGAGCCAGATCTTACCTGCACCTAAGGAGCCTTTAGTCTTGTTCCTGAACAACATAAAGAGTATGATTACATCTTCAATACACCAACCCGCACTGTCAAGCTGACAATCTGAGTGCTGCAGTACTTGAACGTTGTAAAATGTAAAATTATATATTACTAACAGAGTTTTCTAAACAAAAAATAAAAAAATAAAAAAAAACGGATAAAAAAGTAACTGTCATCATCTATTTTTGACTAACTTCAAACTTGCTTGCATCTCAAGCCCCCATCCCCGGCTCCTCAGCTTGAAGCAAAGGCCCCAACGGTTCTCAGGGGTTATGCATGTCTTTTTTGGCCTGATGATGGTGATTTTATTCCATTAACTCAGCTGTCTCGCCAGGTTTGTCTTCTCGTCCCAAACCATAGTTACTGTAATTTTGACTTGTTTTAAATAAGCACGTCCCAAACAAAGTAAGCTAACGTGATGAGCGTAAGTGTAAACTTACAGATGGGAGGTCAAGCCACAGTAGAGGCCCACAACTAAGACCACCACAACCAGGGTCACAGCTACAGCTATGCCAGCTGCTGCTCCTGGGCTCAACGCTGGGCTGGAGGGTCTATCTGTAACACACAGATACACACATCAACGCACGAACACACACAAATTCACACAGGTGCACACCCAAAGCATAAACAGAAACAAACACACACCCAAGCACATGCAAAAAAACACATACACACACTTGATCAAGCAGTCTTTAGCCAACAGTATTTTGAAGATGCATAACTCAGATAGCAGTAGTCCGGCTATTTCGGGTGTGGTTGTAATAAGACAAAGCAAGCTTCCAAACTACCTCCTATTGTCAGAGTGTGGGTCAAACTCTGAGTCACGTCATTAGTGGCAGTGCAGGTGTAGTCCCCACTGTCACTGCTCTCATCAATGATGTATATAACTTCATGGACGCCTGTTTCTACCCTTTCTAAACTGTGTAAACACAGTTTTGGTTCATATTATTACAGTAATATGCATTCTGGTTTAATGGTTTAGTGAACAGCATTTTCTAAACAACAGCCAAAACTTCCTAATGGTCAGGTTCATACTATTACAAACATAAATAGTAAAACTTATAGAATCAGTTGGTTGGGTGAATAACGTTTTGGGTGATCTGAAGCATGGAATCTTGATAGACCAACACATTCTGTTTGATACTGTAACGCACGTGTAACAATACTAGATAGAGGCAGACTAGGTTCGATAGAGTCTGTATCAAGTAACAGAATGTCAGAGCTGACAGTCCATACAGATCAAACACTGGTTCTGGACCAGCAGCCTCAGAGGTGTTGAAATGAACCATCGTGAACAGCGAGTCACGTAGAGAACTTTAGTTAGATTAGATTAGATTCAACTTTATTGTCATTGCACAGAGTTCAAGTACTGTAGGTTATTAACTAGGTTTGATGACTAATTGCTGTTGGACATGTATTTGCTTCTTTAACTTTACCTGTAACTTCCAATATGTAGACAGCTTGTTCACTGCGTCCAGTGATGTCATTGGATGCAGTGCAGTAGTAGGTGCCACTATCCTTGTATTGGATCTTCTCTATGATGAACACTTGTGACTGTCCAGGCCACTCTGTCCCATTGACCGTCCAGCTGTAGTTAGCGGCAGGTTTAGAATCAGTCAAGCAGGTTAAGGTTAACGTGTGTCCAACCTCTATTTTAGGACAACCCTCGATTGTGACACTATCAGGTCCATCTGCAACACAGATTCATGTAATGATGGGATTAGTATGGTTGGGTGGGTGGAAGTGTCTCTTACATGCAACTATTTTACCAGTATTTTACAGTACTGATCTTGGTTGTTCCATCTACTGCATATATAAACACACTAATACCAGTTTGATCCATTAGATCTTGTGAAAACACTGTCAAGGGTTACCTTGCTCTATTGTTTAGTTAGACTGGAATTGAACTAAAGTACAAACATGGAATCAGATGCATACACAAAAAAGTTTTGTATCCGATTACTTACAGTTTACAATCATATTGTATTTAGCATCTTGAGAGCTCACAAGGTTTCTGACTTGACACAGGTAAACACCATCGTCCTGTTTGTTCACAGGACTTATAGAGACTGTGCTGTTGTCCCCAGAGAAGCTGACTGTGTCACTGGGAGAGAGAGACACACCATCCTTCATCCACTCTCTGGTGCTGATGGAGCCAGCAGCAGCACAGGTCAGGTGGACAGACATCCCCTCTGTGATTGGCTGGCTTGATGGGTTAATGCTGACATCAGCTACTTTTTCTGTAGAAGGACAGAATACATGTTTAAAGGGTGTGAAGGAATGATAAATGTTTACATACTTGACACGTGGGATTATCTATCTCCCTATCTTTCTATCTACCTATCTACCATCTATCCATCCATCTTATAGTTTTTGGACACCACTCAGGAAATGGACACCTTTTTGTTGAACTGGTGCCTCTAATGGTTACTTCTTAGTTTCTAAAACTGTCTTCACTTTTCTGGAAAGGCTTTCCAATTGAAACATTGTTTCCATTCCACTTTGTGCATGGGGGCATCATCAAGTCAATAACAACAAGGGCTGTTTTCATGGTTTTGGGTTAGAGGCCTAAGTCACACTGGTGGAAATATTACTGTAGTGCCAAACTTTGTGGTAACAATTTTTTGGAAAGTTCATTTTTCTCTGCCTGGATACACAAAGTGAGGTCAATACAGAAATGTTTTGTCAAGTATGGTGTGAAAAAACTTGACTAGTCTGCACACATCCCTGACCTAAACACCATCAAACACATCGGAGATCATTTCTATCTCCACTTTCAACAATCCGGTGTCATTTGCTCAACCATTTATTGATATTGGCAATATAGTGAGTGTAAGTTCTGCACTGTGGCTATGGGTCTTTTCCACAATGCCAGTTTCCACAGTCAAACATCTCCCACTTGCCCCATACAGTGATGATTGATGGCTCAGATGACACATATCTCAGTGTTCTGGTGTTAAAGGCCTGACAGATGTAACTCCCACTGTGACTGGTCTGAATGTTCACCAGTTGGAGCTCTGGTCCCTCATTGGACAGCTGTGTTCCATTCAGGAACCAGTGATACTGAGCAACAGGCTTGGAGTGAGCGGAGCAGGACAGACTGAGGGCTGACCCTGCAACATACAGTCCACCTGGAGGATTCACCTCCATCACTGTGTCCTCAGGACCATCTGCAATGCAGAGTGTCAGTCAAACAGCAGCACTAGAGAGGGAAGCTCTGCCATTAGCAATAAGAGGCCCAGCCCCAATGACACGTCTAAGAGGTGTCCATTGATTTCAGTGTGAGAGAACAGCTACAGTATTTAGGCATAACAGCAACCTATAAGCAATCATACTGTGAGAAATCATACAAATGTGCTATGAACACAGGAAGTGCACTAGTCAACAGCATGATAAAGTACTACTGTATATCTACAGGAGAAACACCCTTGACAAAACTGTCCACATGTCAGGTTGCCACATTAAAATCACCAGAAAGCCTTTGCCATCATGCACATAATAGGTATATATGATGACTCACAGTAGATGGTTATGTTAAAAGGCTGGCTGATGTCATTACTGACACGGTTGGTCACATTGTATGTCCAAGGACCCTGGTCATAGCGGGTCACATTGACTATGGTGAGAGTTGAGCCTCCATCACCAAGCTGGACATTGTCGCTGGCTGTGACCTCAGAGCTGCCATTCAGCCAATGGTAGGAGGGGGAGGAGCCAGAGGAGGAGCAGGACAGACTGACAGAGCTGTTGAACTCCACTACATCTGAGGCTTTAATTACAATATTGGAGACTTGCTCTGTGGGTTAAAACAATAATCACTTTTACTTTGCTCAGGAGACCATTTTACAAACTGTAGTGCTTATCTAGATGTCCTTCTGTATATGTTCATCAATTCAACTGGATTCTCTCAGGGGCAAGAAGACTTTAGTGATACTGAATAATGTGTGTTTGGAACCAACAAGTACTTGGTCTAGTTCTCCAAACACACCACAGAACTTCAATAACTTCTCCTTGTCACCCCTCCAGCACAACAACTCCCAAATCCTTCAATCAGTCTTCCCTCACAGCACTCACACTGTAAGCAATGTAGAAGGCAATCAGTGTCTGTCCTCAATAATCATTCTAATATCATATGGCTCGCTTTAACGTATACAAACTGTTGATGAGCCTTGCAATAGTGACATCATTTACAAGATCTTCTTACAGAGTACTCACCCAGCACCTGCAGCACAGTACTTCCGGGTTTGTTTGTTGGAGCAGCTACGGCCACTGTATACGTTCCATAGTCTTTCAAGGTTAGATTCTTGAGCTCCAGAGATCCAGTGAACATGTCCAGAGTGACTCTGCCTTGATACGCTGGTGAAACATTATTTACACCACTAATATTAGATAGTATATCGTTAGTAGTATTTACCGTCCAGAATATCGCAGCAGCGGGTGTGCTTGTTGCTATAATGTTTGTAGTGAATATCGCTTTCCCTTCTACTGCTCCATACAGAGTGTCTGGCAAAATTCCATATCCATAACACAACCCTGGAGGAGACAAAAAGTTATTTTAAATTATTAGTAACATGCATTCTGGTTTAATACGTTCACAGCATTTGCTAAACAACAGCCAGAACTTCCTAAAGGTCAGGTTCATCATACTATTACAATCATTTGTAGTAAAACCTAATAAAATCATTTGGTTGGGTGAGTTACATTTTAGGTTATCTGAAGCATGGACCCTTGATAGACCCTTGATGAGCCAGCTGTTCATGATGGTTCATATCAACACCTCTGGGCTCGAGCCCAGAGGTGTTGATATGAACCATCATGAACAGCGAGTCACGTAGTGAACTTTAGTTAAGAGCCAGTAATGGTTGAACAGTACAGTTCGCTGAATAAAAAGGCTCAGTTAACAAAATGAAGTTGTTTCCATTCATTTAACCACCAGATTGTATTAAACTGCTATAAAGAGGTAATATTCTGTTTAAAGTATATGTGTCATTTTTTAAGCAATTTCAAACAAACAAATACCAGTCTTACCTATAAGGGTTAAAAATGTTGTAAGTGTACGGTAATAATGAGGAGAATCCATTCCATACGTTGAACTGAAAACATGAAAAGCTGAAAGCTGAAAACCCTGATGACTAAACCTGAGCCAGTCGTCCCAATAAGCAGCTGAAAGTTACTGAAGACTGATAGGTCTACCGCAACACACTCCAAAGGCTGAACTGAACAGATAATCCTTGGCACCAAGATAATTGACCCAATTTTCAAAACCTGCTCTCAACCTTTGTAGAAAGATGTACACTGCCACCTAGTGTATTTCATGATGTAGTGCACTCTGTAGATCTGTGTACCATGCACAAGTGGCTGATTATCTGGGGATATTTGGAGAAGTTCCTCACTGTCATGGCAAAGTACAATTTGAGGCGAGGCTCAATGTGGGCTCATAATTGGCATCGTATGAAGCTGAAATGTGGCAGCTGTATGGCTGTGCCGTGTTGACTGTTCACAAAACTCCTTATACCTTTAAATACACACACAAACTGTCTTGCTACATGTTCAGTTAATGGGTTAGGTTTGAACACCACAAAATAATGGAAAACAATAACTTCATACTTATATTTTATCTATGGTATTTTATATTGTTTTCATATGTATTATAACAGAATAATTTCCATAAAATATAGAATCTGTGATTAGTAAATATATGTTGACAACATAGCACTAGAGTACAGAAATCCTTGGAAATCCCCCCCAAAAATTATGCATAGTTCAGTGTAGAGAAAGATGTTGGAAGCAGCTACAGTTATGTATACTGTACATTAGCTTCACACACACTTTTAACTGAAGTCATACTTCAACAACAGTTTTATGTCCCTTATGTAATATAATAATTCATATCACTGCTGAAGTGAACATAAGTATGTTATAAAACCTCAACGACTGATCAATGACTGTAATGCGATCCTTGTGTGACATCTTGTTTCATTGTTATAAGAGTGCATCAAAGTAGACACCAGATGAACTATTTTTCATTTGGCCTCCTGAATAGGTTTAGCAGTTATTTCACAGCTTTGTAATATCCTGTTTGTATTTTGCAGTTCAATTGTTCCATATTATGTGAAGATGTAGTCAGTTGTCAAAACCGGGCTTATCTTCAATCTGACACTGAAAGACCAGCTGAGTCATTCTATACAACGACAACTTGGCAATGAGATGTGAGAATCATGAAGTCTCATGTTTTTCTCACCAAAGATCCCAGTAGAGTAGGTGTTGAATAGTGGACACCAAGTCACAGTGTTGCCCTGCACATTTTGAACTTCTCAACATTTACTTTTTCACAGTACTAGTCTACACACATGTTATTAGCCAGCCACAATGACAACCTCTGGTAAAAATCCATGATCCATACCTGAGTACATGAGTACCCACATG
The DNA here is from genome assembly GCF_054491055.1 of Hypomesus nipponensis. Lineage (NCBI taxonomy): Eukaryota > Metazoa > Chordata > Actinopteri > Osmeriformes > Osmeridae > Hypomesus > Hypomesus nipponensis. The sequence continues at coordinate 20,004,299 of NC_140362.1, forward strand.
TACATCCATGACAGTACAATGTTAGAATACATTATTACAGTCAAATGTTTTGTTCATACAAAATATGGCCTAAACATTTACCAAATAAGCGCAGTTAGTTCAGACAGGGCAATCGGGCAGCGCACGTCATCCATTTATCGGAGACGTAAGGCGTCTTACTCCACCTTCCTTTCCTCCACCCACTACCACAACCATGTTATCAGCGCATATCCATTGGGCCACGTCCGATAAGGCGTCTTTAAAAGACGCACGGATACGCACACACACACATACACACACACTCAGCCATTTGTTGTATGATCAGTGCTGCTGCCACCCTCCACCGTCCCCTTCTCCCCCATGCTGTCTGTATGTCTATCCATCAGGAGGATTATATCTCTATTGCTCCCTGCCTCACATGTCATGTATGTATGTGTTGCATCGAGGAGGCAGGGAGTGCTTCCCTTAGATCATCCACTCCGCCAAAGTCAATCTACATGTCCATGTCATGTGACAATAAATGCTCAAATGTAATACGTGATTGTCTTGACTGAACTTATGTAAAAATAGTGTATTATCAACTTTTGTTGAAAGTAGTAGTTCCCAAAACAAAGACTTTTATTATGAAATATCATTTGAATGGTCTACATGCATTGGTGATGAAAGACTTAAGACAGCAAATGATTTATGAGGATGGCTCAGATTTCTCAAACCACAAGAATTCCCATAAAGTCCTCACACATATGCAAGTTCCAGGTCCATTGAATCATGGGCAGAGCCAGGGACCATCTAAGTCAGGGGTCAGGATATTTACACCAAAATATGGAACAAAAGGGAATTCCAAGGCATAGTCAACAGGCAGGGTTTGTAGGCAAGCAAGTAGTACATTCAGATATAAGGAGCGTAACATTAGTAAATTAACTCCATATAGTAGGTACATGTTCAGGATAAGGTTCAGGGGGTCCGAAACCCCCTATTAGAGAGAAGAGGTGACTCAGGTCACCAGAACCATGGGTGCTGTCCAGAACCAACCAGGAGGATGGGGAGGGAACACGCCGGACTGTATTAACTGGGAGAGAGAGAGAGAGAGAGAGAGAGAGAGAGAGATAGAGAGAGAGAGAGAGAGAGAGAGAGAGAGAGAGAGAGAGAGAGAGAGAGAGAGATAGAGAGAGAAAGAGAGAGAGAGAGAGAGAGAGAGAGAGAGAGAGAAAGAGAGAGAGAGAGAGAGAGAGAGAGAGAGAGAGAGAGAGAGAGAGAGAGAGAGATAGATAGAGAGAGAAAGAGAGAGAGAGAGAGAGAGAGAGAGAGAGAGAGAGAGAGAGAGAGAGAGAGAGAGAGAGAAAGAGAGGTGAAGAGGGTGAGGGGTGCAAGGGCAGTATGCAGTGCAGGAACTAGGTACAGTAATTTATTCTCCAGGTTCATTCCGGTATATCAGAGTTATCTCTGTTGCTATGCGAGAGAAATCTGGTAACCTACCTGTGCATCTCATATTCAGACTCCTGGCAAGGACGTGAGACCATAAAGAGGAAACAAGAGTTTTAGTCAGGCAGTGATTATTATTGATCGCACAAACAGGATGCAGGAGGTGACAGTAGAACTCACTCTAGGCAGGACAGGAGGAGTGTCTACAACTCTTCTTGTCAGACCTGGAACGTTTTCATAGATCTGATCACAGTTTCTAAAATCTGTGTGTAGAAAACAAAACAATTTCCGTCCCGGGATCAATCAAATCAACCAATCTATCTATCTATCAGTCTGTCTATCTATCTATCCATCTGTCTGTCTGTCTGTCTGTCTGTCTGTCTGTCTGTCTGTCTGTCTCTGTATATCTATCTAATCTATCTATCTCTAATCTATGGATCTGTAAAGGGTGATGTGGGGGACTACAAGTCTCACCTGGGGTATTCTTCCTCTCTTGGGGATCTCTGCTGGTTTTGATTGTGGGTTCATGTGACCTGAACTGAATGTTATCATGCCCTCTGTCATGGCTGGCTTGGTTCTGCTGGGTGTGTTTCATCTCTGTGTGTCTACCTGTGGAGGATCAGAGACAGGCAGAGAAGATATACCCAGTACCTGCTGAGAGATGTGAACTCTCACAAACACCTGCAGTCACAGCATTGCCTCTTTAGTTTCATACATCATGAATAAGAGAGCAGACAACTCTGTTATTACAGTCATCTTGCTCTCATATAAGGAGACGCACAGAGCCAGATCTTACCTGTGCCTAAGGAGCCTTTAGTCTTGTTCCTGAACAACATAAAGAGTATGATTACATCATCAATACACCAAGCCTCACTGTCAAACTGACAATCTGAGTGCTGCAGTACTTGAATGTTAAACGTAAAGTTACTGTGTCAAATTAACAAAGCTTTCTTAACAAAAAAAACGCTATCATTGACTGAAGTGACAGATAAAAAAGTAACTGTCTGTCACCATCTATTTTTGATGGCCAGGTTTGTCTTCTCTGGCCAGGTTTGTCTTCTCGTCCAAATCCACAGTTCATTTTGACTCCATTTAGGTTTAAATAAGCACGTCCCAAACAAAGTAAGCTAACGTGATGAGCGTAAGTGTAAACTTACAGATGGGAGGTCAGGCCACAGTAGAGGCCCACAACTAAGACCACCACAACCAGGGTCACAGCTACAGCTATGCCAGCTGCTGCTCCTGGGCTCAACGCTGGGCTGGAGGGTCTATCTGTAACACACACACACATACACACATCAACGCACAAACACACACAAATTAACATAGGTGCACACCCAAAGCATAAACAGAAACACACACACACACACCCAAGCACAATCAAAAAAACACATACACACACTTGATCGAGCAAAATCTTTAGCCAACAGTATTTTGAAGATGCAGGACTCAGATAGCAGTAGTCCAGCTATTTCGGGTGTGGTTGTGATAAGACAAAGCAAGCTTCCAAACTACCTCCTATGATCAGAGTGTGGGTCAAACTCTGAGTCCGGCCGGTCACGTCATTAGAGGCAGTGCAGGTGTAGTCCCCACTGTCATTGTGACTGGTCTTATAAATGACGTATCCGACTTCCTGGACGTCTGTTTTTACCCCTTTGAAGAGCCAGGTGAAGTTGGCAGGTGGCACCGACTTGAGATCACAGTACAGGAGAGTGGTGGTGCCAACCTCAGCTATCTCTGGTGCCAGTATGGACATGATCTCTGGTCCGACTGACAACACAGGGAGAACAGAACATCTAAGTGGAGCATCAGTCTGCATTGTGATAAACTGTAGCACAGATTCAGGCAATTCATGGAAATCAGTTCAGTGCAGAATCTCAGTCAAACAGCAGCACTAGAGATTTAAGCCCTACCATTAGGAATAATAAATAGTACCAAGATCATACTGTAAGAAATCAAATCAAGTGCTAAAGGAAGTGCAGTAATCAACAGCACGATGAAGTACTACTGTATAACTAAAGGAGAAACACCCTTGACAAAACTGTCCTCATGTCAGGTTGCCACATTAAAATCACCAGAAATGTATTTGCCATCATGCACATAATAGGTATATATGATGACTCACAGTAGATGGTTATGTTAAAAGGCTGGCTGATGTCATTACTGACACGGTTGGTCACATTGCATCTCCAAGGACCCTGGTCATAGCGGGTCACATTGACTATGGTGAGAGTGGAGCCTCCATCACCAAGCTGGATATTGTCACTGGCTGTGACCTCAGAGCTGCCATTCAGCCAATGGTAGGAGGGGGAGGAGCCAGAGGAGGAGCAGGACAGACTGACAGAGCTGTTGAACTCCACTACATCTGAGACACTGGCTTTAATTACAACATTGGTGACTGGCTCTGTGGGTTAAAACAAAATAATAACTTTTACTTTGCTAAGGAGACCATTTTACAAACTGTAGAGCTGGTTTAGATATCTTTCTGTATGTTTTCATCAACTCAACTGGATACTTTCAGAGGCAAGAGACTTTAGTGATACTGAATGATGTGTGTTTGGAACCAACAAGTACTTGGTCTAGTTCTCCAAACACACCACAGAACTTCAATGTCTTCTCCTCGTCGCCCCTCCAGCACAACATCTCCCAAATCCTTAATCAGTCTTCCCTCACAGCACTCACACTGTAAGCAACGTTGGTATCTGTGTCTCCCCTCAATAATCATTCTAATATCATATGGCTCGCTTTAACGTATACAAACTGTTGATTAACCTTGCAATAGTGACATCATTTACAAGATATTGTTACAGAGAACTCACCCAGCACCTGCAGCATTGTACTTCCGACCTGTATTGTTCCTTCCTTTTGAATTCTAATTGCATATGTTCCACTGTCTTTCCAGGCCAGTTTCCTGAGCTCCAGAGATCCAGTGATATTGTCCAGAGTGACTCTGCCTTGATACGCTGGGGAAACAGTCATTTTATCATTTAAGAAAGTTAGTATATCAATAGTATTATTTACTGTCCAGGTTATCAGAGTAGCGGGTGTGCTTGTTGCATTGAGGTTGGTAGTGAATTTCACATTCCCTTCTACTGCTCCATATTCAGTGTCTGGCAAAACTCCAGAACACAACCCTGGAAGAGACAAACACAGTTTTAGTTTATATGATTACTTTCATGCATTCTGGTTTAATCATATGTGGATACATTTAAGTTGAGTGAAACCATTAAGATTTGAGCTATTTTCATCAAAGTGCACAGCATTAGCTAAACAACAGCCACAACTTCCTAATGGTCAGATTGATCGTACTTCAACCATATTACAAACATTCATAATAAAACTATCAAATCAGTTGGTTGGGTGGTTGCGTTTTGGGCGATTTGAAGCATGGACCCTTGATAGACCGACACATTCTGTTTGATACTGTAACAATACGTGTAACAATACTGATAGAGGCAGACTGGGTTCAATAGTCTGTATCAAGTAACAGAATGTCAGAGCTGACAGTCCATACAGATCAAACACTGGTTCTGGACCAGCAGCCTCAGAGGTGTTGAAATCAACCATCATGAACAGCGAGTCACGTAGTGAACTTTAGTTAGTGGTTGAACAGTACAGTTCACTTGATAAAAATGCTCATGTAGTCAACAAACTAAAGTTGTTTCCATTAATTTGACCACCAGATTGTATTAAACCACTATACAGAGCCAATATTATGTTTAAAGTATATTTATATTTAAAGAAATTTAAAGTAAATAAATACCTAAATTCTTACCTAGAAGGGTTATAAATATTGCAAGTGTATGGTAATAATGAGAAGAATACATTCCATATGTTAAACTCCAGAACACATGAAAAGCTGAGCCCTAATCACTAAACCTGAGCCAGTCGTCCCAATAAACAGCTGAAAGTTACTGAAGATTACCAAAGGTCTATCTCAACACACTCCAAACCCTGAACTGAACAGATAATCTTTATCAACAAGATAACTGACCCAAAAACCTGCACTCAACCTTAGTAGAAAGATGTACACTGCCACCTAGTGGCTTTTATACTGTACTGCACTCTACAGAACTGCACATGACACAGGTGTCAATGGAGGAGAATTGGAGAACCTTGCACTGTTATATACTGCACATCCCTGGGTTTTACATCAAGCAAGTGCTAACTATAGTGATTAACTATTCAGCTAATTGTTATTTGATTAGAACAATTTATATGTAGTATATGAGAGAGCACATTATGTCAAATACAATCTTTATTTCTGTCTATATCAACTGGAAATATATATGCAGTAGACCGCAGATGCAAAACAGTCATTTTAAAGTCAAATGAGTTTCCTGGGAGTTTTTCCTCTTCCTTGAGGGTTCAGATTGGTTGAGGGCCAATTCCATGGATTTATGTGAAGCCCTATGTGAGATAAAAATATTTAAAAAACAGTAAAAAGAGCCATACAAATAACATTTGAATTTCAGATGTGCGTGTGGATCAGTGTTTGTTATCAAAGAAAGAAAAAGACACTCATCCTGTGTTAGTCTCCTAAAGCTCTGACATGTGAAGAGGTCTCTCTTTAAACCATTGATCAGTTAACAACAATTAAAGATCATTATTACTTTATTACTTTTATACTGTTGGAAATGTTCTGAATACAATAAACAATGTTTGACCTATACCTTGCTATGTTAAGAACATAGCACATAATGCTTACCTATGTCCAGGAGAGAAATATGCCTATCTATTAAATATGTAATGTTTCCTGTATCATAAATAAACTGTAATAATGCTGTTTTCTTATACCTGCATAGCCATAAGTTAGTTATTTGTAAGATGTGACGAGGAAAGGCCTGTGTCACTACTGTAGGTTAGAGGTCACAATACTGCCAAAGTGTATAATGCCACGCAACTTTGAATGAGGAAAATAGAAGGAGGACATTTCTGGGAGCCCTATCTAAAGACCTAAACAAAAGCTATCTAGCATACAGTGTCCTTTTCCTGTGCCTGCGAAGGCTATGCTAATCATCTTGTATCCTCCCATATTGTGATACCATATACTCCCTTGATTTCCTGTATTCATTGTCCAGTCTTCTGTGATAATCAACTTGAGTGTATCAGACACCTGCACCTTGCATAAATACGTTAATTTCTTTAACTTGTCTTAACTATTCCTTGCATTGACTTGGTACTTTCAGAGCAATTGAGGTATTATCTAATACGTCTTCAATGTGTATCTTTGATCCTCCTCTTCTTGGAAGTCACCGGCTGAGTAGCTCTGCTCAAACACATAACTCCCAAGCAGAGCCCTCCTCAAGCACCTTAAAGAGCTTGTAAATGTGATCAACCGTATACTCTGAGACTAATGGGTATTTTACATACATTCCTCACCACAACGTGACTAATGCTGTTGGTGCCACGGTGGGCAGCTACTCCAGGAGACTGCCTCAGGTCAGGGAAGTGGCCAAACAAAACTGTGATGAAATATTTGCATTGGGCAATACTAGTGATGAAGCAACTTGACTGCTTTAAATGCTCCCATTGAGTGGTGTACTGGATCTATATACGAGCTACACATGCTGGATGCTCTACAGTGCCAGCAGGTACTAGGTGACAATGATTGAATTATTTCGTTCTGAATACAAAACAGAATGACCCTTTGTCTTATGGAGAAGAGGGAAGTTCCACCAAAGGACCAGAGCTTGTTTTTCATGAGTCTGAGATAGCGCTACACCCCGGCCCTTCCCAACTTTTCAGTCCCTCAAGTTTGCCCCTTAGGCCTTTTAATGTGTGTACACAGCCCTGTCGTAAAAAATAAAATCAGGTTCCAGGTTGGTCGACCGAGGATGGTCCTTAGAGGGGGATGTGTGGAGAGGTGTGGGGCGAGGCTGAGAGGTCGCTTAGGATATAAAAGCAGAGGGACATTCTCAGGTCCCCATCCTCCACCTAAGATAGGCTACTTAAGGAGAAGGAACCAAATCATCGCTCAACATGGACCCCAGGCTACTTGCAACAACGTTAGTCCTTTTTACATCAGGTAGGTCTGCCTCAAACTATCTTGTAATCGACACTCTTACACCAGGTCGTTTTGATTGAATACGCTTTGAAATTGTCGGATTTCCTCTTTTCCGTCTTCACGCGCTGGAAAAGGCAGTCTGAAGCGTCTGTTGTAGTGATGCGTGCCCTTCACAGCTTCTCCTTCAAACGCCCGGTGTTCGTCCATGCCATCCCTCAGGTGTATGTACGGGCGAGAATGTGCTACCGGCGGGTCCTCTGAGTGGAGCTGTCGGGGGGACCGCTAGATTCACCACCGTGCTCACCCCTTCTGCCAAACCCTTCATCTCTGTGAGCTGGCGTTTCAAAGGAGCCAGCATCATCACTTCCACCAGCACCGACGTGATCGACCCTTTGTACTCGAAACGGATCACTCTGGAGAGAGCCACTGGATCTCTGGAGCTCCGGGATCTGGGTCCAGGGGACCGTGGGGAGTATAGGGTGACCATTGTACTGGATGGTGCTCAAGATCAGCAGGGAATTACCACACTCAATGTATATGGTAGGTGAGCCATTCTGTCTGATTGTCAATCTAAACTAAAACGGCAAACAGGTGCTAAAAATGATTGTGTACTATCCATTTTAGTTGACTTTGCTTTCTGTAATTGCTTTCAGCAATTATTGTGTGCAAATTGTATATATATATATATCTTTATATATATATATCTTTATATATATATATATATATATATATATATATATATATATATATATATATATATATATATATATATATATAAAATACAAAACAAAATATAAAAGAGTTTAATACAGTAAGGACAAACTGTAGGGCCTATATTTATTCTTATGTTGCATTCAAATTCTTGACATTGGTACATTTAAAGCACTTTTATTATCACCAGTATGATTAAAACCACACCAATGTTCACAGAAAAAATCTCTGGCGCCGTCATCCGAAGCCCCGCGGGCACCCTGTTAGCGGGTAGAGACTCCACCAACCTGACCTGTGCTGCTGCTGGCTCCATCAGCACCAGAGAGTGGATGAAGGATGGTGTGCATCTCTCTCCCAGTGACAGAGTCAGCTTCTCTGGGGACAACAGCACAGTCTATATAAATCCTGTGAGAAGCACCGACAACGGAGAGTACCTGTGTCGGCTCAGCAACCCCATCAGTGCTATAACCGCTTCTCAGCACCTGACTGTCAACTGTACGTACTGTGGACTGTTTCACAACTTCGCCGTCACACATTGAAAACAGCGATTATTTTAGATACACATAAAGACACATTACATTTCAATGCAATGAGTTTCCGAAAGTTTATAATTAAACTCTGTCTGTCATTCTCTATTGGGGAGACCTAGAAAATGCAGACTTTATTTTCTTTAATGACATAGCCTAATATGTTGTGTTTCAGTTGGCCCTCAGAACGTATCTATAGAGGGAATGTCGCCCGCCTTCCCCGGTCAGAAGGTGACTCTGAGCTGTTTCGCTGTCTCGGTTCCTCCCGCTATATTCACCTGGAGGTTCAACGGCAACGGGACTGACGTCAACCACACTATGTATATCATAGACAAGATAGAGGACACACACACCGGAAATTACACTTGCACGGCCAGCAACTACGTCACCGGGCAAAATGACTCTGCTATCCTCAGTCTGAGAGGTGAGTGGACAGCTAACGACATATTCGTAAGGATGTTGACAAAACGTATCGTTATTCATCGTGTAGTATTTAATCTTCATTTGTAACTTGAAACAAAGCAACTCGAGAAACGTGACTTTTGTTTGTTGACATTTTTAAGTTAGTTCGTTTTTAGAGTGAGTAGACCCGAGTGTCAATGTGCCTTTTCCCTCCACAGTGTACAATGCTGCCCCCTCCTGGTCATTTGATGTAAGGGTGACCAGGGCTCTGCTCGTTGTGGGTCTCCTGTCCGTGTCCAGGCTATGAAGGAGAAGAGGACGATAGATGGGGACCAACAAGACCCCTTTGGGGCGATTTGAACCACGACAGTTGTTTATGGTCATTAAAAGAGTACAGTCTTAATAGACATTCCTGGACATGAAGTTGAATAAAGAAATACATACAGTAACAGTTATCTGTAAATACAATGTAGGCAGTGAATATAAACATGTTGCTGTGATGTAAAGTGATTTAATGTGTATTTTAATGCAAATGAAATGACATTAATAGCAATAGCAATAGCAGCAATAATAAACCAAGTATAGTCCTAAAGATTCCTGAACAACAAGTATCATAAAGTCTTTATCTAATTGTATTTATAAGACTGTGGAACTACTCAATATATATATAAACAGGCCTGGACAGGTCATCTGGCATTCTGAGAAAATGCCCAGTGGGCCGACATGATATGTTTTATTTTATTTTAAAAAAAACTTAAAATTAGCCAACAACCGGCCCATGAAGCATTTTAAATAAAATGTTTTATTTTATTTAAAAAAACTTAAAATTAGCCAACAACCGGCCCATGAAGCAGGGAAAGCGGCCCATTGGTTCATTTTCCATACTGACACTGGGCTGACCCAATCACATCTCTTAACAGACTCCATCCCTCCCCCTCGGTTTCTTGTGTCAGGCCGGCCCACCGGCTCAGAGTCCGACCGATTGTGGTGGACCAATATGAGCCAAAATGCCAGGGCAATTTTTTTGGTCCCAGTCCAATCTCTATTACATGAAGAAAGAAATTCCGATTCCGAATGAACAATGTTGCTCAAGTTCAGCCACATTCACAATCCGTATTACAATCATTTTCTCCCCCTCATAAACTTTTAATATAACAGTCAGCAAAGGACATTTATCACTGTTTATTACTGAAGGCCAATCCAAAGTTCACTATATCTTACGGTAAAAAGAAAACTTCCTGGTTTCTTTGCCCTACCTAGTTTAGTCCATGCTCAATTAGACAGAACCAGACAGTAGACAGTTTCAGAAACCATGGAAGCTGCAACATCCATTGCTCTTGCCTTGTCCTTACTCACAGGTAAACATTTGATACTTTAACAGGTTTTTTATCACACCTGAACTCTAGAATAATGTGTTTTCTACCGACTATAGGTTGGATTGTTTGATAATATCTACATTTATCTTCTCCAGGGTTGTGTGCTGGAGCAGGAGTGTTATCAGACAGCACAGATGCATTATTCGGAGGGAACGTGACTTTCAGCACCAACTTTAATCCAACAGACGATCCTTATACGGAAATAGCCTGGACTGTTAATGATAGTAATATAATCATCTTAATGAACCTAACGACCTCTGCTTCAAACGTGACAGAACCAGGTTATGAAGACAGGATCTCTCTGGACACATCCACTGGATCCCTAGAGCTCACAGGTCTAACTTTAGGAGACAGAGGGAACTATTCGGTGGAGTTAAGTACTTCAGGAGAAGTAATTTTAAAGGGATCCACTGAATTGATTTTGCATGGTGAGATATGTAAAAAATATAACATTGAAAAGCTGCACTCACAAATGAGTTATTTTACTGTGGAAATTGTACATTTCCTACCCATCGTTTGAGATACGGCACATTCGAAATTGTTGCATCATTCCCGCAATGTGCTCCATTCCCTCACAGAGGTGATCATTAATGCTACCATCAAAAGCCCCCTGGTTACCTTGGTAGAAGGTAGAGACTCCACCAACCTGACCTGTGCTGCTGCTGGCTCCATCAGCACCAGAGAGTGGATGAAGGATGGTGTGCCTCTCTCTCCCAGTGACAGAGTCAGCTTCTCTGGGGACAACAGCACAGTCAATATAAGTCCTGTGAACAGCACAGACAATGGTGTTTACATGTGTCGGCTCAGCAACCCTGTCAGCTCTGCCTCTGTCTCTTATGAACTCGTGGTAAACTGTGAGTAAAGAAAAAAAAAAAAAAAAACGGATTTCCATGAATTGCCTGAATCTGTGCTACAGTTTATCACAATGCAGACTGATGCTCCACTTAGATGATCTGTTCTCCCTGTGTTGTCAGTCGGACCAGAGATCATGTCCATACTGGCACCAGAGATAGCTGAGGTTGGCACCACCACTCTCCTGTACTGTGATCTCAAGTCGGTGCCACCTGCCAACTTCACCTGGCTCTTCAAAGGGGTAAAAACAGACGTCCAGGAAGTCGGATACGTCATTTATAAGACCAGTCACAATGACAGTGGGGACTACACCTGCACTGCCTCTAATGACGTGACCGGCCGGACTCAGAGTTTGACCCACACTCTGATAATAGGAGGTAGTTTGGAAGCTTGCTTTGTCTTATCACAACCACACCCGAAATAGCTGGACTACTGCTATCTGAGTCCTGCATCTTCAAAATACTGTTGGCTAAAGATTTTGATCAAGTGTGTGTGTGTGTTTGTATGTTTTTGCATGTGCTTGTGAGTGTTTCTGTTTATGCGTGTGTTCGTGCGTTCATGTGTGTGTGTGTGTGTGTTACAGATAGACCCTCCAGCCCAGCGTTGAGCCCAGGAGCAGCAGCTGGCATAGCTGTAGCTGTGACCCTGGTTGTGGTGGTCTTAGTTGTGGGCCTCTACTGTGGCCTGACCTCCCATCTGTAAGTTTACACTTACGCTCATCACGTTAGCTTACTTTGTTTGGGATGTGATTGTTTTATCAATCCTAAATTAAGTTTGAATGATCTGTGGTTTGGGAAGAGAAGACACACCTTGCTGTCACCATATGCATGCCTGGGCCTGGACCCAAACACAAGAACACAGAGGCAGTAACTTAAGAACAAAGACTTTACTTTCAAAACAGGAGCGCCTCAGGAATACTCACACAAACTTTGGTAACGACCCATAAGGACTGCCAAAGGGAGCAACCAAATGTGCAGGGCAGGGTGATCACACATGGACAACAGCAGGGTGATGGGGACGAGAGGCAGGAGGTGCAAGGAGCCAGGAGAGAGAGAAAAAAGAGCAGAACATGAACACACACCCAGGGAAACAGACAGAACACACTAGGGCAGGGAAAATGTTACATTTAACATTCAAGTACTGCAGCACTCAGATTGTCAGTTTGACAGTGCGGCTTGGTGTATTGATGATGTAATCATACTCTTTATGTTCTTCAGGAACTCGACTAAAGGCTCCTTAGGTGCAGGTAAGATCTGGCTCTGTGCGTCTCCTTATATGAGAACAAGATGACTGTAATAACAGAGTTGTCTGCTCTCTTATTCATGATGTATGAAACTAAAGAGGCAATGCTGTGACTGCAGGTGTTTGTGAGAGTTCACATCTCTCAGCAGGTACTGGGTATATCTTCTCTGCCTGTCTCTGATCCTCCACAGGCAGAGAGACAGAGAGGAAACACACCCAGCAGAACCAAGCCAGCCATGACAGAGGGCATGACAACATTCAGTTCAAGCCCCAAATCAAAACTAGCAGAGATCCCCAAGAGAGGAAGACTACCCCAGGTGAGACTTGTAGTCCCCACGTCACCTCTTACATAGATTAGAGATAGATATATTAGAGATAGATAGATTAAAGATGGGTAAGAGATAGATATAGAGTACCCGAGGTAAGACTTGTAGAGGATGATGGTTTAAAAGGGCACATCCAGCAGATAACATCAACAGACAACTCCTCGTCAAACCAACGTGCAGCTACTGGAAAATGTGCACTTTCATTTGTTTATGGGAGCTTGCTACTAAACAGCTGTTTCAGGAGCGTCAAAAAATGTACGTCATTTTCTGACAGAGCTGCGCATCTTGTCCACATCCTAAGACATAACACCATTATACTGCTGATACTTCAACGGACAGTAATGTTTGCGTTTTTACGTGAATCACATCATCACCCCTTTTACACACAGGTCCTAGCATGGTCTTTAGAAAGTATGAAAATGTTTCACCTTCGACAACAAGAGTTGTAGAAGCTCCTCCTCTCCCTCCTAGAGTGAGTTCTACTGTCACTTCCTGCATCCTGTTTGTGTGATAAATAACAATCACTGCCTCAAATAAAATATAATCACACAGTAGCACACTTGATCAGTCATCTTATTTTTTTACTGAGATGTTACACTTTTACCCACAGACCCAGATACCCCGAGTCAGAACACGACCAGATTTGGTGAGTCATGATGTCATTACTGTTCACAAGGTTCTGTGATATGTTCTGGGTTATTTAAATGATGTGAGCATGGAATAAAAATAACTACAGTGTAACAACAGTGTAGTTACAGTGTGATGATAATATGTAGTAACAGTATAACAACTGTGTATTTACAGTGTAATAACATAAGTGTAACAACAATGTAATAACAACATAATAACAACATAATAACAATGTAGCAACAGTATAACAACTGTGTAATGAAAAAGTAACAACAGCATTTGCATTTGCCAATTATGTTTAACTGAATGTAAAGATTAACTGCAGTATAGAATAACAGATTCCTTCCCAGTGTGGTTTCTGTACATATCTCTCCCCAGTTGTCCTTAATCTCACCCACATCTTTTCACTATATTACTAAGATGACTCACAAGAACTGACTCCAACTCTTGTTTCCTCTTTATGGTCTCACGTCCTTGCCAGGAGTCTGAATATGAGACTGTGATTACCAGGTAGGTTACCAGATTTATCTCGCATAGCAACACAGATAACTCTGATATACCGGAATGAACCTGGAGACTGAATTACTGTACCTAGTTCCTGTACTACTTACTGCCCTTGCACCTCTTACCCTCTGCACCAATCTCTCTCTCTCTCTCTCTCTCTCTCTCTCTCTCTCTCTCTCTCTCTCTCTCGCTCTCTCTCTCTCTCTCTCTCTCTCTCTCTCTCTCTCTCTCTCTCTCTCTCTCTCTCTCTCTCGCTCGCTCGCTCTCTCTCTCTCTCTCTCTCTCTCTCTCTCTCTGTCTCTCTCTCTCTCCCAGTTAATACCAGTCCGGCGTGTTCCCACCCCATCCTCCTGGTTCTGGACAGCACCCATGGTTCTGGTGACCTGAGTCACCTCTTCTCTCTAATAGGGGGTTTGGAAGCTTTCAGATGCTGTCTTCTCAAGTCTTTCATCACCAATGCATAAAGACCATTTCAATTGTATTTAATAATAAAATGAAATCATGCTTTTGGAAAACTATACATTAATTTCAACAACATTTGATAATAAACTATTATTACATATATTGGCAAATGTTGTAGCTATATTGTGTATTTTATACAAATAAAACATTTAAATAATGTATCCTAATGAGATATTTTTACTCTGAAGTATTATGGATTTGACCAGAGGTTGTCATTGTGGCTGGCTAATAATGTGTGGGTAAACTGGTACTGTAAAAAAGTAAATGTTGAGACGCTCAAAATGTGCAGGGCAACACTGTGACTAGGTGTCCATCATTCAACACCTACTGTACTGGGATCTTCTGTGGGCCCATGTGGTTATAAACTGTGGAGTAAAGGAAGACAGAGCAGACTACTGATGGTGCATGTGGTCTGCTGTAGACAGGATGAACGTGAGAAGCATGGTGAAATTGATGTCATGCAATGTGTGTGTCTGCATACGTTTTTGACAACAAACATAATAAGTTACGTTAAGATATCACAATCAGAGTAGGGGAACTTTAACTTCCTCAACCCATTTGAGGAACTCCTGTTTATTCAGCACATTGTATATCTGCAGTTGACGGAAAGATTGAACTCTGCCAGTATAAAATATTATGTGTTCCTAATTATTCAACGTTCGTGAACACTTCATAGATGGATCGCTTGTTCCAAATATTGATGCTGACTTGTTTCTACTCAGGTAAGATTCATTGTTTGGTATCTTTAATGGCTTTTGAAAAGTTGGCTACTTTAACAACTGTCACCAACCCGGCTCAGGGGTTGAGACAGAACAAAGGGAACACATGCGCGAGAACTATTCTGTGGTGATTTTTTAAAGAATACTAATTTAACATAAACAGACGTGAGGTATGCAAGTCAGTAAGTCAGTGGTGTACATGTGTGTAAGTGTCTCATGATAGCGAGCAGTGTTGAAAGGTATATTAACAAAAGTCAAAAGGTTGCCACAACTCAAAACAAAAGCGTGCTGCGGACAAACGGAAGGGCCGTCTCTCTCTCCTGACGTCCTCTTAAAGGGGATGAAACCACCGGGCCCAGGTGTAGCCACTTGACGGCTGAGGAGGCTGTCACACAACATCTTGGCAATACAGTACAAACACATAGTGAAATGTCTGCCCTCAAATACAAATATGCTTCCTAGTATTTTCAAAGACATTTTGCTTCATTTGTGTAATTTAATGATTCATATTTTTTCATCTGCCCTGCCCTGCTCAGTTAGTTTCTTTTTTTTTTTTTTACAATCTGTCTCTCCCCTCCTTCTAGTGCTGGAGGCCCAGAAGGTCCTGGTGGACCCGCAGGTGACAGGATATTTGGGCCATGATGTCACTCTGCCATGTACCCTCCAGGGTAGTTCTAATATTACCCTGGGAGAGTGGACATTAAGACCACCCAAAGAGAACAGCATATCTCTGGGTGTCTTAAACCCTCAATATGGACTTCACATTGCTCAATCAGTCTTGACAGGGAGGGTGAATTTTACTGGTAATTTGACAAAGGGATTTTTCATGACTATAAGTGATGTGAGGAAGTCTGATGAGGGAATGTACACCTGTGAAATGACTGTATACCCAGCTGGCTCCTTCAAAGAAACATCCCACCTCACTGTACAGGGTAAGGGAATACTTTTATACTATCACAGTACTACTAGTAATAGTGCTAGTACTATTATAACTACAATACTACAAGTACTTAGTGTACGAGTGTGACAGGTGTGCAAAAACAAAGCTAGATTTACCTCAGACATATTGTGACATATTGAGCACTCTTGCTTCCTGAGGTGAAGTCAGTCCTGTCTGTCAATGATCAGTGAGTAATAGTTGTAAGCGTGTGGTCATGTCCTCTGTTCTCAGACCAGCCTGAGGCCCCACCTCTGTCGCCTGGTGTCATCGCTGGCATCGTGATCGCGGTCTTCCTGCTTATGGTTGTCATGGTAGCCTCAGTGTACCTCTTCATCAACAGGTAGATGTATTTGTGTGTACTGGGATCTACCTTCACCAAACTTTGCGACATGATAATCACTGGCAGTGTGACTGTTCGACTCTACACAATCAACACATATTATCACAGAATTCCATGTGTTCATTGTATATACCTAAACATTTGTTATTCAGTAGATTGGGTGATAAGTAGTGCTCCAAGAGAGGTAGTCTATTCCATGCCAAGACGGGTCTGAACCTTTGTCAAGATGTGAAATAATACGTTAATTCCTCCCCCTCTCTGCCTCTACCTCTGTTTCTCTTCCACTTTCTCTTACTTTCTCATTCTCTAGGCAAAATACTTTTGTATCACATACTGTCATAACTGGTGAGCATTTCCTTTTTTAAACTACACATGTTGTTCTTCTCAGTGAATGTTTATTATGTATTATATATAAGATACCACAGACCACGTGACTGAGTGATGCCTGTCTGACTGAGGCTTGTGTGTCTGGTTGTGTTTCAGACACCAGAGGACCACTTGGCACAGCTACACGTGTGATTGGAGGAGAAGAGGTCAGCTGATTCAGTTTATATTAACATTTGGATGAGAAAGAGGGAACTTGTGGCTTAATTTGCTTGAAAAATAGGGACCTGAGAGAAAAGCTTCAGTCGTTCTCTGTTCCGTGGTTTTCCTCCCAACCATCTCTTCTCCCTGTCTGCCTCCCTTGCCTTAACCCTTTCCCTCCATGTACTTTCATCTCCTCTCTTTTCACCACTCTCTACCTCTTCTTCCTCTCCCCCTCCCCCTGTATCTCCCTCTTCTTCTCCTTCTCCTCCCCCCCCCCTCTCTCTCTCTCTCTCTTTCCTCTCTCTCCCTCTCCCTGTCCTTCTCCTCCCCCTCTCTCTCTCCCCCAGGACCTGGTCTACTCTGACGTCACTGTGTTCAAGTCCCGCGGGACCAGAGGGGACAGATCGTCCATTAAACCCAATCGAAAACCCCCAGAGGCCACGAACCCCGATGACACCATCTACTCCCAGGTGGCCGTGAGGTCACAGCGCCCTGTACTCCCAGACGACACAGCAACATACTCCCAGGTGATGAAGAAGCGAACATGTGAGACTTCTCCCTTGTAGTGTTGCTTAATGATGACTACATATTGTCGTCAACGAACCTTCATCACGTGACAAAAACAAGACGAGACGGGACTAAATGTGGTTTGCAAAATAAAAACTACGTTACAATGTGTCTTTGTTTTCGTTGACCAAAATGAGACATTTAGTGTAATTTTGAGACAAAATGTTATAATCTTATTTTGTCTCATTTAGTCGCGTTATCATAAGCTTCTTCCTTGTCTGGAATGGATGTATTCTTGAGTCTATAAGGGAGGTCCGGAGTGGGACCCATTTTCAGCCCGGGAGCGTAATGACCCAAACCAGCCCATCTCCACCAGGGGCTGAGCCATACATTGTAAACATTCAGGGCTTAACCCGAACCTAGGACCTAGTCAAGGTTTTGGAGCACCAGTAGTTCATATGTTTTCATCTTTGTACACAGTGGCATGTGACTTGTCTGAGACGATTCTAGTCTCTTGAGACGATTTCCTTTTCCTCAGACAGTCTTCCTTGTTTCTCTTTCCATGGACTTTATCACCATCAGTGAACTGTACAATTTCAGCAAGACAAGGAATATCACCAACTTCTTCTGTTCCCTCCAACCCACTGGCACATGAAGTATCTTTCATCTGTCACACACGTGGTCTGACTGAAAACGAGGAGGATGAGAGAATCAAGACAGACAAACATCGCCTCAGACAAACAACACTTGGTAATGAGAGTCTAATAATAAAAGGACAAACTTGAAAATACACAGCAACACACTTGAAAACACACAGTCACACACTTGAAAACACACAGCAACACACTTGAAAACACACAGCAACACACTTGAAAACACACAGCAACACACTTGTTTGATCACTCACAGCCACAGACGAGACACCAGCAAATTGCAGTTTGAATATTTCTTTTTATTCCAAAGGAGTTTTTGAGTGTGTCTATAGGTTTGAACACCAAGTGGTCGCTATGGAGACTATGTGCCTTTCCTTCTTCCAAGAACAGCAGCATCCGTGTAGACCATTAGTCTTCCATAGGAACAATAATAATAACAAGAATTGTATCATAATAATATTCATCATTGTTGTTTTAATAATCCATTTAGCACTAGTATAGAAATATGAAAAACTAACAAATAGAGAACAAAAGCTTGGTTTGTTTTGTGGTGACTACTCCCCTTATGACCCTCCTTACCCACGTGACCCCCCCCCCGCCGCCCCCCACTGCACCCCTCCGATTTAAAATGTTCTTTACCTCAATACTCTCCCTTTCCTTGCTTCTTTTCCTCCATCCCTATGACAAGGGGGAGCACTGGTGGATGGTTGCAGTGTTACTCATCGCATCACCTTCATCTGTCACATTCTGTCATACTGTGTCAACACATGCAGCAAAGCAGACGAGGAAAGGAGACGAGGAAAAGAGGGTTTTTAAGACTATTGAGACACAGCCGGCCGGTACACTGACTGGACTAGCAGAGAACAGACACACCACTCGAGGGTTTCCACAGACTCAAGCAGACTGGTGTCAGAGTGACCTTTGAAAGAGATCAATCGGCCTCTTTCTCGCTTCAGATTGTCCTTCAACGTTATTTTGTGTGTTGAAAAATTGAGCAATGTTTTTGTGTGTGTACGTGTGTGTGTGTGTGTGTCAGCCATGTTGTGTCAGCAGAAGTCATGTAAGGCTGTAAACAGGGTTTAACATTCAGAGCAGCTCAGAATCTAATTCAAACAGAGCTGAAGCTCCAAACTACTCTGTATGAAAGAGAATCCCTTGTTTTCACTCCAATCCCTTCTTATCGACACCCTCTGTGACACACCAGCCTTCAGCCCCTGAATAAGCTGCAGTCATTTAAACGGCTAATGGGCTCGTCTAACGCGAGCCTTTAAAACTGTGGTGACAGGCCCTTTCTGTTGCCGTGTGTAGCTCTGGCAGGAACCTCTTAGTTGAGGAAGGAAAGAAAGAGAGAGGAGAGAGAGAGATAGAAGCCATTGCGTCAGTCTCCTGGCAGAGAAACAAGATCTACAGTAGCAAGATGCCTAAAATTACCAGATCAGGAGAGATCTAATTATGGAAGCAGTTCAATTATGGATTTGTAATTCTGATACTGTTTATCACTCACTCACTCTCCACCTCCCTCTCTCTCGCTCCCCCTCTACTGTGCTAACAGGGGTAAAAAAAAGCTCGGAGTTGGCAAGGATGACGAGAAACATATTTTACATTTTAAAGCCTAGATCTGTAGTTTGACTATCACAGACTCCATGAGCAGAACTGTCAACGGGTTCCTCTCGCATTGCGCAATGTAGGACATCTCTTCATGGTACACACACACCTACACACACGCAACCGCTCATTCACACGTACACCTCTGACATCCTTCAGTATTGCACATCCTGTCCACTTTGAGACCTTTCAACGTCATGCTAACTCCAGCTACGGGGTGCAAGTAGGGCCACAAAACCTTCGTCCATACTGTTAGTCCCTGACAGGGATCTCTAGTGTGTCATAATTCACCATATTTGCCACAAATAGTCTTTATTTTTCTGTAACTCCCACTTAGAACAATGGTAACAAAACAATAGAGACAACCAAAAAACAACAGTAAAATCATTGAATTCTTTCAAGTCTATTTTTTTTTTTTTTTTGTTGTCTCTTGACGTTGTTTTTATGTCACATGGCCTCCACAGGCTCTGTGCCTGTGGCTGGAGAGCTGGCAAGTATCCTTCAGAACCATAAATGGGAGTCAGATGGCTGAGCGGTGAGGGAGTCGGGCAAGTGATCAGAAGGTTGCCGGATCGATTCCCAGCCGTGCCAAATGACGTTGTGTCCTTGGGCAAGGCACTTCACCCTACTTGCCTCGGGGGGAATGTCCCTGTACTCACTGCAAGTCGCTCTGGATAAGAGCGTCTGCTAAATGACTAAATGTATAAATATCAGTTCTTTGACAGTCGAGGGCCAGGTGGATATCAGAGAGAAGAGGAAGTGAGAGTGACATCGGAGAGGAACCAACATGTGTACCAATAGAAAGTGGTTTCTTTGAGCCTCTGTGGTCAGGTGTCGTCAGGTCAGGGGTGAATCAAACAATGGAAAAGCCTGACGTTGTCATACTCAATTCTAGTCAGAATATGAGTCTGATAACTCTCCGTTGGGCTGCGACTATGGGGCGTGTTTCAACCGAACTCGTAAAACAAATGCCTCTTCGCTCAATTGGACAGACCTACAACCAATCCTAGCAACGTAATATGTTGTTTGTAGAAAACAAATTCAACCCAAGCGCTCTCTCATGACATTGTTGATTACGTTACTGTTGATCATCTGTCCATCATCGTATAAAGCCTGCCCTGGCAATTTCATTGGTCCGCCCAGCTCCTTGTTTTATATAGTTTGTCCCCAATACGAGCCCCTCCAGACCCAACTTCCCGACCAAATTTTTGTTGTGGGCGGGGCTAAGTTGGGCTGGAAGCCAGGCTAAGTATGGAAGCCATCTTGCACAAAAACACCGACATAGCCAGCTAGCTAGATAACCAAGATGGAGACCCGGACTGGGCTGACCTGGAGTCTAAGAGATGTCCGGAAGAGTTTGCTTTCCTTCATTCTCTTTTCTATATCCTCAGTCTCATCTCTCAAACATTTTCCATGCCTGCAGAATCTCTCTCTCTCTTTCTCTCTCTCTCTCGTTACCCTACAAAGCCACAGGTGATGAAGTGTTTCACCGGACAGCACAAGTATCCCTTGACTCTCATATCTGCCTCACCCCACCACCCTTCATCCCCCCTCCTCACCCCTGAGTCTCAGTCCCCCTCCCCCAGCAGGTCTGCAGTGGTGTTGCTCTGTGGGGGGGGTGCGGAGCGCGGGGGCAGCGGGGGGCTGTGGTGGAGTCGCCTGGGGCTGGGGCCGCTTCCCCCCTCGCTGTCCGTGTTGGAGGTGGAGGGGGGCGGGGGCGGGGCCAGGCGGGGCAGGGGCGCTGACGAGGGGGGTATCCGCGTGGAGGGGGCCCCGCCCAGCCCCGCCCGCAGGCTCTGGATACGCCGGCACTCCTGACACACCCTCACGTGGCTGCAGCTGCGAGACGGGGCGGCGGGGGGGGCAGGGGGAGGAGGGGTGGTGTTGGCCCCCAGGGTGTCTTCCAGGAGTCGCTGGGGCCCGGGGCCCATGTCCGAGGGGCCTCCCCCAGCCCCGGCTCCGCCTGTCAGGGGCCCTGAGCCGCTGTAGAGCTTGCCGTTGCTGAGGCGCATCTCCCGGACCAGGCGCAGGGGCCGCGGGGCGGCCAGGGCGACACGCGCGGGGTGGCGACGCGCCGTGGAGCTGCTGAGGGGCCGGCGGCGGCGGGAGCGGGAGCTCTTCTTACAGGAGACGGCGTTTCTGAACTCTGTGAGCATCTCCTGACAGACAGACACCTGGGAGGAGAGAGGGAGGAGGAGAGAGGAGGACAGAGGAGGACAGAGGAGGAGGAGGGAGGAGGACAGAGGAGGAGGGAGGAGGGAGGAGGAAGACAGAGGAAGAGGGAGGAGGAGAAAGGAGGGAGGAGGAGAGAGGAGGGAGGAGGAGAGAGGAGGAGAGAGGAGGAGGAGAGAGGAGGACAGAGGAGGACAGAGGAGGAAGGAGGAGGAGGACAGAGGAGGAGGGAGGAGGAGAGAGGAGAGAGGAGGAGAGAGGAGGATACAAGAGGGAGGAGGAGGAGAGAGGAGGAGACAAGAAGGAGGAGGAGGAGGAGAGTGGTGGGAGGAAACAATAGGGAAGAGAGAGAAGTGAGGGAGGAGGAGAGAGAGAGAAGAAAGGGAAGAGGAGGAGGGGGAGGAAAGGGGAGACAAGAGGGAGGAGGGAGGAGAGGAGAGAGGGTGGAGGAGGGAGGGGGAGGAGGGAGGAGAGGGGAGAGAGGGAGGGAGGAGAGAGGAGACAAGAAGGAGGAGGAAGCAGGGGGAGGGGAGACAAGAGGGAGGAGGAGGTAGGGGCACAACAGCATAGAGAGGCAGAAAGGGTAGCAAGGGACAGAGGAGGGGTGAAAGAAGGGTGGAGGTGGAGAGTGGAGCAGATTAAGAACAAAAAGATCATGGAGTCAAGGGAGGAAGGAGAGAACGGTTGTGAAGAAAGGGGGTGAAGGAGGACCGACAAATGGCAAAAATGAAAGTGAGATAGATGGAAGGAAAAGGCAACATTTGTATAGGGAAGTGCAGGGATGGGAGGAGGATGGATGGTTGGGGAGTGGTAGAGACAGGAGGACATCCAGGGTGCAAAGAGGGTTATTACAATCCAGAAACAGTTTACTCAACATCAAATGTTCAGATATGAGTGTCTCTTAATGGTACGTAATGCACTATGAACAGGCAGTAATTATGTATCCACACACACATGCAAACACACACGCATAGCCTCACAGTCACACACACACAAACACTTTCGGCATTCCAACGGCATCTCAAACCAAACACAGAACTAAATAAACACACACACACACTTCACGACACATTCTGGTCGACGAAATCATAAGAGTGGAAGCTATACAATGTGCTTACATAAGCAAAAACAGTATTCATTATTTGAGCACAGACACTGATGGGCCAATGAGACGAGGTGGAAGATGGGAGACCAAGGAATGAACACAGAGAGTACCAGCGTACATGTGAGGCGTGTAAAAGAAGAATACATCATGACTTTTAATGCCAGGGAAATCATCACACCACACACTTGTCAATGCAAGCACATATTGCATTTTTCAATATTGCTTAACCGTACCTATTAGCTAGGAGGGGGGGGGGGGACACACACACACTAAACAATCGCAATCCAAAAAGCATTGTCATCGCGGAGCGCTGTAGCTAATACTGTACTATGGTGATGCGAAATGCATACATGGCATGCAACTGAAATGACATTCTGTGCTCTGCTAGCTGTACAAACGTTTTTTTTTTCTTTTCTCAACAGTGTCGTACTTTCACACCCCCCTTATCACAATGACCCCAGCATGCCCACCTCCAAACTGAGACACACACAAGCAAAACACACACAAATGATGCCAGAGACAGCCAGATGAAGAAGAAAGAAAAAAAAAAACGCGCTCACACAAGCCAAGGCTTAGAGGGCTGGCAGGGTTGCCATGGGGACCTACTGGGGTGTGTCTGCGGGGTCGGCGGGGGCATGGGCGGGGGCGTACCTCGTCTGTCTCGGCCGATCGCCGCGTCGACCACACAAACTCCATGATGGCCACGAACACTGCGATGATGAGGCCGCAGATGAGGACCACGAAGATGCCGCCAATGTTCTCCATGCCCAGACCTGCCGCAGGACACCAGGGTGGACACACACACACACACATACACATACACATACACACACACACACACACACACACGTTTATTGTTGAGAGCCGACTTGTCATTGTTCTCTGTCTCCATGTACAGAACTCTTGTTTCCATCTTTATGCTCTCACGTCCTTGCCAGGAGGCTGAATTAGACACTGAGATGCCCAGGTAGGTTACCAGATTTCTCTCGCGTAGCAACAAAGTCTCTCTGACGTACCGGAATGAACCTGGATACTGAATTACTGTGGCTAGTTCCTGTACTGCATACTGCCCTTGCACCCCTCACCCTCTTCACCTCTCTCTGTCTCTTTCTCTCTCACACACACACACACTCGCTCTCACACACACACACACACACTCGCTCACACACACACTCGCTCTAACACACACACACTCGCTCACACACACACACTCGCTCTCTCACACACACACATTTCACCCACCCTTGGCACGGTGGTCCTCCTCTTTGGGGCACTGGCCCCCCTCCCACCACCTCCTCTTCAGGATCTCCAGACGGTTGTTCTCCTGCAGCTGGAGGATGGCCAGGGTGATCTCATCTCTGAAGGGAGAGCCTGGGACGAGGACGAGAGAGGAGGACGAGAGAGGGGTGAGCAGGAGAGAGGAGGACGAGAGAGGAGGACGAGAGAGGAGGACGAGAGAGGGGTGAGCAGGAGAGAGGGGTGAGGACGAGAGAGGAGGACGAGAGAGGGGTGAGCAGGAGAGAGAGCAGAGAAGGGGTGGAGGTAGAGAGAGGATGACACAGACCCAAGGAGAGGAGAGAGAGTTGAGGACAGGAGAGGGAGAGAGAAGTAAAGGAAACGGAGGGGGAAGAGAGACCAGACGAGATAAAGATGGATGAGTATTAGAAGATAACGGAAAGAAGAGGGGCAGCGGACCGATAGAAAGGAAAGAGGAGAGAAAGCGGAGGCCAGTCCACGAGAAGAGGACGAGAGAGAAACGGATTAGCAGAGATTATTCGGTGGCAAACACTGAATGGTTGGAATATCGTCATTAGGAAACACGGAGGAGGAGATTAAAGAGATAGAGAGAGGGATTAGACCAGGAAGAGAGCAGACTATCGAAAGAGGGAAGAAGGGAGGATGTACATCCTAGCAGTGTCTCTTTCAGAGGCCAGAGCCTTTGCTCTCCAGGCCCCTTATTTGTGGGTGAAGTGTATCCCTTCATCTTTCCATCCCTCCACCCACCCACCACTCTCTTACCCAGGGGCATGCCGATGCCGTAGCCCTTGGTGTCCAGCAGGCCTCCTATCTGCGTCAGGTTGCAGTTGAGGTGGCGGTGGTACTCGTTCATGGTGCTCTCCATCAGGAAGGCGTACTTGGAGTTGAGCACGCGGGCGATACCCTCCTCCGTGCTCTTCACAAACACGCTGGGCTGCTTGGAGTGCATGTAGTTCCACATGCGCTGGTAGGTCTGGTACCGGGAGTTCTGGAGGAGGGAGAGAGAGAAAGAGAGGGAGAGAGAGAGAGAGAGAGAGAGAGAGAGAGAGAGAGAGAGAGAGAGAGAGAGAGAGAGAGAGAGAGAGAGAGAGAGAGAGAGAGGGGGAAAGGGGGAGGGAGAGAAAGGGGAGAGGTAGGAAAGGAAGTGTATTGGAGAGAGGAGGGAGTTGAGGGAATGGGAGAGGAATGCAGGGGGGTGAGAAAAGGACGTAGACAGAGGTGGGAGGGAAAGAGGGATGGAGAGGAGAAAAAGAGAGTAAGGGAGGGAGAGAACGAATGAAAAAGAGACAGCAGGGAGGGGGGAAACGAGAGGAACACAGTGAATAAGCAGAGTTTTAAAAAGGGAAAGTAAAAGAGGTAGAAAAGGGAAGCAGAACAGAGAGACAGGAGACAAAAGGAGCAGGCTCCTTGACTGGTGGAGGAACAGATGTGTTTTCTTCTAACCCAGATGGTGCTGTAAGTCTTAGCACAGGAGGTGACGGTCTACAACATGGCACATGTGAGTCAAGCAAGCCCTAATTAGTTACATGTATCAGCGTATATATGCTGAAAGCCATCTTGAACCAGGCGTGTGAAGGCTATGTGTGAATGTATAATGTATATTCTCGGTAGAGCCGGATAAACACACACAAGCGCACTTAACATTGTAAACAAACACGGAGGCACACATGCCACCGTGTACAAAGATTAAAAACATATGCACATACACTACCACTTAGCATAACCGCACTCGCAGACACCTACAGAGAGCAGGGCGTGCCACACACTGACAAACACAGATGCTGAAGGCTCCTTTAGAAGTCAACACGGGCGCTCTGCCACTTAACAGCAACACAAACAGCCGGAGAAAATACGAAGGAGCTCTTAGAAGAAGCAGCCAGTATATGGATAACCTGTCCTGTAGGCTCTCTCACACACACACACACACACACACACACGACAACCTGCATAAACAAATGAATGCCCCCTCAACACACACACACACATGTAACCACCCAGCCAGCCTGTGGCGGTGGATCGTACCATGAAGAAGGTCATGGTGCTCCCCCCGTGGATGGTGCCGTACTCGATGTTGGTCTGGTCCGCCAGGTCGTCGGGTGACTCGATGGGCACCTCCATCCTCTGGACCGTCAGGAAGGCAGCCAGGTTGGCCGTGTAGGAGGAGATGATGATCAGGGTGAACGCCCACCTGGAGGAGGGGTGGGGGGAGAGGGAAGAGAGATGACGCCGGGTTAATTCAGAGGAAAAGGGGCAGGTGGATGTAAGGTGCTGGAGAAAGACACACACACACACACACACACAACACAGCTACCCCCTCGCCCCCCCCTACACACTTACGCACCTAGCCTCAAGCAGACCATATGCAAACCTACCCTTCCCACACACACACACACACACACACCCTTACTCACCAGACCCCGCTGACACAGCGGGTGGAGAGGGCTCGGGGCATGATCTCTGAGCCCTGCTGCATGAAGCCTCCTATGGGGAACCACAGGCTGTTCCCCAGGGTGTACTGGTTCTCCAGCATGTCCCTGCGCTCCCGCAGACACGGGTGGGGGTTGTACCACTCGTACGGACTGAGCCTGGAGGGGGGGGGGCACACAGAATCTCTATAGTCGAGAACCGAGAACGTCCACTGCACGCGTACAAGTCTCTCCTCGCTGACTTGTTAAGTTCCTGTTCTGCCTAGAGGTGTCCTCTCTCCTACGCGAGCGTTCGGCTGACCGTGCGAAAGGGAAATGTCGACGCTTGTCTTGTGCGTGCGGTTCTTATTTGTTTGGATGTGCTGCTGAACTGACTCCAAGGCTGCTCCCGCGATGCAGGGAGGGTAGGTGCAGACTACTCACTGTTAAACTTGATGAGCTCAGTTTACTCCAAGGACAAAGGGCCATTTGGGTTGAAGAACTGGATCGATAGAGTAAACTACACCTCAGTGTATTCACAGTTCTTCGACAACTCAGCTTTCTCAAGGCAATTCATTTCATCAAACCATTTGAGTAAACGTATCAGGTTTTACAGTGTACTGATTTTGTCAGAACAGCACAAAAGGTGAGAATCTCTGTCTGTCTGTCTGTCTGTCTGTCTGTCTGTCTGTCTGTCTGTCTGTCTGTCTGTCTGTCTGTCTGTCTGTCTGTCTGTCTGTCTGTCTGTCTGTCTGTCTGTCTGTCTGTCTGTCTGTCTGTCTGTCTGTCTGTCTGTCTGTCTGTCTGTCTGTCTGTCTGTCTGTCTGTCTGTCTGTCTGTCTGTCTGTCTGTCTGTCTGTCTGTCTGTCTGTCTGTCTGTCTGTCTGTCTGTCTGTCTGTCTGTCTGTCTGTCTGTCTGCCTGCCTGCCTGCCTGCCTGCCTGCCTGCCTGCCTGCCTGCCTGCCTGCCTGCCTGCCTGCCTGCCTGCCTGCCTGCCTGCCTGCCTGCCTGTCTGTCTGCCTGCCTGTCTGTCTGTCTGTCTGTCTGTCTGTAGTAGTTCGCATGGCATGAATATAAATATCCTGTATATACATGTTTGCCCTGAGCGATGGATCTGGTGGGCAAACCACAGGAACTGCACACACATTTGCCACCAATGGGTAATGCACTGGTTTATATGAATTTTAAAGGTGTAAGTAGCATGACATGCTAATGCTAATGTTAGCGAGATTTAGCAACCATGCTTGGCACACCTTGCGGCCAGGAAGAGCACACAGCTGACTGCCAGATAGGCCAGCAACATGAAAAGCCACACTGCTGGAGAGAAGGGGTCCAGGAAGGAGAAGTAGCCTGGTTTCCTCCCCTGGAGGGAGAGAGAGTGAGAGACACAGGAGAGAACAGTAGAGAGGGAGAGGGGTAGGGGAAGAGGGAGAGAGAGAGAGGGGTAGGGGAAGAGGGAGAGAGAGAGAGAGGGGTAGGGGAAGAGGGAGAGAGAGTGAGAGACACAGGAGAGAACAGTAGAGAGGGAGAGGGGTAGGGGAAGAGGGAGAGAGAGAGAGAGAGAGAGAGGGGTAGGGGAAGAGGGAGAGAGAGTGACACACACAGGAGAGAACAGTAGAGAGGGAAAGAGAGGTGGGGGGATGGAACACAGACAGATGCAGAAATAGAGAAAGAAGAGAGAGGCAGTTACAAAATCGCAGTCCAGCTTCTCCTCTGTGAACCACACGAGGGCAGCGTGGTAGTCTGGTTACAGATCACATGCGGATCCTGCTACACCACACAGTATGAGCACTGCCAATTGTTTTGAGCAACCCTGTTGCTCCAAATTTTTAAACAAACAAAACAGACTTGCAGCAATATTATACCATATCAATGTCCGGAATCCCATTTTATAATATCCATGTGGCATTGTAATGGTAACTGACAACAGCGCAAACGGCACCAGCAGCTGAATGAAGCGGTTAGCAGACGTACCAGGTGGACTCGATAGAGGATACTGATGCCCAAGCTCATGAAAGGCTTGGAGAAGTCGATGACCTTCTCTCTCTCTGAGGTGATGGTGAAGCCAGCCACTGCCAAGTCGGCTTTCTGAAGGGTGGGGAGACACGGAGGAAGAGGACAAGTTGGCGCACCAGCAAATGAGAAGCCAGAAGAATGAAACCAGACCCACTTAAAGATGTGGGAAATACAGGGAAAAAGAAAGTCAAAATTCTCAGTTTATTTTTAAGGAACAGTAAAATATTCAAAGTCATGGAGAGAGAGAGAGGGTGAGAGAGAGAGAGAGAGAGAGAGAGAGAGAGAGAGAGAGAGAGAGAGAGAGAGAGAGAGAGAGAGAGAGAGAGAGAGTAGACCAGACAGGGAAACTGTGATACTGGCTATTGGGTGTTTCACCAATGAAACCATTTCCCTCTCCCACCCTCCTGACATTTTCATTACAAGCTAATTGATTAGCATGGGATGCTAATTAGCTGGGAGTGAGGGGGCAGGCGGGCGGGGGCGTTGGGTTGCGAGGGGTGTGGGGGCGGGGGGGGACCACCTCGGTACGTCGGCAGCCAGGCTGGGACCACACATGGGACCGGCGCAATCTAATTGAAGTATGGGGTACGGTAATTAACCACAGTGAGTCTCTCGTTATCACGGTAACAAGACTGTCTGGTGCACGCTGCGACCGGAATGAGAGTGAGGGGGCTCTGTGGTCCTCTGTGTGTGTGTGTGTCTCTGTGTGTGTGTCTCTGTGTATGTGTGTGTCTGTGTGTGTGTGTCTCTGTGCGTGTGGTGAGCGTGCGGTGTGCGTGTCTGTGTGTGTGTGGTGTGTGTGTGTGTTCTCACCCTGTTGATGAGCTCTCCCACCATACCGGTCCAGGAGCCGTTGGGTTCGGGCGCTCCGTACAGCCCGTCGTCCACCAGCTTGATCCTGAAGGAGAACTTCAGGGTGTCTGCCAGCTCCCTCAGCATGTCCACACAGAAGCCCTCATAGCGCTCGTTACCATGGTAGTCCTGGTAGTTAGCTTTACGCATCACATATGGGTTCTCCTGAAGGACGCACACACAAACATAGATACACACCCACACACACAAAGATACATAAACACAGACATAACCACACGCAAAAAAACAACCGTGTCATTGCAGCTCTTTAAACGTGAGTGAAGGAAAAGTTCAAATATTGTCGTCGGGGGCTGAGTTGTGAACTGTGAGGTTAAAAAGAGTTTGACCTCACCAGGATGGTGGTGACAATGAGCGTCTTGTTGGCAAGCGTCTCTGACACATTGATGTCCAGGCTGGTGGAGTTCATAGCTAGAGTGTTGTTGGAGTACCAGATCCCAATCTGAGAGATAAAGAGATAGTGAGGGGTAGAGAGAGAGAGAGAGAGAGAGAGAGAGAGAGAGAGAGAGAGAGAGAGAGAGAGAGAGAGAGAGAGAAAGAGAGAGAGAGAGAGAGAGAGAGAGAGAGAGAGAGAGAAAGAGAGAGAAACAAGGAGAAAGAGAGACCGATAAACAAGGAGAGAGAGAGAGAGAGAGAGAGAAAGAGAGAGAGAGAGAGAAACAAGGAGAAAGAGAGACCGATAAACAAGGAGAGAGAGAGAGAGAGAGAGAGAGAGAGAGAGAGAGAGAGAGAGAGAGAGAGAGAGAGAGAGAGAGAGAGAGAAAGAGAGATAAACAAGGAGAGAGAGAGACCAATAAACAAGGAGAGAGAGAGAGAGAGAGAGAGAGAGAGAGAGAGAGAGAGAGAGAGAGAGAGAGAGAGAGAGAGAGAGAGAGAGAGAGAGAGAGAGAGAGAGAGAGAGAGAAAGAAAGAAAGAAAGAAACAAGGATAAGCGGTGCGCTGAAAGACAAGTTGTACCAGACAGGGAGCAGCTAAAGGCCTGAGAGTACACTTAAGATAATTCTGTCCACCCTTCAATAGGTCACATGGGACGTGAAGGCTCTACAAACAGAGCCCGCGGTTTTCCCCCTACCACTTTCCTTCCTTTAGTGACATTCACAGAAAGCACCCTCATCGGAAAAATGCTCCTTCCTGAACCAAAGGTACTGAACGACTTGACTACGAGAAGGGTAAAAGCGTCTGTATGCGTTTAGAAGATGCCTTCATTCAAAGCGGCGTACATGTTCCGAGCCTCTTAAAAAAAAAAATATCAGGCAGGAAAATATACAGTACGTTTATCTTGCCAATCCTGCCTAGCTAGTACGTTTGAAAGTGTTCCTTTGGCAGTATCTTCCAGAACATCTCTTTGTGACAAGACTATTGTCTTTTGTTACCGTGCAGCACTTATCATCAGCACAGTCCATAACCTCATCAAAGGCATCATTGTGAGGATGATTACACGTGTGATTAAATCAGAACTGGGAAGTGACAGGCTCCTCATCTAGACTAGTTCTGAGATCAAGAACAGAGAGGAATTATCTTGGTTCTATCAAGGCAGACCCCTCCCCACCCCTTCCGGGATCAATATATCAAGGATGAAACGCGTCTCTGGATTACCCATGACCCTCCGTATCGTGCAGAAGTAAATTACTCATGAACACCGTAATGGGAACTACCTTTGGGTAACTAAATGCATTATGGTTGATGGCAAGAGTAGCAAAATGTAGCTCACAGTGGATTTATGTCTGCATAGTTATTTGTCATAATGCAGAATGCCACTGTACTGAAGAGATTTGTGTGATAACTTGGTTACATGACTGTTTGCATAATCACTAATAACTTTTTAAGCAGCGACAGTTAGCCATCATTAGCTTTAAGCTAATTTAAGAACCTGTTGCTATAGGTAACCAGATCACTGCCAATTGTTCTGTGCTTTCCAACATTTAAAATCTTAGTTCTAAAAATATAATATTTATTATCTTGTTTAAAAAACTATTTACTAGTTTCTATCTTTTAATTTGTGGTATATTCTTAAGCCTACTTATTTCTAGACTGGAACCAACTTATTTTAAGATATCTTGTTGAGTAAAATTATCTTGCTGCATGGACAGATAATTTCACTAGTATTAAGTCATTTTCCCTTCAATGCCCTTAGTGTTCATTTCTTGTATTTTTAGACCTTTTTTGCAGTGAGTGCACTGGTGTCAAATCGGAACCTCCGCATTTGGACGGTGTCGTTGCCTCTAGCTTGATGTGCCCCCCTCATCCCACAGTAGAGAATAAGCCCTAACCTCTTTGTGGCCTCCACGTTGTTTCTCCAGGATCTTCAAGGTGTAGTTGGTCCTCTGGCCCTTGCTGTTGAACTCCACCCTACCCGTCAGGCCGTCATACTCCACCTGACCGACACACGGAAAGAGGAGGGGACGGAAAGAGATGGAGGAAAGGGAGAAGGAGGGAAGAGGTGAATCGGGGAGGGGGTAGAAGGGGTGGAACAAAGAAAGAAAGATTTTTTTTGAAAGGCACGGGGAAAATAAACGGAGACGAGGGAGACAGGCACACGCCAGTAAGAAAAATCAATCACGATTACAAAGAGAGAGCTAGACTCACACACGAGACGTCGTACGCACCCCAAACGGAGGCTTCCGTGTGCTGTCAGAGTTGAGGAGCGGATGAGAGTGAGGATGAATAGGCTGGCGGGGGGTGGGGGGGGGGGTGAAAGACACCATGTGGTTGGATAACAAAGACAGATGCCGGACCTGTGTGAGAGAGACAATGAAGGATGGAGCCCCAGCAGGCTGGACGACAGGTTGTCGATGACAGGAACTGACGAGAAAAGACGTGAAATGATAAAAGGATGTAAAAAATAAAAAATAAAAAAACGGAACTGGCAGATGCGCAGGGACGCAGCATGCTCACGTCTGCCGCTGAGAGCAGCATGTGTAACATACAGGAGAGATGCATCCGGAAAGACATGGAATGGCTGCAGGGCAGATGAAAATGAACATGAACTTCTGGCCCACTAACATTCCCAGTTGACACAACATATTAACGTGTGGGTTTGTATCTGCGTGCAGGGTACGTGTGAGTGTGTTTGTGTTTA
Source organism: Hypomesus nipponensis (assembly GCF_054491055.1). Classification (NCBI taxonomy): domain Eukaryota; kingdom Metazoa; phylum Chordata; class Actinopteri; order Osmeriformes; family Osmeridae; genus Hypomesus; species Hypomesus nipponensis. Next base: position 20,036,935 of record NC_140362.1, read on the forward strand.
CTGACCATGCGCAGGTAGTTCATGAGACTGGTGCCGTGCTGCCAGATCTGAGGGGAGGTGCAGCTCAGAGGCTTCACCCCAATCTCCTGGCTGCGGTTCAGCTCCCGCACGGCGCCCACCACCACGTGAACCGCGTCAAACATCAGCGCCGACGACAGCTGGGGACAGCACGGACGGCAGGGGGGGACGGAGGAGAGGCGAGAGGGGAGGGGATTTAAAGATGATGTCATCTGGAGATAACGAGGATCACACTGTAGAATTGTACCTGGACCAACCCGCAGTGTAAGTGCTTGTGTATGCATTTACAGGTATTTGTGTGTGTGTTTGTGTACAGTATTGATGTGTAGGTGAGTAGTTACAGTGTGTGTGTGTGTGTGTGTGTGTGTGTGTGTGTGTGTGTAGTGTTAATGTGTCTGTGTGTGGTGACAGTGTGTGTAGTTATGGTGTGTGTGTGTATTAATATGTATGTGTGGAGACAGTGTGTGTGGAGTTATGATGTGTGTGTGTGCGCGCGTGTGTGTGTGTGTGTGTGTGTGTGGACCTACAGCAGGTCCAGGGTAGGGGCTGATGTCACAGCCTTCCCTCCAGGAGAGGTTGAGACTTCTGATGAACTCCAGGTAGAAAGGGTGGGTGGTGTTGAACATGGAGAAGCCGAGGATGTTGGAATGCTCGTCCACAATGTCATCTAGTCTGAGCAGAGGGAAGTCCTGGGGAGGGAGGGGGTGGGGGGGGGGAGAGGCAGGGAGCTCGGGTAAGTGATAGAGCTTGGATAGAGAGAGAAACGGAGAGAAAAGACTGATAAGAGAAGAGAAAGGCTAATGAGGATTACTAGCTTTTCGCAGAGAGAGAAAAGTACAGACAGAGTGAATGTGAGCGAGAGAGAGAGCGAGAGAGAGAGCGAGAGCGAGAGCGAGAGCGAGAGAGAGAGAGAGAGAGCGGGAGTGAGAAAGCAAGAGAGAGTTAGAGATGCAGATAAAGGTGGGTGAAGCTCACTAGCAGAAGACAGTAAGTGAAGGAAGAAACATAGAGAAAAAGAGAGAGAGATTCTGTGTGCCAACACCGATTTTCATGCTGTGGACGTCTCCAGAGAGGAAGCATGAAACAAACAAGAAAACATACAGGCATGAAAAGAGAGGAAAAGGAGAGGAAGGGGTTAAAGGAAACAAGACACCCCGGCAGTCTCTGCGCTAGCGTCCATCTCTCCCTGTTTCTATCTTTTCTTTTTTCTCCCGTCGCTCTTTTACGCCCTTCTTGTGTCCCTGGCGTGTCGCAGTTACGTTTCCGCGTGCTGATGTCGATGGTTTACCCCCCCCCCCCCCCCCCGCCTGCCTTTCCCCCTCACACATAAAAGGGACAAAGGGAGGGAGTGGGCAAGCGGAAGGACACAGATGGATGGAGGGATGAGGGATAGACGGATGAGGGATGGACGGATGAGGGATGGACGGATGAGGGATGGAGGGATGAGGGATGGAGGGACGAGGGATGGACGGATGAGGGATGGAGGGATGAGGGATGGATAGATGGAGGAATGAGGGATGGACGGATGAGGGATGGAGGGATGAACGGATGGAGGGGAGGCAGAGAGGCATTGGTATGCACTTACCATGGTGGTGAGGATGTACTTATAAAACGCTGATGTCATCCCCAGCTCTGACGCCTGGAGGGGAGAGAGATAGAATGAAGGAGAGTAGGGGGGGGGCAGGAAAGAGAGAGAGAAAAGGAGAAAGAGAATGGCAAACCCGAGAGGGAGAGAGTTTGGCCAACGTGTGAGAGAGAGAGAGAGACAGAGAGAGAGAGAGAGAGAGAGAGAGACAGAGAGAGAGAGAGAGAGAGAGAGAGAGAGAGAGAGAGACAGAGACAGAGACAGAGAGAGACAGTAACGGAGCAAGAAGAGACAGCACATTTGTTATTCGCAGGCGTGGATGTTTCCAAGTCAGGCAGCGTTTGTGTTCGACGCTCGGGGCCCAGAAAGCCGTCCCGATCGTCTTCCTGCGTATGGAAATCCACCGTCCCTCACCTCTGACTCACGCCACCAGACTGACTAGCTGGAGTAGCCGCAGGACACAGGATAAGCAGCAACACCTTCTCTAATGAGTTTGAGCTGACATTTCTAGACCCATAAAATGGCTTGTTAGACCTCTTAAGAAGTCGCTTATGCCTATTCGACAAACCAGCTTGGCTTAAAAAGATCCCTTTGTTATGACGTTTGTAGATGCGAGTTAATTAACCTGCTCAGTTCCGAGGCTTTGCATGAATTATGTGTTTCGTTGTGTGAAATAAGAGCCTGACTTGAGGGTTAGCACACATTTGATCTGTTGTTAGGGGAGCTAGTGAAGAGGGGGCTGGAGGGGGCGGGAGGGGGCTGGGGGAGGCTGGGTGGGGGGCTGGGAGGGGGCTGGAGGGTGATGAGGGAGGCTGGGTGGGGGGCTAGAGGGGTCTGGAGGGGGATGGGTGGAGACTGGGGGGGGGCTGGGGGGGGTGGGGGGGAGGCTGGGTGGGAGGCTGGGGGGGTAGGTTGTGGCCACTGACCTTCTTAAGGATGAGGTAAGACACAGAGGCGTTGGCGTCGATGATGATGGTTGCCACTTTGTCGTCGCGGATCTCCTTCAGCAGGGGGGTGGGGTCCAGGCTGTCATCCAGCATCCTGATCGACAAAGTCTCCCTGGAGATCAGGAAGCGCCGCACCAGCTCCTCCAATCGCAGCAGGCCTGGGGGGCGGAGTCAGATTACAGATGAGGGCAAAATCGAAGGCGCACCATGGCGACAGTTCTATCATTACAAGTCAGAGGTCGCATTTCCTCCCTTGTGGAAATGACAGGTTTATGGCCATGAAAACTAATGAAAGACATATTAACACACTGGCCAGTCTGTTTCTTCTGAACAGCAATGGCTCATTCATGCCATTCTAATATAAGTGTGGGAAAATTCCACTGGCAGTGTAAATAAAACGAGAGCTTGGTGTCTAGGGGAACATAGAAGGAGAGGAGGGGAGAGGGGAGGAGGGGAGGGGGGAGTGGGAGGGAGGATGTGAGGGAGCACACACTGGAGGCTCCAGGAGAACAGGTCTGTAAGCAGTGTGGTAATCACTGAACCAGGGCAAAACTTTAATTAGTTTGAGGGAGGAGGAGGAGGAGGAAGAGAAAAAAAAATCAATGCTCGCCACAGTTCCCTCTCTCTCTGTCTCTCTGTCTCTCTATCTCACCTTCCTTACTAGCAAACACACACACACACACACAAACAACACAAACACACACACAATCTCCATCTATATCATATCTTTCTCTCTCAGTATCACAGTTTCCCTATCTGGTCTACTCTCTCTCTCTCTCTCTCTCTCTCTCTCTCTCTCTCTCTCTCTCTCTCCTTGTTTATCGGTCTCTCTCTCTCCTTGTTTATCTCTCTCTCTCTCTCTCTCTCTCTCTCTCTCTCTCTCTCTCTCTCTCTCTCTCTCTCTCGTTCTGTGCTCTGGTTACCTCTCTCCATCCTTCTCCATCTCTCCGCTCGCTCTCTGTCTCTCTCTCATCTCTCCGCCTCCCCAGGATCCCACTACGTTCCTCATTTACATACTCCATCGCTCTATCACCATCTCTCTTCTCCTTCTCCTCCACCAGCCCTCCCTCTCTCCCTCCCTCTCTCCCTCCCTCTCTCCCTCCCTCTCCCCCTCTCTCTCTCTCTCTCTCTCCCTCTCTCCCTCTCTCCCTCTCTCTCTCTCTCTCCCTCTCTCTCTCTCTCCCTCTCTCTCTCTCCCCCTCTCTCCCTCTCTCCCTCTCTCCCTCTCTCCCTTCCTCCCAGCTCATCCATCTCATGAAAACTGCATAAAGGTACAAGGCTCAGACAGTATATTGTGACCAATACGTGATGAGGAAACGGAAAACCTCTCAGTGACCCAAAATTTCTGGAATGTAGACACAGACGTGCAAACATACGCACAAACACACATGCAGAGGAACACACACAAACACACACGGAGCGAGATGAAAACAAGCAGAGCACACAGCACACAGTGTAAAGGCTACTGCACTCTCTCCATGACGTTCTCACAAAGCCAATCAACTTGTTCCTCTCGCATAATCAGTGCAGCATGGACAGTGTCACAGCTATGTGAGATTTCACACATCTTTAAAATTCACACATACAACAACACACACACACACACACTCACACTTCTACTGAAACAGTTTCACTGAAGTAAAAAAAAAAAAAGAAATCTACTAGTTTTGATCTACAGTGAACATTGACGTGCGTGCACACATGCGCGTATACACGACACGCACACAAACAGTCGCCATACGAATCACGACTGTTGAGTGGCAGTTAGCACCTTTCCTGCAGCCATGGCAACCTGAACTGCTCCACGACAATAGATAGCACAGCCAACTGGGTCAGAGTCTCTGTGTGTACGATAACCTTGGTGGAGATCAAACCTCGACCAAATACGTACCAAGGCTTGTCTCAGAAAGACCGCTGCCTCCTTAATCACGCCTGTTGCTCCACAACCGGTTAAGGAAATATGTACGCTATTTAACATGTGAACCCATACAGAACGTCGCGCTGGATGCTGTTAGAAAATGCATAGAGGCTATGAAAACATTTTTTAGACTGAGTGTTTCTCGTTTACCCGCCCGGCAACACGTCATTGCCACATGTTTTGAGTCTGTGTATAGTTGTGTGTTGAATTTTTTTTTACTCCCCTTTTGTCACTCGGGTTTGTCACTCTCCCTCTGACTGGAGAGGAAAGGAAAAGAAGCTGACAAACCTGTTGAAGTGCTGGTGGATGGAAAGAGTCGTTTTTATTGACGCCTCGATGGTCCATGATTTTTTTAAATAGCTAGCGCATATAGCTAGCTTTTTACGAATGATACTGGAGTCCCAGAGGTCACTGGTATCATCGGTGAAGAGGAAGTGCTGAAATCTCTCATGCACACCAAGGGAAGGAAAAGTCTAGATCCTGATTGTGTTGAGGTGCAGGCCACTCAAAGGCCACTCTACTTTTTCAGAGAGAGGTTCCAAACGTGTTACAGTAAAGAGTCTATTGTAGTGCCAGTGGCCAAGGTTAGGACTCCCATTTCACTATGACTATCGTCCTCTAGACCTTACACCTCTGACTATGAAGGTGTTTTGACAGATTGTCAGAAAGGAGATCCTTACTGTGACCAAAGATGAACTCCTTCCTTAAGAGTTTACAGAGCAGATAGGGGGTGAAGATGCGGTAACACTTGCGGTAACAGATGCGGTTCTGTGTCTAAGTTGTTCATATTGGTTATTTTGTTTTGAGCTTGTAGTTAAATTAATCCTAGCATTAGTAGTTAGGAGTAAATAACAATAATAATATATATTGTATAGTTCATATCAGATAATAAAGGCTAAAGCATTTTTAGCATCAATGAATATGTGTTTAGTTCCTATACTCTGTATAATGTTTGGTAACACTAGGCATGTACTTGTGTTAGATATTGTTTGGTCAGGTGGTTTAGCGAGCACTTATTCTGTTTTCCTTTCTCTGGCACTGTTCTTTGTCCCCATGTTCCGCTGTGGGCTATTATTCTAATAAATGTCACATTACACTGCTAAAGTATTTCCCTTGTCGCTGTGCCGGGATGCAAACACCCCTTTCCCCCCCCTTAAACACGGGTACATCTGTTAGGCCCCTCCCTCACCCCTAGACAGAGACAGTCAACTGTAAGGGTCAGAACACAGCCCCCCAAGGGACCAACTCTGCGTTTGCCATCCAACAGAGGAGAGACATGACTTCATGTTTTCCCATGGGAGCTTGAAGAAGGTCTGTATCTGAAAGGGAGGGCAGGTGGAGCGGGGGTCATCGTCGAGAGGATGAGGAAGATCGAAACTGGCGTGTGACTTTGGTTCTGAACTTTGCCTGTCTGGTGAACTTTAAAAGTGGATTTGGAGGATGAATGACTCACAGCAGGACACAGTCATATCCGCAGAGAGTGTGAAACGGCCGTGGAGCTGTGAACTCGTAGATATCCACTTTTTTTTTTTTTAAACACACCCACACGCATGCAATACGCAAACATGCGTCCGCACAGAGAAACGTTTACACGTATGCCGTGTCAGACACACAAACATACACACACACACACACACACACACTCTATCTGACTGCACTCACACTCAGCCTTGGCACAGACCAGGCTGGCTGAAGGATAGCTGAAGGAACGCAAGATGGCTCCTATGGCCAGGCTCAGGTCCTCGTTGCTAGGGTACAGAGTGACTGAGGCGAAGCGCAGGTATGGCAACCGCGGAGTCTCCTCTGGGCCGATCTTCACATGAGGGATCTGAGAAGAAAGGAGAGGGGAGAGTAATGGAGGGAAGGGGAATGGAAAGCAATATATTTTAAAAGGGGGTCAGAGAGAGACACAAAGAGAAAGAACGAAAGAGTATAAAAAGAGAGAAAGATAGGATAAAACGAGGGGGGGAGGGGAGAAAGAGAAAAATAAATGAAAGATGGAGAAAGCAAGTATACGGAGCGACAGTAGGAATATAGTTTGAGCGCACGAGAAGAGGATGGTGGGAGGAAGTCAAGATGAAGAGGGCCGAGACATGAAGACAGAGAGAGGGGAGAGGATGAAAGGCCAAGGGGAAGAAGAGAAAACAGATGGAAGGAGAGGATGATGGTTAATTACATGAGAAGATATTCAATTCAGACGGGAGGGCGAATCTCTAGACACGGAAAATAGAAGCCTGGGAAAGTGGGTAAAAGAAAGAGGGAGTGTTTGTGTTCATTTTGGGGCGTGTGTGTGCCTGTGTGTGCGTTCACTAACCTCCTTCTCCCCACATATATGACTGACAGTAGATGCAGAGGCTGGGCTGGAGGCGGGGCCTATCACTGACACGACACCTTTGGGTAGAATCTGGCACACTGTCGAGAAATATTCAAAATTTCATCGACCAGCTTTCACCAAAGATATTTGTGCATGTAAAAAAATGTTGATACATGGTTATATAGCAAACAGGTTGCCGTAAACACTATTAAACTGGTAAGACATCGAACACATCCATTTGTTAACGATTTCAACACTGCCCACATAACACACATCTGCTTCTCCTGCGTTTTTGTTGTAGATCATTTATCCGTGGTGTTATGTTTATGGTGTATCAACCATTTCTACCGGGCTGTTTTAAAACAATACTAATCTGCTAAACCGGTTTTCAGTTATTATGTTCACAAAAAAGAGTAAACCATTCACACATTTTAAAAGGGAGCGATTGTCTACAACTTGGCATGTAAATGCAGAAATCCATTTACTTATTCAATCGTGTATTTAATTATTCATTAAACATCCCAAAATCCGATCCAGTTCACATATTTTTCCTGTTTGCAACTAGAGGTGAGAGGTTGGAGGATCCTGGCAAAAAGAGAATTGTTTATAGTTTATTTGTTTATTGTTTGTTTGTTTGTTTATTGTTTGTCATCTTGGCTGTGACATGACAGTATTACTGTACATTCACCTCTTATGGTGGACAAAAAAACAGGCATGTTATTCAATCATTTATTGTAATTTCCAATGTGTAAAGGTTAAAATGTTGGAATTATAGGTCATGCTCTTGATTGGCAATTACCTATCAAATCATACTCAATGTGTATTGGCAGATTGTAATTCTCTAGAGTTGTGTAGTCTCTAGAGTTGTGCCCCGGAGTTGACAAGGTTCGATATTCGGCCCACTGTTCATTTAACATATCAATAACATTGGGATTGCATGTAATGTAATGCAACTTCATGGCGGTTTTAGATTTTAGTGATGTAATTTATGCAAGCGTCTTCCATTACTCTGAGAGCACTTGATTCTGTGTATCATGCAGCCCTTAGGTTTGTCACAAATCATAAATGCCTAACACACCATTGTGATCTCTAAAGCACCATTGGCTGGTCACTTTTTGTGTAAAAATGCGTATCTCGTCTTTTTCAAGTGTGTGTCATTGTTAAACTGTTTGTCTGAAACATTGTTCCCCCTGCTGCAGTTTACAGGCCTCTCTCGGAAAATAGATTTGATCTCAACGAGAGTCACCGGTATAGATAAAGGTCAACACAACATTTATAAGGCTGTCCCTTTAAACGTACTGGCTTTGTTTCAGCTCTGCTGTAATCCCGTTAAATATGGGGTGTCCTGTCCTTCTCGCCATGGTAACCGATGCAAAAACTGTCATGGCCACCGTTACAGAAAAAGATAACGTTTTTCATTCACAGCACCACCTCTGCCGTGGATATCTCAATGGTTTAGAGCACGGAAAAGTCAATGAAGACATGAGGAGGACATGGTCTGTCTCATGTTAATTGATCGGTTTTCTGTGTTTTTATTCAATAATGCTGCTAGGGAGATATGTCACTCTGCCTACGAGATTTACAGGGGAAGAAGAGTCTTGACTTGCAAGACCTTCCCTTGGCGTGTGTGTGTGTGTGTGTGTGTGTGTGTAATCGGGGAGTGGAGGTGTGTGTGTGGTGTGTGTGTGTATTGCATTTCAGACAGCTGTAGCTGCGAGATGATGAGTGCTCTGATCCAAAAGTCCAAACATCCTTCTGGCAAACTAGCCTGTCAGAGTCTCCTGCCCATTGGTCAAGGACAACACACACACTTTATCTCCTTATATAGAGCGTGCTGTTGCCGAGAGCATGGTGTGTGGACCTCCTGCAACGAAAGCAGTAAGTGTTGTGTCCTTAGTGATGTTGTGGGTGTAGCACAGACTGATATATGATACAGTAATTATACTGCGATTCTACCATATTTATAATTACCCATTCAACATGGCAGATACTGTTGATGACACGGCGCACTCTGTGCTCCCAGTCTGCTGTCATGCTGTGTACAGTGTACTAGTCTCTACTAGTCTGGACTGGTCTGTACTGGTCCATACTGGTCTGTACTGGTCTGTACTGGTCTGTACTGGTCCATACTGGTCTATACTGGTCTGTACTGGTCTATACTGGTCTGTACTGGTCTGAACTGGTCCGTACTAGTCTGTACTGGTCCTTACTGGTCTATACTGGTCCTTCCTGGTCAATACTGGTCTATACTGCTCAGTACTGGTCTATACTGGTCTATACTGGTCTGAATTGGTCTGTACTGGTCTATACTGGTCCGTACCGGTCTGTACTGGTCCGTACCGGTCTATACTGATCCAAACCAGTCTATACTGGTCCAAACTGGTCCTTACTGGTCTATACTGGTCTATACTGGTCCATACTGGTCTTTACTGGTCCATACTGGTCTAATACTCACTGGTGTCGGTGGTCTCGTACTGGGAGTCCCTCTGAAGCTCGTAGATGTCGACCTCCACCCGCGAGCGTGACGGCCCCTCCATCACACTGTTGATGTTCTCCCGGGCCAGGGCCAGAGCCAGGCGCTCGCCACGACCACACACCGACTGGTCATCCAAGATGGCCGCTGGACCAGGCGAGGGGGAGAGACGATATATCAGCGGTAACTCACACACACACACACACAGACGTCTGCAAGCACCAGCACGTAAACAGGTGCACACACAGTTCAGACAGTCCCACTCAGTGGGGGGAGAGATAGTCTTGAGGGAGGGGAATAGGGAGGAGGGCAGAGGGACTGAGATTAGGGAGGGGAATAGGGAGGAGGGCAGAGGGACTGAGATTAGGGAGGGGAATAGGGAGGAGGGCAGAGGGACTGAGATTAGGGAGGGGAATAGGGAGGAGGGCAGAGGGACTGAGATTAGGGAGGGGAATAGGGAGGAGGGCAGAGGGACTGAGATTAGGGAGGGGAATAGGGAGGAGGGCAGAGGGACTGAGATTAGGGAGGGGAATAGGGAGGAGGGCAGAGGGACTGAGATTAGGGAGGGGAATAGGGAGGAGGGCAGAGGGACTGAGATTAGGGAGGGGAATAGGGAGGAGGGCAGAGGGACTGAGATTAGGGAGGGGAATAGGGAGGAGGGCAGAGGGACTGAGATTAGGGAGGGGAATAGGGAGGAGGGCAGAGGGACTGAGATTAGGGAGGGGAATAGGGAGGAGGGCAGAGGGACTGAGATTAGGGAGGGGAATAGGGAGGAGGGCAGAGGGACTGAGATTAGGGAGGGGAATAGGGAGGAGGGCAGAGGGACTGAGATTAGGGAAGGGAATAGGGAGGAGGGCAGAGGGACTGAGATTAGGGAGGGGAATAGGGAGGAGGGCAGAGGGACTGAGATTAGGGAGGGGAATAGGGAGGAGGGCAGAGGGACTGAGATTAGGGAGGGGAATAGGGAGGAGGGCAGAGGGACTGAGATTAGGGAGGGGAATAGGGAGGAGGGCAGAGGGACTGAGATTAGGTTTTTACCCTTCAGGGGATGGTGGGGCTGGAGGGGGCAATGAGGGTGTGTTGAAGCCAGGTGTGTGTGTGTGTGTGTGGGGGAGGAAGGGAGGGGGGGGGGGGGGACGTAGGTGGAAACAGACACTAACCCATGCGGACGGAGGAGAGCAGGGGAGCCTGGCTGTAGGAGCGTGGCGCCATGGAAACTAGCAGGAGGGAGGAGAAGTGTATCGACAGCAGCAGCGCTGGCAGAGCCTGCATCTTCTACTGCTCCTCATGGAGAACGATCTGCTGGCTGCCTGTATCGCCGCCTGCACACACACACAGCAGCACATCCGGTCAAGCACACAGAGACAAACCCAACGACGGTTAAACACACACCGAACAGACACTTTAAACACACCGAACAAACACTTTAAACACACCGAACACAACGCGAGCTTAGATCGGGACTTCCACATCTAATGCGAGAGCGAAATTCTTTAGCATTCATTTGAGCGCGAAATAGATTTTTGAGTTTTATCTAAATACACATTACGTTGCACTCATATTGTCATATTTGCCGAACATGACAACCAAAAATGCTACCTAAATGATTTGGGGGCTTTTGAGAAAACATCTACCAGAGTAGATGGTCTTAGTCTTGCATGTATGTTGGGCTCTGAACAAATTTCACACTGTACAGTAGGATTCAAGCAGTTGCTGTGCTATTGTGTAGCTAACAAGTGTGCACGACTGGTGCACTTAGCTTCAGTTGTAACCTGCTGTACACCAAACCTAACCCTTTCTAAGTCACAGTATGGTGGTATGCATTCATATTGTGAGTGATTCAATCTGGAATAATGTTGCTTGAATAACACTGTCAGACTAATTTACTACCATTGTGAGTGCTATGGTCTTATTTTAGATCTTATTTAATATTTTCCATTGTATAGTATTCTTTGGAATTATTTAGACTGTTGTACTTTCTCTACATTTATATTTTAGATTTGTATGTTTGTCGTTTGCACCTTCCTGCCACAGAAAATTCCTTGTTTGTGTGAACCAATTAGTTATAAGTTACTTATAAGTTAAATAAGTCAATAAAGGCCATTCTGATTCTGAAACAAACCTGTTCATCGGTTTATCCAGCCTCAGTTTAATATAAATAAAGATGTTTACATACATACTTTGTCCAATGCCATGTAAGGTGGTGAGTGACAAGTCTACCGTCGAGACACAGTGCTAGGTTTCAGGGACAATGCATATGCTAACAGAAATAGCTGCTGGAGTTATGTCTCTAAAGGCCAAGATCCCAACGTATAACTGTGACAGCGCTCTTGCTAATACAGACAGCTTCGCCAAGACTGACAGTTTGACAGGGAGGGTGAGGAGGGGAGGGGGGGAGTGGGAGATGGAGAGCACAGTCAGAGACAGACAGGAAGATGAGGGGTGAGCTATGAGAGGAGGAGAGGAGACAATCACCACTATGATGCAACAAAGAGCTTGACAGCTTAGGGAGGCGTGGTCACAACCTTTTGACCTTTCCACCTCTGAACTCGCTGTAGGTGGAGAGAGGACTGAGTGTATGGAGGTGGTGGAATGAGTCACCTTTGACCTTGTCTAGACCAGTGGTTCTCAACCCTGGTCCTCAGGTACCCCCTGTCCTGCATGTTTGAGATGTTTCCCTGCTCCAACACACCTGATTCAAATGAATGGGTCGTTATCTAGCTATGCAGAAGCCTGTTAACGACCATTCATTTGAATCAGGTGTGTTGGAGCAGGGAAACATCTTAAACATGCAGGACAGGGGGTCCCTGAGGACCAGGGTTGAGAACCACTGGTCTAGACGGCAGAAGCTCGACTGGATTTCATCCAGCCCTAGGGAAGCAGGGATGAATATCCACAACAGAATATTTGTTGTGGATATTCAACATTTCTCTTTCTCCCTCATTACCTACCTCTATCCCTTCCCTCTCCAAACAGTATAATTCCTTCAGTTTTTCCTTCCTTTTTTACATCCTTCCTCTCTTCCTCTCCTCCCTTCCTATCATCCTTCCTTTTTCCTGTCTTTCTTTCTTTAAACCTCCACACCCCCCTACCGAACCATCTCTGCATCTCACCACAAAATATGTGCTGTGCTATTTCACTTTCAGTATACATATTGGTTCAACACGGTCCCTTCTGGCAGTAGATTCTTCCCTCTTCCTCCTCTCACCTCTATGAACTCTTCTTTGTCTTCTTTCTCATCCTCCTTTCATGTATGCGTCAATGCGTGGGCATAGGTGTGTGTATGTTTGTGTGTGTACATGTGTGTGTGTGTGTGTGTGTGATGCATGTGCCACTGTGCTGGGCAAGACCACAGTGTTCCTGTCATTAACCTCAGTGTAGATTACAGGAGCAGAGCAGCGGACGTTATGCAACAGATTATTATTCAGCTCAGAGAATGAGCTCACCGCTCCTCTCTGGTTCCTGCAGCTCTCGACTGCTCAGCTATTCTACTGTTAGCTTGGCCGGCCACTGCTTTTTGTCTCAATATATTCGCAGAAAAGGGGACTGTGTGTGTGTGTGTGGCTTCCAGTAAGCTTTTGATGAACACACAAGCATCTGTGTCTTTGTGAGGTGTGCATTTGAGATGTCTATAGCATACACATCAGTGTGTGTATGCGTGTGTGTGTGTGTGTACATAGGTCACTGTGTACCTGTGTGTGCATGTGTTCATCTTTGCGGTTGGTCTTTGAGCTTTCTATAACATACACACCAACTAGTGTGTTTGTGTATGTGTGTGTATGTGTGTGTGTGTGTGTGTTTGATGGTATATTGATCGGGGGCCAGCTGAAGTGGCGGACCCTCAGGTGCAGTCAATCAAAACGATGGGGAACCTGTCAGGGGGAGCGGGGCATTCCACAGGACCCTTCTGATTGGCTATTACCGGGAACCAGATTGCCATGATGGCCAATAAGATCCGGACTGAGTCCCTGCCGTGATCAATGATTGGATGGAGCCGGCACTATTTCACTGTTATTGAGGGCTATTGACATGGCTGGAGGGAGAAGATTACTACACATCTTGACTTCCATCTGTCTCGAGGGCCAGAGGAGAAAGAAGAGAGGACGTAGGGAGATGAGAGAAGGGTTGGAGAAAGGAGGAGAAAGACAGAAAGACATATAGTATAGTGTGCACCGATTAAAAAGAAAGAAGAAAGGCAAATAGAGAACAGAGTTTGAGACCAATTTAGAGAGAGAGAGAGAGAGAGAGAGAGAGAAATAAATATAGAAAGAGAAAGAGAGCAAGAAAAATACAGAGAGAGAGAGAGAGGGCACTATAGAGAGAAGAAAGGTGAGGGCAAGTTGGATGGAGAAACAGAAAAACAGACATTGAGACCGAGATAGAGAAATGGAAAGAAAGCAGATAGCAGTGTGTGATTCAGCTGCACTCTGCTAGGTGTCTTTGGTAGACCTTGTTCCCTGTGCTTTCCCTGCATCAGCCTGCTGGAGATACAGAGGCAGGGGTGAGGCAGAGGCTGGGGCAGAGGCTGGGGCCGAGGCTGGGGCCGAGGCTGGGGCCCTGGTTTGTGTAAGTACTTGTCTAGTACGCACTCTCTTTCTGCACTGTGCTGTAAAGTAAGTCACTCTACTCACTGGCACCACAGAGTAATGTACGATGCAAAAAACATAAATATCCTGCGTGTGTGTGTGCGTGTGTGTGTTGAGAATGCGAAAATGTGTTTCTCTGTGAGATTAAGCTGTCTGGTGAACGCATTCATCTTTAAGGGTTGTGTGTGTGTGTGTCCATGTGTGATTATGTGCACAAGCTCTTGTTTGGGGTGTCTGTGCTGGAGACTTGGCAGCTGGCTTAGAGTGTCTGCAGTGCCTCTGTTATGGAAGGGATGAGCGTGAAATCAAAGATCTTAATTATCAACAAGGAGGGGGAGGAAATACAGTGGGGGGGTGAGATAGAGATAGATAGAGAGAGAGAGAGAGAGAGAGAGAGAGAGAGAGAGAGAGAGAGAGAGAGAGAGAGAGAGAGAGAGAGAGAGAGAGAGAGAGAGAGAGAGAGAGAGAGAGAGAGAGAGAGAGAGAGAGAGAGAGAGAGAGAGAGAGAGAGAGAGAGAGAGAAAGAGAAGACAATAATGGAGGATCGCTGTCTAGTCGGCACCCCCGGGCACAGGCAACGCGAGGGAGAGAGTATATGGAGGAAGAATTACGGAAGAAGAGAGGGAAAGCTACTGTAGTAGGAGGGACAGAAGAAGAGAGGGAAAGCTACTGTAGTAGGAGGGACAGAAGAAGAGAGGGAAAGCTACTGTAGTAGGAGGGACAGAAGAAGAGAGGGAGAGCTACTGTAGTAGGAGGGACAGAAGAAGAGAGGGAGAGCTACTGTAGTAGGAGGGACAGAAGAAGAGAGGGAGAGCTACTGTAGTAGGAGGGACAGAAGAAGAGAGGGATAAGACAGGAAACAGAATGAAAACTGAGAGAGAGCAGCTTGGGGGGAAAGGGGAGCGGGGGACTGGGGAGGGACTGGTTCCCTCCTTTTCTCCTGATTACAGAAACATTTAAATGTGACAGTTATAATAACAGCAACGTGAATCAGCCACTTAATTGATTTGGAGAGTGGAACAGCTTCAATAGCAGGGAATTCAAGACCACTTCACACGCTGTAAAAAAAAACAAAAAGGAAGAATAAAACGTGACATTTTTTCCATCGATTACTAGTTATTGAGGTGCTAAAGTGTGCGTGTGCTGAAAGGTGCCTAGTCCCCTCTTTTTCTTTACTTTCTCTACACATGTACAGCACCTACCCCTCAGTTCCCCCTCCGCTATAGGTTCCAACGCTTTGTCTCAGTCTCCACACGCTCTCCCCCCCTTGTTTCCCTCTCTCCTTTTCTCCGTTCCACCTACGAGGTCCTCTCTTGCCCTCTCCTTGCCCTCTCTCTTGCTGGCCGCATCATTAGTCTTCCACATTTCCCTCCTCTCCCATTCTTCTCCTCCTACGCCTCCCTCCAGCCCCAGCCCCAGCCCCTCATACCTCCCCTATCTTATTAGGTCATCTTTCTTTCCACATCTCTCTCGACATTTATCCGGTCTCAATACAATTATGTTCAGTGTGCCTAATTTCCATGAAAGTTACACATGGTCACTAGACAGTCACTAGTCGCAAGATAATTCACAGCAAAGAGAGGAAACAAACCATTATAAATACCGATGAGGCAGAGAAACAATGATACAATTATTATAATCATGCAAGTGTATGTGTTGGTTCTCAAAATATCCTTGTCTTATATTCCTACAATGTATGTATAGCTGTATGTATTTCAAGAGAAATGTGCTTCTGTCTCCCTACTTCCTTTGTCTTCCTCACTCTCTATCTCCTTCCTCTCTCTCCTTCCTCTCTATCTCCCTCCTCTCAGTCTTTCTCTCTCCTTCCTCTCTCTGTCTCTCTCTCCTTCCTCTCTCTCTCTCTCTGTCTCTCTCTCTCCTTCCTCTCTCTCAGTCTCTCTCTCTCCTTCCTCTCTCTGTCTCTCTCTCTCTCTGTCTCTCTCTCCTTCCTCTCTCTCAGTCTCTCTCCTTCCTCTCTCTCCTTCTCTCTCTCACTGCAGTGTTCACTGCACATGCTTCATTCTGTCCATTGTCCAGCCTGACAAAGAGAACCTCAGTCTGACACTGGCTGCTTAGGGAAGCACCCCTCTCTGTCACATCCCTGCATGTCAAGTGTCTCTCTCTCACAAAAAACACGCGCGTTCTCTCTCTCGCGCACACACACATTCAAACACACGTTCACTTTCCACACCTTCCTAGAAAGTGTGTTCCCTAGTGTGTGTGTGTGTGTGTGTGTGTGTGCCTATGATGCTCAGATCAGTTCAGGGGCGAGCCACAGTGTGCCAGTGTCCCCTGGAGGTTTTAAGAAGCTGATTGGCTGTTCAGTGTCACAGGCAGTCTATGAAGGTCCCGCATGTTGCAACGTTTATGTAAGTACGCGAGTTTAATCACAATTAGGAGGCTCTCTTTCAGCTATGGAGGCCGCTGGGGTGTTTTCATGACCAACATTAGCATTTGGAACAAAGCCGCCCAAATTAAAGAGACGTACTGTGTTCTCAAAAGAGCACAAAGCTCCACAGCCTTGGAGGACAGAAGAGTTGATCTGCTCTGATCCTTGGGGCGCTAAAATCGCACACATATTTTATTAGATAAAAATCACTGGAGATATACAGTACAGTTATCCAGCCATGTTAAAGGGGCCTTCTGTGATTTTTGCCTACGGTGAAAAGGAGCTTAAGCTCAGGGTAGAAAAAAGCAGAACAGAAAACTGGGTGTCTGTGGGGATCTGCTACAGTCTACAAGGTGAAAGTTAAATCATGCTGGCGGGGGGGGGGGGGGGGGAGGGAGGGAGGGTGCGGGGGGGCGAGGGAGGGAGGGAGGGTGCGGGGGGGGGGGTATTTTTAGGGAAGACACTCTTGATGATGAGAAATCTCTAACAGTGCCCGTTTGGTAAATGATATCACAGTTGGGGTGGTTGTGTAAAGCAGCACACTATTTCAATGTTAGCCTGAGAATCAATTAAAGGCTCAGTGAATACATATGATAGGAAGTCTATACTTTCCAACCCAAGTCAAACTTTCTAGTTTGACAAAACTCACCAACCTGTCCTCTCAGGACAGGACGCTGTGTGAACACCATTGATTCACATGTTTTATCCATTTCAACCAGCAGACGACAAATACTACTTTGACAGTTTCTAGTGCATTCTGTGGAACATGGAACGCGAGGATCAACTGTCAATGTACCAAACAACTCCTACCTACACACCCACACATCCAGTAAATGTACACACACACACACACACAATTACAAAGACTCTCATGAACACATACACAGGTTGTGGACTACATGACTCAGATGGCATTTGTTCTCTCCCTCTGTCTCTCCCATTGTCAGATTTAGCTGCCGTGGCAACGGAGAGAGGAGCAGGAGAGAGGGATGGAGGCCAGGGGGAGAAAAGGATGAGAGAGACGGAGAGATGGAGGCAGAGGAACGAGAGATCAAAGAATCACCAGAGCACAGTGGTCAGGGTAGAAGGGTCTTGAGGGCTGCAGCATGTGTGTGTTCCAGATTTGGTGTGTGTTTTGTGTGTGTTTGGGCTTTGTTGTGTGACTAGGGATTGTGTTTGTGTGTGTAAGGGCTGTTTGGGCTATAATTCATAAGTAGGGTGTTTGTAAGTTTGTGTGTGTGTGTGTGTGTGTGTGTGAGTGCATGCGTGTCTACTGAACTTGCATAATTGTGTCACCAACAACCAGAGCTAAAATCAGCAATCCGAGGCATCACACAATTCAGCATAATGGGAAGTGACGAGGGGCATAGAGCCAGACAGAGAGAGAGAGAGGGAGAGGGAAAGAGAGAGAGAGAGAGAGAGAGAGAGAGAGAGAGAGAGGGGGAGGGGAGAGAGAGAGAGAGAGAGAGACAAGAACCAAAAGGGACGAGGGCAAGGCAGCGATTCAGCTGCGCGTGAGGGAGGTTTTCATTGTAAGAAATGTTATTTGTGTTTTCATCTGTGCTAATTCACATTACAGGAAGCAGCAGGTTTAAATATGGTTTGTTTTCATCCCCAAGGACAGTAGAGTGGAGTTTGGAAATAAACTTTACAGGATCCTTGCGGAGTAATGACATTAAACAACTACAGCTGGGTACTCAATTGGAACTGGGCAGCTTAGCATTCTGCACTTGATACAATAGAAAACTAAAACCCTACACTGACACGCTATGTAACATTAGCCGTCATGCTACATTGGAAATCACTATTAATTGTGGATTTTACATTGATCAATGTCTGCATTCTATTTCACTCACGGTTTGCTCCTACGAGACTAATAAATTGGTTTCATCGCATCAGGCAACATAAATCAAGCGTACCTAAGAATGTGCAAATATTATTCGAGCCAGGTCTAGTGGCATTAGGTAATGTGCTTCAGAACCATCCACTACTGTACAGAAAACTACACCAGCGAACCAGTTGATTGGAACCTTCATGTCAAGAGTGTGTGTAAGTGTGCAATATCAAGAGAACGTGTGTGTGTGTGTGTGCTAAGTGAGGAGTGTGTGTACCATGTGTATGCTATGTCACCAGAATGTGTGTGTGTGTGTGTGTGAGAGATGAGTGGGATGGTCAGTTGGAAGGGAGAAGAGACCCACAGTTCTCTCCAGTCTCTGAGTGATCCGTATGACGGGAGGTAAACCTTTAGAAAGTCAATCAGCTTGAGCAGCCCTGCATCATTTATTTCCCATCCAACACAGCAGCACAGCATTCATTTCCCGAGGCTAATCTGTTTATCATCCCACCACAAACCCTCACCATTATGGTAATAGCCATATGCTAAAAACCCCATGCCCGCATGAGCGATGAAGCGTGTATTTACGGAACTGCAGACATTTAACACAGGCCTTGTTTCCCAGTGCTGGTGACTCACAGCTCAGCACACTGGTGAATATGTGCATGGTGGACTTGTTTTATGAGTGCGTAATAACGGTTTGGGTGTGTTTGTGTGTGCATGCAGTCTCTATCCAACCATCCATATGTATGAGAAAAAGTAGTCAAAGTAAATGAATATGTCTCTATAAAACAGTATAGACATATATACATATATATGTACAGTATGTAGATATATAGATAGATAAAAGGTACATACATATTTATAGGGCTTCTGTGTATACACGCCTGCTTGTGTTCTCGCTGGACCTGAATCCCAGGGAAACAAACACGGTTAAAGCTGTGCAAGCCGTCGTTCCTGTCCACACTGCGATGCTCTGCCTGGTGACGAGGGCCCTGCTGTCGTTCTGCTTTTTCAAAACACTCATAAACGAAAGGAACAAAGCGCATAATGGATTTTGGGGTTACAGATGGAAAGGCAGTGTTAATTGAATCACCCCTATTAGCATTATTTGCAGTGGTGGATGTTTGTGTCCCAGTAGTGGGTCTGGTTCTGTTTTCTCTGTACTGCAGTGGTGATTAGTGTGTGTGGCTACAACCCCGGGGACAATACACACACACACACACACACACACACAAGCACGCAATCAACACACACACAATTACAAAAAACCTGGTCACACACACAAACACACACCGACGGTATCGCACAAACACTGTCACACACAGAGTCATATAACCACAGAGTCACACACACGCGCTAACACAACCTGACAGTGCAGTACATCTACAACTGCAGAGTCTACCTCCACATCCAGCCCCCCCCCCCGCCCCCCCCACAATAGAAATGAGTAGACACTGCAACAACGCGCCTGTGTGTGAACTGAATGTGTCTGAATTGACAATCTACTCTGTTCTCTCTGCATGGAACTCAGGTCAGAAGTACTGCACTCCAAAGGCGTGGAGTGCCATGTGAAATCTACCCTATATTTAGGCGGGGGTGGTGTTTAAAGCCAGCCTGTCTACAATTCCCAACGCACAGCACCCCCCGCCCCCCCCCCACCCCGCCTGCCTGCCTGCCGCTGCACCCCCTGCTGGGGGCAGGTGAGTTATCGTCAGGACCACACTCTCCACCGCCCCGCATCATCCAAGCTGTCCATTACTCTGCCTGTCAGCCGTGCACACGATCAATACTCCTCCTCTGACAGCACAGACACGTGACAGAGGGGGTTTAGGGGAGGATGGGAGGAGAGGAGGAGGGGAAGAGAGGAGAGGATAGCAGAGGCAAGGAGAGGAGGGGTGATGAGGGGAGTGGAGATGAGGGAAGAGGGGGGGTGAGAAGAGAAGAGGAGGAGAGGATGGGAGGGGAGGGGAGAGGAGGACTCTTTCCCCTAGTAAAGATAGAAAGGGGTCTGGTAGATCCATGACCGATTGGTAAGGGTTTTGGTTCAAGAACACAAAAACATTCACAAAAATATATTCCTGGTTGTGGGGGGGGGGGGAAACAGCTGAAAGGGGTGATACATAAACCAATAAAACGGGTTTGTGTGGGTGGAGATAAGGAGTGTGGAGGAGAGATACAGTAGAGAGAGAGTTAGAGAGCGAGAGAGAGAGAGAAAGAGAGAGAGAGAGAAAGAGAGAGAGAGAGAGCTTGTATGAGAGTTCTGGGAGGGGGTGGAGGAAGCTATATGCAGTGATGGCAGAGGTTCAGGAATAGATGTGAGTGATTGTCTCTATGTGATTACTTAACGCTGCCATCTTCAAACAGCATGAGCCATCAGCCAACATCAAAGAGCAGACTGCGTACTGCACACACTGCAGGCAGGGAACGCCACGCGCTCGCCGACAAAACCTCATCGCCGTGCGAAACCAGGCTAACTCTTCGGTACAGGCCCCTGCTGTCTAGCCTGCGTTGATAACGGAAGCAAACATGGCCCACACAGGTGTGCAAGCGCCCATGCACACGGCAAACTCTCACACACACACACACTTCCTACATTGTACACACACCTCACGTTCTCCCAAGAAGAGTCGCACTCCAACACACACGCGCGCACGCGCCCAGCACGAGTCAACTGAACACAGCGGCAAGGCGTCTGATTCCTCGTTCCGACGGAGCTGAACCCCTCGCCCTTCCCTCTGCAGATTAAACTGCAGCGGCTGCTAGGGTCACAGCCCGCCATGCTGAAGGGGGCGTGGGTGGTGCGTGTGTGGGGCGGGTCTGGTGGGTGTGCCCTAGCCCTAGCCCTAGCCCTGTGAGCAGTGGGAGTCTCCACACATGGATCCCCGCCCTGGGTGATGTCCAATCCCGGCTGGGCTGACCGACCCAGTCCCCAGCCGGAGCCTTCCATCCTTTGATTTCTCTCTCATGGAGGAAAAGGAACAAAAAAGGACTGGTGTGTGTGTGTGTAAATGGGTGTGTGTGCATGTGTGTTTAAGCAGCGCTGTGTGTTCATGGCAGTTTCCTCCCTGACTGATGCGTAGAGAGAGAGAGGCGAGGCACTGCGAGGCAAGGCAGTGCGAGGCGAGGCGGTGGGCGCAGAGGGAATGGCAGAGCCAGGGCAACAGATTGGTTGCTGTGCTCTACAGTAGAGATAAAAATAACAAACAATCCAGAGGAGCGGGCACTTTGTTTTGACCCGCTGGGTAGCGCCTTGCCTTCCAGATATCTGAGCTCTCCGATATGGAGAGCAACCAGCCTATCTGAAGGGGGTCAGGTAGGTGCTTCCCGCTTCGTACACACAAGGATTGGAGCTCTGAGCAGCATGCAGCCAGCGGGATCTGAGGCGGACATTTTGGCCCTCCGTTTCCCCTTCATTTTCCAGGCGATCAAACCGTGTCCTGACAAAGTGTGTGTTAAGGTGTGTGTGTTTGTTTAAGAAGTGTGCGCGTTCATTTAAGATGTGTGTGTGTGTTTGTTTAAGAAGTGTGCGCGTTCATTTAAGATGTGTTTGTGTGTGTGTTTGTTTAAGAAGTGTGCGCGTTCATTTACGATGTGTGTGTGTGTTTGTTTAAGAAGTGTGCGTGTTCATTTAAGATGTGTGTATGTGTGTGTGTTGGGAGGTGATTAGGCGAGGAGAGAGTGTGAGCCTGACTGGGACGGCGTCCAGGAACCCCTGCTCTCCTGTCTCCCTGCTCTCCTGTCTCCCTGCTCTCCTGTCTCCCTGCTCTCCTGTCTTCCTGCTCTCCTGTCTCCCTGCTCTCCTGTCTCCCTGCTCTCCTGTCTCCCTGCTCTCCTGTCTCCCTGCTCTCCTGTCTTCCTGCTCTCCTGTCTCCCTGCTCTCCTGTCTCCCTGCTCTCCTGTCTCCCTGCTCTCCTGTCTCCCTGCTCTCCTGTCTTCCTGCTCTCCTGTCTCCCTGCTCTCCTGTCTCCCTGCTCTCCTGTCTCCCTGCTCTCCTGTCTCCCTGCTCTCCTGTCTCCTTGCTCTCCTGTCTCCCTGCTCTCCTGTCTCCCTGCTCTCCTGTCTCCCTGCTCTCCTGTCTCCCTGCTCTCCTGTCTGCCTGCTCTCCTGTCTCCCTGCTCTCCTGTCTCCCTGCTCTCCTGTCTCCCTGCTCTCCTGTCTCACTGCTCTCCTGTCTCACTGCTCTCCTGTCTCCCTCCTCTCCTGTCTCCCTGCTCTCCTGTCTCCCTGCTCTCCTGTCTCCCTGCTGTCCTGTCTCCCTGCTCTCCTGTCTCCCTGCTCTCCTGTCTCCCTGCTCTCCTGTCTGCCTGCTCTCCTGTCTCCCTGCTCTCCTGTCTCCCTGCTCTCCTGTCTCCCTGCTCTCCTGTCTCCCTGCTCTCCTGTCTCACTGCTCTCCTGTCTCCCTGCTCTCCTGTCTCCCTGCTCTCCTGTCTCCTTGCTCTCCTGTCTCACTGCTCTCCTGTCTTCCTGCTCTCCTGTCTCCCTGCTCTCCTGTCTCCCTGCTCTCCTGTCTGCCTGCTCTCCTGTCTGCCTGCTCTCCTGTCTCCTTGCTCTCCTGTCTCCCTGCTCTCCTGTCTCCTTGCTCTCTGTCTCACTGCTCTCCTGTCTCACTGCTCTCCTGTCTCCTTGCTCTCCTGTCTCCCTGCTCTCCTGTCTCCCTGCTCTCCTGTCTCCCTGCTCTCCTGTCTCCCTGCTCTCCTGTCTCCCTGCTCTCCTGTCTCACTGCTCTCCTGTCTCCCTGCTCTCCTGTCTCCCTGCTCTCCTGTCTCACTGCTCTCCTGTCTCCCTGCTCTCCTGTCTCACTGCTCTCCTGTCTCACTGCTCTCCTGTCTCACTGCTCTCCTGTCTCACTGCTCTCCTGTCTCACTGCTCTCCTGTCTTCCTGCTCTCGGTCTCCCTGCTCTCCTGTCTCCCTGCTTTCCTGTCTCCCTGCTCTCCTGTCTCTCTGCTCTCCTGTCTCGCTGCTCTCCTGTCTCCCTGCTCCGAGAGCGAGGCCAGACCTGGACCAGCATGACTCCCTGACGAGAGAGGATAAGGAGGAGAGCAGAAGACGGGGGGGGGGGGGGGGGGGGGGGGGGGGATGGGAAGAGGAGTACAAGAACAAAAAGAGTTGGAGAGGAGTGGAGCATGATGAAGCAAGGAGAAAGGTGGGAGCGTGGGGGTAGAGTAAGGATGGAGGGATGCATGAAGAGGGAGAGAATGGAGAGAGGGGAGACATAACAGCATTAGGAAGAGGCTGCGGAGAGGGGGATAAGGTCTGGCATGGCGCCTCTGTTCTACTCAACGGAGGGACAGAGGAGAGGAGGGGAGGAGAGGAGGAGGAGGGGAGGGAGGAGGAGGAGGGGAAGGAGGAGAAAGGTGGGGAGGGGGAGGAGAGGGGAGGGGGAGGAGGAGGAGGGGAGGGAGAGATGTGGGGTGGGAGAAAGGTGGGGAGGGGGGAGGAGGAGAGGGGAGGGGGAGGAGGAGGGAGGGGCTGCAGTGAAACCCTCTCGAAACATTCAGGCAAAATGGCTGCAGGGGATGGAGAAGCCAAATATGGTCATCAAAACCAAGGCAACACTGGCCTACTTTCACTAATGGGCAAAACCAGCGCTAAGGCAACGCAGGAAGGCCTTATATGGTCAACGGATGGTCTCCTCTCCAGTCTGTTTGATGTGTTGGTGCTGGAATGAGTGATGTGGGTAGGGGCATGGTGCACAAACACACACACAAACGCACACACACAAACACAATCACACATGTCCCCTGCTGCAGCTTCTCCCAGCGAGCGGTGCTTGACACGTCCAGCCCCATCCTCCTCCATCCGAAGCATGGTGATGAGAGGTGCTGCCAGTGGTCCACGCGCACAGGGAGAGCCAGGGCGAGAGACCAAGAGAGAGTACAGAGAGCGAGCGACATACTGTAGAATAATGGATATGTGAGGCAGAGAGAGGAGCAGAGAGAGAGAGAGAGAGAGAGAGAGAGAGAGAGAGAGAGAGAGAGAGAGAGAGAGAGAGAGAGAGAGAGAGAGAGAGAGAGAGAGAGAAATGATGTGTACGAGCATGTGTCACAATGGCATGTGCGGCAGAATGTCACTTTACTGTGAAAGACTGAATATTTCTGTTAACCTTTGAAGGCCAAAGGCTATTTCAGCAAAGCTGGAGGTTATAATAGATTGATGCTTGCAACCATAACAAAAACATCCCCACACGAAGAGTTCTGAGATTTGATAATCAAGGGCTGTGAACACAACTCATTCTAGAAACTTTTTGTCACTGTTGTCTGTGCAACTTGAGTACGTCAACAACTAAACATGGTCGTGTTCTTTACTGGAAAACATCATTTCCAGAACATTCTAAGGGAAGTGTAAGCAAATAATGCAATGCAGTCTTCAGGGGCCATCCTGATGCTATGTAAATATCCATAACATCCCATAATAATCTTTTTTCACAGTGTACGAACAGCGGAACGATATATAAATCATTCCTATAATGAAGCCGTAACGCGGTTCAACTCGGGAACACTGAGTCGAGTCTCAGTGTCAGGGACACGGGGGGTGCTCGGGGGGAAGAGAGACACACACACACACGCATGGAGAGAGACACACACACGCACACGCATGGAGAGAGAGACACACACACACGCGCATGGAGAGAGAGACACGCACGCACATGCATGGAGAGAGAGACACGCACGCACACGCATGGAGAGAGACACACACGCACGCACACGCATGGAGAAAGAGACACACACACGCACACGCATGGAGAGAGAGACAGCCACACACGCACACGCATGGAGAGAGAGCCACACACGCACGCACACGCATGGAGAAAGAGACACACACACGCACACGCATGGAGAGAGAGACAGCCATGCACGCACACGCATGGAGAGAGACACACACGCACACGCATGGAGAGAGAGACAGCCACGGGAACACACCGTCCAGCGCACGTCTTCAAAGTGGATGCGACCGCCAGGGAATGAGACGCATTGGGAGTCCGGTGGCTGAGCGGTGAGGGCATCGGGCTAGTAATCAGAAGAAGTATGTCAGTTCGATTCCCGGCTGTGCCAAATGACGTTGTGTCCTTGGGCAAGGCACTTTACCCTACTTGCCTCGGGGGGGGGAATGTCCTGTACTTACTGTAAGTCGCTGTAGATAAGAGCGTCTGCTAAATGACTAAATGTAGATCTCGCTGTCACGCGGTCGAGTCCGCGGCTCTGGCGCCAATGCAGACGCGCCCTGGGGCATCGAGGTGAGGTCTCTCGCTCTGGTCACGGAATCTAAGGCAGACATGATCCGAGCACATGCCGCTGCCCCCCCCCCCTCCCCCCCCCAGGCTCCAGCCAGTACTAGAGCTGACAGACATGTTTTCATAGCATGAAAGGCCACGCCTGTGCCCAGCACGTTGGAAGGCACGTTGGAGAACGCTGTGACGGATTTCGAGGTCGGGGGGGACTTTCCACACAACTGTGCTCACGCACACAGAGGAACACGAACGGGCAGATACACAAACGCCACACACACACACAGACAGAGGCACCGCGCACACACACGCTTTCTTTCCATGAACTCTGGCGTTTCAGACTCATTACACACGCTCACATCTGCTGTGGTGACAGTCAAACTGTTCCTCTCCAATCACACGCTCCCCAATCCTGCTCTCGTCTGTACTGAGGTAAAGCAGTTGGCTTTCAGGGAGCTCAAGTACAGTAGTTGGGAAAGCTGTCATCAGGAAGAAGGGTGGGTGGTGTTATAGTGAACTAGATGGATCAACACAGTGAAGAACGGAGATGAGATACCGGTCCCTATGCACGGACAGATTGGACTTACAGATGCTGTCATGCATGCACACAAACATGCACGGATGCGGTATATATACACGCACAAACAGACACATTCACAGGCACACTCATGCACACAGAAAGGAAGAAAGGAGAAGAGGGTGAGAGAGAGAGGGAGGGAGAGAGAGGGTGAGAGACAAAGGTGGGGAGAGAGAGGGTGAGAGAGGGAGAGAGAGAGAAGTGGAGAGAGAGAGAAAGAGAGAGAGGGTGAGAAAGAGGGAGGGAGAGGGTGAGAGACAGAGGTAGGGAGGGAGAGGGTGAGAGAGAGGTAGAGAGAGAGAGAAGTGGAGAGAGAGAGAAAGAGACAGAGACAGAGATAGAGAGAGAGAGAGAGAGAGAGAGAGAGAGAGAGAGAGAGAGAGAGAGAGAGAGAGAGAGAGAGAGAGAGAGAGAGAGAGAGAGAGAGACAGACAGACAGACAGACAGACAGACAGACAGAGAGATGTCAGTGTGTCAGTGTCAGATGAGGGCATGTCATCTTCGGGTGAATTAAACTGCCAGGGGTGTGATTCTGCGTTGGTTATGGCGGGAGGTCAGTTGGAAAGGAGGAGGGGGGTGAGGAAGCGAGGGAGGTGGAAGCGAGAGGGAGGAATGGAAGGAGGTGGAGGGTAGAAGGAGGAAGCGAGGGAGGAGGAGGGGAGGGGGAGGAATAGGGGGAGGTGGAGGAGTGAGACAGCCCTCTGCTCATGTCAGGTGTGCTGACACACACTTAAAACTTCTGACAGCTTGTGTGCTCACTGAAAAAAAAACACGTCTACCAATGACTGCGGAGGAAGCTTGACAGAGCAGGAAGACATTTGTGTGTCTGTGTGTGTGTCTGTGTGTGTGTGTTTCCGTCAGTGTTCCCATGCTGCAGTTGTGCACTGACGAGTGAGAATGACACATTGTATCGACAAAGCGCTCAGAGCAAGGACGCCATTCATAACATCATGCAAAGGTGTGAGCACATCTCACACACACACCGTGACACACATCCTGACAAACAAACAATCTTGGCATTCGCTCTGTCACGCACACTGACACAGTGCTGATGTCATAACAAGGCCTGTTTTTAGAGCCTCCTCTCATCTCTGACCTCTGGCTCTGTGTTTTCTCATTAGCAGAGCAGGGCGGAGCAGAGGAGGAGGAGGAGTCTGTAGGCAGGCTTGTCTTAGCCATGGTCTCCTGTTTTGGTTTCCTGTCCTTGTCTCCTAGTTTCCTGTCCTTGTCTCCTAGTTTCCTGTCCTTGTCTCCTGACATCCTGTCCTTGTCTCCTAGTTTCCTGTCCTTGTCTCCTGGTTTCCTGTCCTGGTCTCTCATCCTGGTCAAAGCTGTCTCTAAATCATGACTGCACAAAAACGTGTTTGCACATTCGGACAGTGGGTTTCCTTGCAGGACTGTGTGCCTGACTGACTGACTGACTGACTGACTGACTGACTGACTGAATGACTGACTGTCTGACTGACCATTCATCCGTCTATTCATATCTGTCTCCCAGAAGGACTGGTACACGATTCATTACTAACAACTACACAGAGAAACAACAAGGTGAGAACCCTTTCATGGCGAAACACAAATCTCTTGTCTTTCTCCTTCTCCCTCGCTCTGCCCTGCCTTCACTCTTCACTCTGCACTCAATTCATTTCAGTTCAAAGGATCTTTATTGGCGTGACCAGCCCTGTGGCTCCACGCCAGCACACTGACAAGGAACGGCACAATGTAACTGTGGAAAGGAAGCGGACATTTTGGCATCAAGATGTGTGTGTGTGTGTGTGTGATAATGAGAACACAGAGTGCTAACAGGATGGTCTTCCAAGTCTACCACCAGTTCTCAGCCACCTAACCAGCAAGCCAGCCGACTGTGTATGTGTGTGTGTGACTGTGCATGTGTGTGTGTGACTGTGTGTATGACTGTGTGTGTGTGCGACTGTGTGTGTGACTCTGTGTGTGTGACTGTGTGTGTGTGACTGTGTGTGTGTGTGTCCGTGCATTCTGTGCAGGAGCACGTTCCCCAGGGAGGGGAAGTCTGCGGCGTGATAAACAGATACAAACACGGGAAGAAAAACCTTCGTCTTTGTAACGAAGGTTGGTGAACTTTCTAATCTACATAAATAGGTCTGACCTTCACCTAAGACACACCCACAGGAAGACCATGTGACAGGAAGACCATGTGACAGGAAGACCATGTGCAGCACGACGTTGGTCTTTGTGTATGGCTTTGTTTGCGAGAACATGGCTGCTTTGAAATATTTACAAGTCACTGCTGCTGGCAAATTCAGAGCATACACACACACCTGTAGCTACATAATTACAGGGTGTGTGAACACACACACACACGTACATAGGACACACACACACACACACACACAGGTGGTGCGTGCCTTCCAGTTTCCTACTTGGGCCAGCTTGTCTATTAGAAAAGCAATCATGTTGTGCACCTGCTCCCGTCAACAACAGAAAATCTGACTGGAAGACTGTGGAAATGTGCTCAATTTTTCTCTCATTTGTTGATTTTTTTCTCCACCGAAGGCTCGCCTGTCATGCTCGGTCAAGCGCAAATGCTTTATGAGGACCTGGCAAACTGGGTGCCATGTTTTCCGGCCATATGATTAAATGGAGTAAGTGTTTCGGTTTTGGCGGAAAATGAGAGAGAGAGGGAAAGAGATAAAGAGAGAGAGAGACCCCCGAGTAAATAAAGGATGTGGTGCCAAGCTCTTGCAGTGCCTGAACCCCTCCCACTATCACGATCTGTAGACTTGTGCTACAATCACTCAATGGAAGAGGAGTAATAACATGCAAATCTCAGCAACAACACAAACTCCCCCTACACCGTCTCCGTAGGAGTTTTTAAAAGGTTCCTCGGTTCTCCCTCTTGTCTCCCTTGGAGAACGGTTTTAATTAACACTTCTTTAACACCTGATAGAACCTTTTTCTACTCGTATGAGTCTTGATTAAACCATTACGGGAGGTTTTCCATGGATCAAATGGGAGTTTCTCTAAGGATTCACCCACAAGGAGAATCGAATAGGGTTTTTAGTAGAACCTTAATTTTTCTAATCATGTACCTGCACAGTTAGAAACGCAGTCTGTCTCCAGCGCTGCGCGCTATCTGGTCCTGGTACAGTCGAGTACGCTCTGTGGACTTCTCCACCACTAATTATCCTTCGACGTAAATATTTAATGCTTCAGGAGCAGTAATTAGCTAGGATAACATGTTGAACAGGAAATAACAGAGAAGAGAGATGACACGGGCCCCCGCCGCCTCGACTTGCCGCTCGTGTCAGCCTCTCTCACCTGCCTGTCAGGGCGGTGCGTTGGTCCGTATGGCGTGTTCACGTGCACACATACACACACCGAACACAAGGGGATTGGGAGAGAGAGAGGACGAGATGGAGAGAATGAGAGAAAAGGTGGTTGAAACAGAGAGACGGCCATGACAGAGATGCAGAGCCACCCTGGGAAGCCAAAGTCCGTCTGACGGAGAGAAAATGATGAAGAGATGGAGGAGAGGAAGAAAGAGGAAGGGGGGGAAAAAAGAGACAGATGGAGAAGGCAAGTAAGAAGAAGGATGATGAGAACGAACAGCGCTTCAATTATTATGTAAAAGAGGGGAGTGAGAGAATGAGAAGAATTCCTCACTGGCCTGAAAAGAGAGCAAAAGAGAGAGAGAGAGAGAGAGAGAGAGAGAGAGAGAGAGAGAGAGAGAGAGAAAGAAAGAGAGAGAGAGAGAGAGAGAGAGAGAATATGGCTGGAGGGATCTCGCTATATTTATACTTGCACTAACTGTGCCTTTATTTATATATTTTCTTGCTGGGCTGATCTTTAATAACATGTGGATCTTTGTTCTCCTCTGTGATGAAGAGATGGAGACAGTCAAGAGAACTGAGCCGGAGGGGCCAGAGCGGTGTCCGCTCAGCAGCAGAGGACAAACAGCCATGCCCCCCTCCCTCCCCCCCCCCCTCCCTCCCCCCTCCCCCCCCCGCCCCCCTCCCTCCCTCCCCCATCCTCTTCCCCAGACTCCCTAACCCTAACCCATCTTCCTCCCTCCATCTCATCCTTCTTCCTTCACACCGTCATCCCAGTGAGACCTCCCCGCTCCTTTCCCTCAACCATCCGTGTGCCCTCCTCCGCTCAAACCCTCCTCCACTTCCCGCCCCCGCCCTCCCCCGCTGACCCTCCTCTCCATCGTTACCTCAGACCGAGGGTCCTGTCACCCCGTCATCCGTCTTTTTCAGAGTCCCCAAACACGAGTATGCATCAGTGCGTCCCCTCAGTGGTCGATGCACTGCAGTGTATGTGTGTGTCTTGTGTCACAGTGTGTTCTGGTGAAAGTGTGTATATGTGTGTATTATAGAATGTCGCGGTGCGGTGGCCATAAATTGTGTATTCTCAATCTCTGGTGCTCCCTCAACAGAGTGAACACTATGTTCTGCTCCGACCCTCTTTGCCCTCTTTCTCTCTCTGCCTCTCGCTTTTTGCCTCTGCCTTTCTCTCCCTCTGTCTCTCTATCTCTTTCTGTCTGTCTCTGATCTCTCTTTCTTTATCTCTGTCTCTCTCTGTCTCGCTCTGGCTCTATCTGTCTCCTTCTCTCTCTCTCTCTCTCTAGCTCTTTCTCTGGCTCTCTCGCACACAAACACACACAAACACACACACACACACACACACACACACACACACTGGGCCTGGCACACACCTTGGTAACTAGCTCTACGGCAACAGATCCCAGACAAACCCCTAGCCTGTCGCCTGCCTTTATTAGACCAATAAAGCTTTACCCAATGCTTCGCTGCCTGCAATCAGCTCACACGAGTGTGCGCAGGTCCCTGTCTGTGTGTCTGTGCATGTGTGTGTGTGTTCATGTGTGTGTGTGTTCATGTGTGTGTGTGCCTGAGTGTCATCTCCAGTTACACGCCTCCCTTCACACACCCATCTTCGCAAATTTCATATTCCTGAATCCTCCGTCCCTCTCAACTTTCTCACTACCCCCCTCCCCCCCCCCACCCCAGTTCTCTCGCTTTCTCCTGCTCTCTTGGCATTTTTGCACCAATCATCTCACCCCAACTTGTTTTCCCTTTCGCTCCCTCACCCCTCAATGTGTGTGTGTCTCGGACAGACTTGGGAAACGCTGACTAACATCATTTCCACCTCCACACAAAGCTCCAGGGGGCCAGAGTTCACGAGAAAACACACACCCTGGTAAAAGCTTGTGAATTTCAACGCTTGTCTTTCACAGACACCTAAGGACAGGGGCACAGGCGCGTGCACACACACACACGCTTCATCCTTCCACCTTTCACTATCTCTCACCTTCTCTGTAACCCTTCTGCTCTCCCTCCCTCTCCCTCTCTCTCTCCCTCCCTCCCTTTCCCCTGTCCCCATTTGGAAAGACCAAAGGTCAAGGACAGACAAAAGAGAGACAGACAGACAGAGACAGACAAAGAGAGGCAGAGAGAGAGAGAGAGAGAGAGAGAGAGAGAGAGAGAGAGAGGTCCCAATGGCAATGTTTTTTGATTGGGTTGATTTATGGTCGATTATGATTTCGTTATGATTTCTTCAGGATCTATTCCGTTGGGTAGGGAGAACAGCTCGGGTGGAGAACCCTTGCATGGACACCAGACACAGGGAAGAATAGAAAGAGAAGGGGCGGGGGGGCAGACTAGAAGCAGGTGAGCTGGAACACTCCCTCTGAGCCTGAGAAGAGCAGCGGTAGAGAGTAGAGACAGGAAGAAGGGGAGAGAGAGACCAGCAGGGTCTCTGGAGCACAGACAGAACATCAGGACAGAGAGAGAGAGAGCGAGAGAGAGAGAGAGCGAGAGAGAGAGCGAGAGAGCGAGAGAGCGAGAGAGCGAGAGAGCGAGAGAGCGAGAGAGCGAGAGAGAGAGAGAAACAAGATAGACGGGAAATGGTGGAAACAAAAAGATAGTGTGATGGAAAGAGACAAAATGAGACAGAGAGACAGTGAGACAGGTAGATAGAGATATAAAATGAGAAAGAAAGAGGTAAAAAAGAGAGAGACACCATGAAGGCAATGACAACACGCTTGGAGCCAAATTGTAGAACCTCCTGAATATGTGTTGCTGTGCCACAACGTTCTAATTTAGCAGGTCTCGTTCCACCAGCTCCACACCGGATACATGCTAATGAAGACCACCAGGTTGCACAAGACACAAGTGAGAAGGAATTACCAGGTAGGAGGAGGAGACGGATGGATTGGGGGTGGGAGGAAGATAAGGAGGCAGAATTTACAGAACTGTGACGGGAGGAGGAAATAGAAAAGTAAAGGAGACAGTGGTGGAGGAGATAAGGAAGACAGGAAAAACAGAGAGAGGAAGTGAGGAGGAAGTGGGAAAAACAGAGAGAGGAAGTGAGGAGGAAGACAGGAAAAACAGAGAGAGGAAGTGAGGAGGAAGTGGGAAAAACAGAGAGAGGAAGTGAGGAGGAAGTGGGAAAAACAGAGAGAGGAAGTGAGGAGGAAGACAGGAAAAACAGAGAGAGGAAGTGAGGAGGAAGTGGGAAAAACAGAGAGAGGAAGTGAGGAGGAAGTGGGAAAAACAGAGAGAGGAAGTGAGGAGGAAGTGGGAAAAGAGAAAAAGATGGAAAGCGATAGAAAGATCGAGATATAGACAATGGGAGCGAGAGCGCAGTCGAGTAATAGCAGAAGAGAAAAGTGGGTTTTGCGACAAAAGAGGAAATTCATATGGATGGAGATAGAATCTGCTGTGCTGATATGCAGGTAGACAGACTGAGCACAGGGACTGTGTTAACACTCCAATACAGGCTCCAAAAGCAAAACAGACCACTCTGTTATCACAGAAAGAGAAAATACAATTACTGCTTTATACAATCCCACCAAGGCTGGGAGAAAACAGAGAGACTTAACGGCGACGTTAGACCTTTGAAGGAATGGAAGAAGAAAAAAACACAAAATAACAATCGATAGAAATGGCTCAGTTTGACTCGCGTGAGGAGCCAATGAGAAGTGTTGGTGACGAGAATTAGGACCTGAAAGAGATAGGACTCGAACTCCAGATGGCTAAATTGTCACTATCACATCATTGTCATCAAGCAATCCAACAATGCGCATCAAATGTCACGTGCCAATATGTTTTTTTTCACCGGACGAGAGAGCGAACAGTGAGAGATGAGAGGGTGGTGTGAATCTTCTCTTGCTGTGAGGTTCGTGACCGGAGGCATCTGGCAACATGTAGAGAACGTAGGAAATGACACCTGTCATGACTGCTCTTAACGAGTCAATTTGCGACTAAGTTGTTTAATGCTGTCGATGGAGCGGCAACAGGCCACGGGCTGGCTAGTACACGAAGACTACGGCTGGCTAAACATTAGCTGTTAGCGTTGTTTAAACCGACAAAGCAAAATGCATTGTGTCACAGACCCGCGGTGGCATGATTTAGTTTTGACAGGTGTCATGTTGGATTGGTGAGTCATAAAATGTAATAATTGACCTTTACCAAGAATAGTTTTAGTAAAGTGCTGACAAACTTCTCCCTCTCTTGCTACACTTAATAAACTGTGTTGGCATACGGACCCAACAGCAGTACAACATCGGATTAATAGAGAAGATATACGCTTATATCGCAGACGCTCTTATCCAGAGCGACTTACAGTAAGTACAGAGACATTTACCCCGAGGCAAGTAGGGTGAAGTGCTTTGCTCAAGGACACAATGTCATTTTTTATTTATTTTTTGACGAGGCCGGGAATCGAACTGGCGGCCTTCAGATTACTAGCCCGATTCCCTAACCGCTCAGCCACTTGACAGCCACATGTATTTATGAACGTAAGAAGTAGGAGACAGAGAAAATGAGAGAAAGCTATACAGGTTTGCACGAAAGGGATTAACATCCCATTACAGTGGAGCTGTCACTTGCCTATAAAACCAAAAAACCCATTTCCAAAAACGCTTCCCTTTTAACCGCCGTCGTCTAATCTCCCCAAAGATCCGCCTCAGTGAGATTTAGGGGCTGTTACTGATTCCTCTAAAGCTTTAACCATGAACTCTGGAACCTGGCATTTATTTAGAGAAAGCAACATCCAGACGGGTGCTTAGGCGGGCTGTAATAATGAGGTGACGATCACGGTGCGCAACATCGGAACAGCCGCCGGATTATTAAGGCAGGATCTGTACGTTTTGCGAGCCTAGCAATTTTGGCTTGACTTCCAAAGGATTCATACCAAAATATCCCACCCCCTCTCTTCAAACCCCACTCTTCCAAAACACAACGCTTTGCCTGACTATGGTATAAGGGGTCGATTAAAAACTAATTTAGACTGTCCTTACACAAATACATACACATTCATATGAAACGTTCACACACAGAATACTACTGAACATTTACATCCACATATAAATATGGAAAATACTTTTGGAAAATATAGTTTGGAAATTATTGTTTGGATAATATTGTTTAGAAAACAAAAATTCAACCTTTCCAAAAAAAATCCCACACAAGACCAGAGAAGCATAAAGCAGAGTACATGCTCTAGGCTAGAGTACAGTGGAATATAGTTGGGTCCTCATTAAGCACTCATCAATGATGCAAACTCTTTTTCTTTTTTTTTACCTTTCAAACCTTTTTTCTTAACCTTTCTAAGAATTGTATTTTTCAAAGTTTTTTTAGAAAATATTTCTTCAACCTTTCGAAAAAAAAAAATATATATATTTCAAAAAGTGTGTCTCAACAACATAACCTACCCTGCCTTTAAGAAGGAGTTGTATCCTTTAAAAACCCCTCCTCCAACCTTAGTTTGGTCTTTTCATTTATTTACCTTCACAGGTCATATCCTGTAAGCTACGGGTAGACCACTCCATAGTGACAGAGGTCAGGTTGCTAGGGAAGTCAAGTCAAGCTGGAGCATGAAACTTGACAGGAAGTAGAAGCTCCACACACAGAGGGTCTGCCAGGCAGTGTCCTGCATGGCTCAAGGCTCGATGGCTGGCAGCGTTGTCACGTGAACAGCGTTGTCACGTGAACATGGCTTCCCAGACTTCTCAGTGACGCTCAGGCTCCCCATCTGGCCCTGCTTACTAGAAAGCAAACATTGCTCATGTTTGATTCATGATATGCCAATGCAGGCAACTTCAAAGGATTGTCCGTTTGGCCCGTTCCAAGACTGTGCGTCTCTCTCTCTCTCTGTCTCTCTCCCTTTGTCTCTCTCTCCCTCTCTCCCTCTCTCCGTCTCTCCCTCTCTCCGTCTCTCCGTCTCTCTCCCTCTCTCCCTCTCTCTCTCTCTCTCTCTCTCTCTCTCTCTCTCTCTCTCTCTCTCTCTCTCTCTCTCTCTCTCTCTCTCTCTCTCTCTCTCTCTCTCTCTCTCTCTCTCTCTCTCTCTCTCTCTCTCTCTCTCTCTTTCTTTCTCCGTCTCTCCGTCTCTCCGTCTCTCCGTCTCTCCGTCTCTCCGTCTCTCCCTCTCTCTCTCTCTCTCTCTCTCTCTCTCTCTCTCTCTCTCTCTCTCTCTCTCTCTCTCTCTCTCTCTCTCTCTCTCTCTCTCTCTCTCTCTCTCTCTCTCTCTCTCTCTCTCTCTCTCTCTCTCTCTCTCTCTCTCTCTCTCTTTCTTTCTTTCTCTCTGTCTCTCTCTCTCTCTGTCTCTCTCTCTCTCTCTCTCTCTCGGTCCTTCCCCACTCTCACTCTGTCTTTCCAATCCTATCTCTATCTTTCTCTTCATTTCTCTCTCTCTCCCTTCCTCCCTCTCTCTCCCCCTCCCTCCCTTCTCTCTTTATCCCTCCCTCTCCCTTCCTTTCCCTTCTGTCTCCCTCCCTCTCCCTTCTCTCTCTCTCTCCCCTCCCCTCCCTTCTCTCTCTTTCTCTCTCCCTCTCCCTCTCACTTCTCTCTCCCTCACTCCCTCTTCTGTCCCTCTCTCTCCCTTCCCTCTCCCTTCCCTCTCAGTGATTTACAGCAGCTCTCTGCTGGCCAAGCCTCCTCCACCTGTCTCCCTGCCAGCCATGTCGAGTTTTATTTACCATAACGCTCTCACAAATAAACACAACCAGCCGCCACACACACACACACAAACCTCACACACACACGCACACGCACACACACACACATTGTTATGAACCCATTTCAACAAGACCATGGCCGAGATTGTTTGCTCCCTTCTTTTGTTTGTTTACCTGTTGGTTTTCATCCCACCGTCTCAAAAAAAATGTTTACTCTTTACCTCTCTCTTTCGCTCCGTCTCTCTCTTTCGTCTCCCCGTTCCGTCCCTGCAGACCCAGTGTTGCCGTGAGAAAGGCCAGGGAGGGGGCAGACTGAACCTGGTTGGGGGGTTAGGGGGAGGGAACAGACAGCTAGGAGGTCCTGACGGCTAATCGATAGTCTGGGTCTCCCCCCGTGGCCCCGGGCCAGCCGGACCCAGAGCCGGACCCCCCTCTGAGGTCCTCTACCTCCCCACCGGGCTAAGAAACCCAGGCGCTCTAAGC
The DNA here is from genome assembly GCF_054491055.1 of Hypomesus nipponensis. Taxonomy (NCBI): domain Eukaryota; kingdom Metazoa; phylum Chordata; class Actinopteri; order Osmeriformes; family Osmeridae; genus Hypomesus; species Hypomesus nipponensis. The sequence goes on from NC_140362.1 coordinate 20,073,243, forward strand.
CAGGCGGATTAGCCGGCTACCGTTAAGACTCTGGTTCTTTTCTGCTGAGTGATCACTTCCTTTCTCTCCTGCTTTTCTTCCTTCCTCTCCATCCTCCCCGCCCCCTTTTTCCCCATATGTTCCCACCCTCTTTCAACCCTGTTTAACGGGCATGTGGGGATGTCTGAGTGTGTGTGTGTGTGTGTACATGGATGAACACGTGTTTGTCATGAGTGTGTTTTTGTGGTTGTGATTGCATGTTAGTGTCTGTCTAAAAATATCCATACCCTTTTTGTAGCACAGGGTTTATATGTAAAAACCCTGGAGGGTGGTGAAAGTGAATCAGGTGCTAATACAAGGGATATATATAAAGGTGCCCTGCGTGCACTGTGTCCTGTGACAGGTCTGAGTGTGATGGATTCGGTGGCCTGGGCAGCAGAGACGACGGCCTAGGTAAGCATTCAGAGGATTTACATTGGAACCGTTGACACACTCCCCCCCCCCTGTCCCCCAAACCCAACCGAAGGCGAGATTGATCTCCACGGCAACGCCAGCTCATTTGGCTGGGTTCCAAATGAATGCCGGGGCAACGTGCAGTTCGATGACACGGACAATCCGTCAGAAGGTTTGTCCTTTTGTCTCCACCTGGAGAAACAGACACACACAAGCTATAGGTAGATAAGATGGATCTGGTTCAGGTTATGGCTCCACCCTGTGCTGGAACTGCTGTTGTTATTGGCAGGGAAGGGATATCACTAGAAAGTGCCAAAGGCTCCTCCATTAATGGTGAAATTGGTTTCGCTGATTATTCCATGTAAAGAAATTGTTTTCCGATTGCCTGCGTGGATGTGTCTTTTATCTTACCCTCGGTTCGCTAATGGGCTAAACTGGAGCACCCCTTCCTCCACCCCACAACCCCCCCCCCCCCCCCCCCAAAAAAAACAAAAACAAAATCACAAGGGATACATCTCAGCACCAGTGAGACACCAACTCTACCAAAAGAAGCTCATCTCCAGCCCCGGAAAAAGAGCCACAGAAACAGAACCTGTAGCAACTCGATAGCAACTCGATCCAACATCAAGACACCTGACAACTACACAGCAGATATGAACACCCCATAATAATTCCCTTGGTCTCTGCGCTAGTGTAGCGCAGTCTTTTGAACCCGCGCGCCAGTCCCTCGGTCGGCAAGGATCCGTCAAGTTCACAGCAGCACCTTCGCTTACAGCACCAAACGAATCGATTTGTGTTTCTTCTGGATTGAAGAACACAACATGCCCAAAACTGAGGCCCTGCTGTAGCGTTCCCCTGCTGGGTGTACACAAACACACACCTTAAGGCCATCAAAATGCCACTTACCTGAGAACACGCTCACCGGCTTGTGTCCGCTGAAGTAAACACAAAGATACTGTACAGGGTGCTTTGATTACATTTCTGTTACGTTTCGTGCGAGCGTGTGGCTTATGTCTGTGCCATGCCAGGAAGACTCTGAGGAGAACGACTCCAATAATAGAGACACAGCAAGTCAATCTTGCACCAACACACACGTACGCACACACACACACACACACTACTGTGGAAGAAATTGGATTTTCTACGTGCTTGTGTAAATCACAATCAGTAGATGAGCTATTATTGTATTATCTGCTCATGTTTCTCTGTCTTATTATCCATTCATATAGGTGTTCCTGCTGTGTTGTGATGACTGGCACAGTTCTTTGATGTAGTATCCAGCTGACTATAATAACACCTATTGGCTGTATGTTATCTTTGTTTTACTCTGTTCACTATACACACCGTCCTCTCACATTCAGAGACTTGGTCAGAGGTGTTTGTTAAACTCTCTCTCCCATCTACAGATTGTTAATACTTAGCAAAACCTCTCAGAACTATTATTAGAATGATTTTTTTTCCCCCTAAAGGGAACTTCAGATGGGTTGTAGTCCTCATCAGTAAAGATGATAGCTTCCTGTTCAGAGAGGACAGGGGCCGGCCCCCGTGTCCTCTAATGACCAATGATGGGGAGACAACGGAGAGGGGCGGTGACACCTTCAGACCCCATGATGGGAAGAGTCATTATCCTCTGCCTGTCAGCATCACAGGTACGTGAGCACACACACACACACACACACACTCTACACTGTCCCCGCTACAAACTCTGTGTGATACACAGTCTCACTGCGAAAAATACTGTCAACCCTAATGCATGGTGGGTAATCGGTGCACGCTATTACCAAGAGTTCCAGTGGATCGAGGTTGGTTGAGGACTTCCTGCAGACGTGGTTAAAACGTTTGGATGGAGAGAGACAGCACGGACATTTTTCTTTCCCACTTTCAGCCTCGATCTACGCTCGTAGGCAGTAACTGCATTCTGGGACGAGTCGGTTCGGACAGCGTTTCAAGAGATAACGTCCCTTCCGGAACCCAGATAGCAGGAATCCCCTTTGCGGAGCTTTCATCTCATGTGACGAGCTCGCTCGGAAACAATGTAACATCAGATCTCAGACGCTGGTCCTCAATGTCTCACACTATATCCAACTCCCCCCCCCCCAAACCTCGTAAAACGACACTGGACTTTTTAGACATGTCGTTCTGTGGTGTCTCCGATTTGCCCCAAGTGACATGACATAACCAGGCCCAGTGGTTAGGGGTCTCAGCACTGCTGCTATAGTCCTAATGAGACTACGTCACACACCAGCAAAACTCGACACGCGATAATACCCACAATGCCCTTCAACAGGCTTACGCCCTCTCAAGCTGAGATCCTCAAACAAACCTTCTTAACCTTTTCCTCCACGTTCCACGCACGCACCCCCATCCCAACCTCCGACTGCATGAAGGCTTTTAGTCATCCTGCTGTGAACATTCTAGAGACATCGTGCTTTCAGCTCCTTAATCTACCAAAAACGATTAACTCAGACCAAAAGTGTCACCTGAGCTTACACACTAAGTATTACACCCAAACCTGATTAAACCCATTAAAGACCTTTTTCATGAATTTTAATATGGAGAGCGTCAATCATGCCTAAAGCTCTATATGAACCTATTATATCACTGGAAACACTGCCTTATAGCTACTCCAACCCCATGTACAATGAACCCCTTAGGTCCTACACACACATACATACACAATGACACAAAAACACACACCCACCACCTCTACCCGCAATTCAATCTTAATGACTCCATTAACCGGATAGAGCCATTAGCGGCCCAACGCTTTATTTTACGGCCGAAGCGACACACACACACACACAACTCGGGTGTGTTGCCACGCGTGTGAGTCCTAATGTCAGCCCTCCCCTGCCTGCCCCCCCCCCCCACCCCCCGCACCCCCAACCGAGCAAAGCAGGAGCCGACAGGCGGCTGAGCAAACAGGGCCATCGTTTCTGCTCCATTAGGCAGCGAGTAGCAGGGGGTTATACGGCCAGGCGCTCTGCGCCAGCGAGGCCACCGGCTTGACTGGTGGCTCCAGCCTTGCAAACCTGGCAGGGGAGCTGAGGATTCAGGGTAACGTAGTCCTGGACTAGATCACATCCTCATTAGCCCAATGACTCCCACCCACCTTCTGGACTACAGCTGGACTGAAACTCCGGGGCTACGACCGGCACTGGCCTTGACGAAGCCTCGACTCTCATCATCGGCAAGCAGGAAGGGCCAGCCGGAGTAGTGGACTCTAGATTAGAGTTGCGGTGAGAAGTGATCCAGTCCAAGAAGAAGGAGACAGCCGGAGACACTAAAGCCAAACCAACCAGTAAACGACATTAGCGCCCATGTGAAGCTCCAGTTGGCGGCCATCTGGTCTTCGGCTCTGCTTGTTAATGGTGTCTGGGGGTCACGGTTAGAAGACGGTCGCCGCCACCTGGATTTCATAGGTTCAGAGGGGCGGTGCTGTGACTCATGTGGTCACGTCTGTAAGGCCCAGCTGGGGAGGTCAGGGGTCATAAGGCTGATGTCATTGGAAACGACGCCATATCAGCCGTGAGAGGGTCATGCTGGTCTACTTTGCAGTGGACCTGTTCTATAGAGACAGCACAGATGACCTTTGACCTAACCTAAGTGATCATAAGGACAATCCATCTCCACCGGCATCCACGCAATCCACTATTTACTGCTGTGTGCATTCGTTTCTGGTGTGTTAACTGGCGTGCTCTGTACATCCAAGTGTTTGTCTGTAACCTTGCAAGGTCAAATAGCCTTAGTGGTTGTTAGCTGTCCAGCGCATCCAACACAGACTTCCTGGTACAAACTAATTAGGCTATCTCTATAGGCCAATGCTAACCACAAGTGCGTGAGTGAGTGATGTTCAGGGCAGTTACCTCCAGTGCCAGATCTGATGCTAGCTACATTACTCTGGAGTATTAAATGTGCCGTCCACCTAGACTGAACACTATCTTTTCTGATTGTAGTCCTGTGGCATGTAGTCTACACCTATAGCATCGTGTTGCCACCGTTAGAACAGAGCTGTTTTGAACTCTGAAGAATGACTGTCGTTTTTACATCATTAACTTAAAAGAGTCATTTAGAGCAGCAATTTCACAAAGCAATCTTGGCAATGCTCCATTTACACTTGCTTCTTGCTGTGTCATGATTACATACAATCTAAGCAAAAGCTTATTCAAAAAGCACTGTTTTTCCTACATGGTCATAGGAAGTTTCAAAATTGGCGATGTTGGACTGGCGTTTCTGTTTTAGAAGCCAAGCGTCGTCGGATGTGGCTCTTATCCAACACCTCGCCTACACAGGTAAGTGAACAGGAGTGGAACAAACCGTTTCGAGAACAACCTTGGTATTTAAAAATATTCAAATGTACCCGTGTAATGTGGTCAGTATGAAAGAGGTATTAGTGTTAGGTATTAGTGCTAGTCCAGTCAGGGCTGGGGTTTTTTTGCAGATTGTTTTCTCTCTCTTTCTGTCCCTCCCTCCCTCCCTCTCATTCCTCCCTCCCTCCCTCTCCTTCCTTCCTCACTCCCTTGGGTAACAGAACCATTTATCAGCTTCCAAAGGAGCGTGTATTGATGTGCAACATGACTAGGAGTTCATCTTTTATTATGCTCTAAACTGCAAGGTCAACTTGGTGGAAATATGTGTCATAGCTGTCAGTACATGAAACAAACAGCCTTGTGTGGAGATCTTGAGTCAAATACACAATAAAAGATAAGAGTCGGCTATATATCTAGAGGTAGGGGATCTCACCCAAGCTTCCTCGATAGATCCCACATGAGGTGGTGAACACTTGTCATGCTACAAGGAACCACCATTTGTAATGTAAAGCTCTTTAGCTTGTATATCCGCATGCTTTGAAAAAGAAACCGTCTTGGAAGCTTGAACAGTTGGTGCGTTGCCATGGTAATCGTTTTAAAATCTCCCTTTCCTAAGTATTTTACAGTTAACAGTACTAATGACGTTGGGGACATCTGTACAGCAGGTTATTGAAGAATACATATGTCAGAAAGTCTATTAAAGAGATCAGTTCAACATCAGAGTACTGTCCTGCAGTAACATGAGTCATATCCTATTATACCTACATCCCACTGGAGTCCTATGTCCGATACACTTATACTGAACTAAGACTAAACTAATAATATCCATAGTAATAGATTTTTAGACACCAGACAGAAATAATTATCCATAATAATACGCAAAGTGCATTTGAAAACCGTGACAGTTCACAGCAAAAAAAAAAACAACGACAATTTTCCAACCATTCCACAGACTTCGCTGCAAGCTTGTCACGCGATATTCTCGATGACTTCCTGCGTACACTGGGCATAATGCAGCCATTATAACCATGTCCCTCACATCATAACACACAGAGTCTTCCTCTTCTGGTACTCCCTGCTCTTTCTGGAGGGGACAATGGGGAACGGTCTTATCAGTGTGCAGCTGCAGTAATCGTATTATTTAGTAATCTTAATTCTCTCGGGCCGGCCAACAGTGTGAACAAAGCATGGCCGTACTAAGCCCATCAGAGTAGTCCCAGGGAGCAGAGGTCTTTTCCTGCTCCACGGCCCCCAGATCTCTCTCTCTCTCTCTCTCTCTCTCTCTCTCTCTCTCTCTCTCTCTCTCTCTCTCTCTCTCTCTCTCTCTCTCTCTCTCTCTCTCTCTCTCTCTCTCTCTCTCTCTCTCTCTCTCTCTCTCTCTCTCTCTCTCTCTCTCTCTCTCTCTCTCTCTCTCTCTCTCTCTCTCTCTCTCTCTCTCTCTCTCTCTCTCTCTCTCTCTCTCTCTGTCTCTCTCTGTGTCTCCCTCTCTCTCTCTCTCTGTTTATCTGTAAATGCCTTCTCTCCTCCTCTTCATCTCGCACTCCCCCTCCGTCTTTCTCAGCCTGTCCGAAATGATGCATGCTGTCTCTTATTCACCGGCTCTCCCCCGATTCCTTTGCCCTCCCCCCCCCCCCCCCGGACGCCCCTCCCACCCCGACTCTCTCTCTCTTTCCCCCCTGATCGCTGTCTCTGACTCTCCGAAGCGGGAGTTGGTGTAATGGCGTTATTCACAGTTCATTGGCCTGTTTGAAGGGACGATCTTGATTGAGTGCCTGCTAGGGCAGAGCCCCTATAAGGGCGCGGAGGGGCGGTGGTGGTGGTGGTGGGGGGAGGGGGGGCGGGTGTATAAACATGGGGTCTGGTTCCCGTGGAGACGTGTAGGCTTTGTAACAGACGGGGAAGCGTGCCATGCTGGGGCTCAGTTTGAGCCTTCAGCTGAGGCGACACTGAAAATAAGGACAAGAGACCACAGAGGAGAGCTGGGATGGTGGAGGAGCCAGAGAAACCGACCAGGGGAGAGAGAGCCTCACTTCCTATCTCCTTCATTACGATGCTTCTCTCTCTTTAATAAGGCATATGCACTCACTGACACACATCCCCAAAACCGCTCCGTGATGCAAAAATACACACCCCTAATTAGTTTAAATTAACCCCAGGACGAATGTGCAGGAAGGAAGGATGTAGATACTGTATTATACACACACATGCACGCAGAGCGTGTCACTATGCACACCAGTGCACACACACACACACGTGCGCGCGCACAGAACCACAGCTCGCTCTCCAAAACCACTGTGGATCTGCTGTAAGCCTGGCTATCCACGAATCACACATGCAATCTCTGTTTGTCCTACACACACACACACACACACACACACACACTCAAATCGCCTGAAGCTGAGGCAGCCAAGGCGACGCGATCTGTGGCGCTTTGAAGGCAGCAGAAAACCAACTCGGGGCTCAGAAATGAAACCAAGGAAGCACATATGACATAAGCCAGGCTCACGTTACCCACACTCAACACACAGCGCACATTTCACGTCAACACACACAAACATATAATGGGAGAGAGGAAATGTCCTACTTACAGAATAAACCAGACTGTGTCAGAAGCTGGCGTCCATATAGCTGTGTGGAAGCTGATCAGAGAAACCCTCCACAGGCATCAAGATAGAATCCACTGGTTGGGAGCGTACGTGAGGGGTGTGTGTGTGTGTGTGGGGAGGAGGGAGGGAGGGGTAGTGGATACTGGGTGGTGGAAGGTGTGGTAAGGGGGGTGCCACTTCAAAGAGCTGTGTTGGGGTGCGGTTGAGGGGATTTGAAGGTTATGGATTTGGAAGGGTGAGACAAAAAAATACAGGAGGAGGTTCCAATGTTTGGACTACAACACTCTGAGTTGGACAAGAATTGTCTGACAACAGTTTTCCCCTGGAGAAAGAAAATGAGGGAAAAGAAAGGTCGCCCTCCTTCACTTTTTGTCTCGTCTTCTCAGTAGATGTAGGACTTTCTTGATGAAATTAGGAAAAAAAGGGGGAGGAATATTTCTCTGTTTCTGTTTTAAAAAGGGGGCCTCTCCCTCGCCTTCCCGTTCTCTCTCTCCCGCCCTCCTCCTATCTGTGTTTTGGTCCCTTCTGGTTTGCGAGGCCTCCGTGTCTCCAAACGCCGGTGTCAAAATCCAATTGCTTGTCTCAACACAAGGGCACAAAACTGAACGGGGGAAATGACAAGCAGATGAAGGGGAGGGTTTCCGACACCTGCTCTCTCTACGCCTGTTTGTCTCCCTCTCTCTTCCTCTCTCTGATACTTCTCGAAACCTCTACCTCGTCTCCAGTAAAACCCTCGCTGTCCGTTTGTGTCAGGGCTTGCCACAAAGCCGGCGGTGGAGTTGCAGTCAGATGATCCTAATTGCAACAAGGCTGAGTTCCTCCAGGAGTTGTGAAAAAAGGGACATTCACTCCTCTCTCTCTCCTTCCCTCTCTCTTTCTCCCTTCCCCTCTCGCTCACTTCCACACAGACTAGAATGATAATGACGGCTGTTTCTGGTTGCGAGTCTGTGCTGGCGGGGTTTTCCCCCCTCTGGCTCACTGACTATCAACCTGCCTCCCTGTCTGTCCGTGTGTCCGTCTTGTTGTCTAGCTGCCTTGTCCGTCTGTCTAACCGACTATCCAAATCTGTTTGTTCCAGCCCAGGGATGTGCCCGGGGGAAGCGGATGCTCTGGAACTCAGCTGCCTCCCTCCCTCTGAATCCTGCCCCCGCCCCAACCCATCTCGCCCAACCAACCTGCACCTGGGCACAGGGAGAGATGAATTAGACCGAGGCAGCAAGTCTCCAGGAGGATTTTTGACAATCCTAGTTAATTCTCTCTCTCTCTCTCTCTCTCTCTCTCTCTCTTGCTTTCCCCTTACTTTCTCTCTCTCTCTCTCTCTTTCTCTCCTCACTCCTCCCCTCCCTCCCTCTACCTGTTCCCCTGTTGTATTCTGTCTTCTTTTTTCTCAATCTGTCTCTCCTCCCTCCTTATCTATTCTGGACAGTTTGTCCCTCCACTCTTTCCGTCATCGGGGGAGGATCAGAAAGAATGGAGCCGATTCGTAATGTATTCCTGCTCTCTGGATGAAAAAGTAGAAAAAGAGAAGGAGACACAAAAAAGAGCGAGGCTTTGAAAATTGCTTCTTAAAAAAAAATAAGCCCCCCAAACAAATCAGAAGAGAAGCTTCCCAACGGGTTGGAGTTTCAATTATTCGCTTTTGCCCACAAACTGATGTGGAAATGCGGCCCAACTTTGAAGTGAACACAGAAAGTCTCGTAATCTCCGCAGGATATCCAGTTGATAAATCCCGTTGTTTCTGCAATCCCCATGTTGCAGTCCGAAGAGAGAACAGTTTGGTTTGTCATTCCAGTACCATGTGTCCCAAAAGCTTTAATTCATGCAGGCTAGATCAACAGGTGCGGGTGATTGTACCCCCGAAGACGCCTGTAGGAACTCGACAAACAATTGCACGGAATCCCCCAATCTCGTTTTTTCTGCCGATCCCTTTGGTTTTGGGATCAGAATGTGGCTGTGCCGACCTGTGTTGTGGTGGTTGGGGTCCAGATGGGATGAGGGCTGGGGGGGCTTGGAGGGAGCAGGGGGGTCGGGGGAGAGAAGCTGGATGATAGCTGGGGCGCGTCGGATCCCATTTTGAGGACAGGGACTACTGGTGGTGGAGGAAAACACGCCTCAAGAACACAGATGCTGTCCCAACGAGCGTTAATCCTGTAGGGGGACAGACAGAGAGAGAGAGAGTGGGGGGGAGAGAGGGGGGGGGGAAGAGAGAGGGAGAGAGGGGGAGGAGAGAGAGAGAGAGAGAGAGAGAGAGAGAGAGAGAGAGAGAGAGAGAGAGAGAGAGAGAAAGAGAGAGAGAGAGAGAGAGAAAGAGAGAGAGAGAGAGAGAGAGAGAGAGAGAGGGACAGAGAGAGAGAAACAGAGAGGGAGAGACAGAGAGACAGGGACAGGGAGAGAGAGGAAGGGGAAGGGGAAAATAGGAAGAGAGGACGTGAAAGGTTAGGATGGTGACATTTATGTCACTCTCTTGTCGCGTGCGTCATTCTCCGACTCAACTCGGCCTGTCGCCCTGCTGTCTGGTGCACCCTCATCATTCCTCCGTTCGCTCCTCTCTCTCCCTTTCTCTCTCCCTCTCTCTCTCTCTCTCTCTCCCTTTCTCTCTCCCTCTCTCTCTCCCTCTTTCCTTCTCTGCTGTACCAGCCGTTCTCTCTCGCCCTCGCCTCCTAACCCTCCCCAGTGTCTCCCTTCTTATTCTAGTTGACCTCCTGTTATCTCACGTCTCTCGGCCTGTCTGGCCTCTCCGTCCTATCCCTCGTTCCCTCGCTCGGTTCATCTCTACAGTATCTAAGATGAGCTCTGTGGACGAGCGATAGAGAGGAAGGGAGGTTCGACTGTGCCTGAGGCATTTTGAACTCCCTGGGTTTTTCTGCTTGCCTACTAATGTGTCGACGGGGTTTTCTTCACCCCCAGAACAAGCTGCTTCACTCCCCACTGCCCAACTAGTTCAAGATGTCTTCATTGGGCCTCGGCCAATCAGAAGCCCTGGCTGGCGTCATCGGTCTCTATTGAACTGTTGGATTGTGTAACCTTGTGAAAATGCTGTAGTGACATCTCCTTTCATCCTGGGCTTTTCATACGCTCGCTTGTGACATCTGCTTGGTGTTGCACATCTACAGTACCTGGTGGCAGGTGCCTGCAGGCCCCTCAGGCTAGCTATTGACCCTGGACTCTTTAGAGAGCAGCTGTTTACCAGTATTACTGACATCAGCCCGACCAGCCACTGGAGACAGATGCTCCATTTGAGGTAAAACATGGCCGGCCTTTCCAGAGCAGCAGCTCCGATCAATACTCCAGAAGAGGGAAGTTTATGTCCCCACACCGAGGGAAGGACACCCCCAAGGAGAGCTTATAGGTTAGGGGTTTTTTTTTCTTCTCGTTTAGCCATGGGCAGAGTGACAACGGGGATGAGAACATGGTTAACGCATTGGCACGGTGTGTGTGTGTGTGTCCAAATATGATTACAGGTGTGCCTGGGTGTAGACCTGGGCTGGAGACTATTAGCAAATACTGTCAGATATTAGAGGGGCACTGGATTGAACCAAGTCAAAAAACAAAATGTGCCAGTACCGTAGGGAACACCTGTCAAGCAAACACAACACGGCTCAAACACTTTACAGTAAATTGGAAAATGCAAGTAAGAAAACCAAACTAAGGCGTTCAAGTATGGTGTCCAGGTAGGATCGGAGCCTTGTGACTGTAGCAAACACACGCGCAGACACACACGGCTCCTGACCAGTCAACTGGTGGAAGCAGAGGCCATACATGTATATCTACACCATGCACATGGCATCGCAGCTCCACAAACTACACAGGAAAGAGAATCACCGTCTTCTCCAAGTAAGAATTCAAACAGAGTGTAGACAGTGTGGAGACAGACGGAGGCAAGGGGGGAGGGGGGAAGGGGGGTGAGGGAAACGAGGGAGAAGAGATGGGGGGGGGGGGAGGGTGTCTGGGGTTTGTCAGGGGAGAGAGAAGCTACAGATTGAGGAGAGCCATTCGGATCCTCTTAAAAATCCATCAAACCGGACAGCCTTGTTCATACCTGCGTGGAGGGGGAGTGGAGGATGGATGGAGGATGAAAAGAGAACGGAAGGAGGGAAGGCGGCAGGGCTGGAGGGTGAAAGCGGCACAGTGGATTGAGGCGGTGAAGAAAAATGAAGAACACAAAGGAAAACTACAAAACGGGGGGGATGCACATGGTGTAGAGCCCAACAGACAGACAGACAGGAGGGAGAGGAGGAGAGTGGGAAGAGGTTGAGGGAGATGAAGGAGGGAGTGCAGGAGAGCAGGCAGGCAGGAAGAAGGGACACTCACCCATCTCAGAGGCCTTCTCCAGCGCAGAGCACAATCCCTTCTCTGTGATCCCATCCTAGGCTAGAGCACAGACGGATCCTGGGACACCCTCCACAGAATACCAATAGGGCTGCTATTATCAGCTCAAACACACACACACACACACCGGTACTGTGGCATGAAACGCCACACACACACACACACACACACACACACAGGCACACGGCTAAGGCTGATGTTTCGTAATACGAGTAAAACATGTTGAATGTTTTGAGTGACTCGGTGTCAGCTTGTCAATTCTGCCTCCCCCCCCCCCCCCCCCCTTTCGGTATCTATGCCAACAGTGTATGAAAGGCATCACAACGTTCTAGACGAGCCAGAACGGTAGCCGTGCGCACCGAACATTCAAACGGCATCTGTAGTGGGGGCAAACACTTACTGTATCGACGCGATCCTCGGAGAGCCCCGGTCCTGTCGCAGGCTGTCCTCCAGCTGGAAGCTCCTCAGGTTAGAGCGTCGCTGTTTAGAAGAAACGGGATCCCTGTTACCTCCCCTTCTCCCTCTGGGATTCCTGCCGTTGGTCTGATGCAAAGATAAGATGATGAGGATCTAGAGGCGGCGCGCGCTTCATGAAAACACAGACAGGCGTCACGTTCTCCTCGTTCCCCCTCGCTAGTCTGTTGCTTCGGGTTTTTTTCCGCTCTCTCTCTCTCCGTTCCCTGCGATTGCACTTTGCTGCGATCGCACGGCACACGACTGCAAACTGCATTCAGTTACTCACCCTCCCTCGCTCCCTCTCTCGTGCGCGCGCTCTCTCTCTCCCTCTCTCTCTCTCTCTCTTTGCTCAATTGTATGTCCATACAACCTCAGCTCTCCCTCCAATCCAATCAGCACTCCCTCACTCGCCTCTCTCTGCTCCCTCCTATTCTGCCACCCACCCACCCCTCCCTCCCTCTCTCCACTCCCTCTCGGTAAGGTTTTCTTTTCAAAAGACAAATATTAACTGCACCCCCCCCCCCTCTTTCTCTGTGTCATTCCGAAAGATAAGCATTTATAAAAAGGGACTGATGAAAGGACACCATGAACAGGAGCGCACACACACACACACACACACACACACACACACACACAGGACAGTGATCATGTGCTCCATCCTCAGCAGGGGCGAGCATCACCAACACTGCTTGACGTGGCTACATGCTCAGGGTGACAAACACAATCACAGCAGCACATGCCTGGGCTTATAGCTCACGACATGTTCCCCACACTGAGACTGCCTCTCTCTCACTGGCACACACACACACACACACACACAGAGGCATGGCACAGACTGCACCAAAAACACGTAGGCACAAATTAATGTCAACACACACTGAGATCCACACAAACACATACATGGACGCACGTACACAGTCTCCTCTAATCAGACACAAACTATACACACACACACACACAGAGAACAAAAGGAACTTTGCTTTTCTGACATCTTGACACTTCAACTGTGGCTTCTGCAGGGCTGGAGTGACACTCCGAGTCATCATATCTAACTTCATAACTCTTAGTCAAATACAAAGCACACCAGAAGCTCTTCAACCTCTCGCATGCTGCACCCAGACAAGAAGGACTCCCACAGAGACCTTCAAACTCCACAGCCGCTTCCTCACCCCTCATCGCATCTCGATGATGGGTTTGTCTTCCAGAGTCTACAACAACCCTGGCCTCCTTTCTTTTTTTTTCTTTTGCGTTTCCTGTCACGGGGGAGTCTCTGATTGCTACTTCCACTGTCTCCTGCCCTTTTCAGAGCAGATTATCCACCGCGTTGGGCCCTACTCTCGATCGGGGCTGAGAGTGCATTGGACGTGTTGTACCTTGTGTTGTCAAATGCTCAGCAGTGGCCTTGCCTCGAGGGTACTATTTTTTCTTTTTTTTTTTTATCTTGGCCCTATGCCATCGTGTCTCATCCAATCACGTCTTTCCTCTCGACGCACATTTCACCAATGACTAATATTTAGCTTGTCTCGTCCTAACTCCCCGTACTGTCTGAACAGTCTGTTGCCATTTCCCACATCATCCTTGCGCTTTCCTTGTTCTGTCACTATGTTCAAGTCTTGGTGGATGACAGAAAAAAAAACAAAGGTTAAATGAAAGAAATCTCTTACATAATAGAAGAGGGCAGTGACGTTAGCAAACGAGGCCACTAAGCCTACCCCCTGATCTTGTGGTGTGTGGCGTTCTCCTATACACATGGCGCTTAATAAGGTAATACCTCTTAGAATGTTTTGTGACATGGCGCTCCTGCTGTGTCGTCGTTGCTGAGTCACCTATTAGTCACGTTAGGGACTTTCAGTCCGATCCTTGTCACGCTAGGCATTACCTGTGGCTGTGACCCTGTGTTTGTGTGTGTGTGTGGGTCCGACTGGGCTTAATGGGGCATCGGGGCAGTGTATGCCAGGGAGTGTGGAGAGGGTAGGAGCCTGGATGTTACCTCTGGCTGTGGCCCACGGCTCCTTGTCTTGTCCGTTCCATCACCAGTTTGCAGACATTCAGAAGTTAGCCTCTCTCTTTCGGCCCCTTACCCTGCTCTTTGGGATGAACAGGATGCTTCATGATTGGTGTGTGTGAGTGTCTGTCTGTGTGTGTGTGTGTGTGTGTGTGTGTGTCTGTCTGTCTGTCTGTGTGTGAGTGAGTGAGTAAGAGAGCGAGAGTTACTGTGTGCTCTCTGCTCCCTTCACTGTCATCCACCTCAATCTGATGCCCCCCCCCACCTCAACCTGATGCCCCCCCCCACCTCAACCTGATGCCCCCCCCACCTCAACCTGATGCCCCCCCCACCTCAACCTGATGCCCCCCCCCCCCACCTCAACCTGATGCCCCGCCCCCCCCCCCTCCTGACAGACATTCAACAGCTGCCTCCCTGCCTCTCTAATCTCCAGCCCACACCACACCTACTCGCTAACACTTTATGGTTTTACGTAACAAATACGTATCGCACACAACTCACCCAAGCGGTTAGGGGAGATGCTACACACCAATTTTACTCACACACACACACACACACACACGCACACATTCCCAGTCGGTAGACACACGAACACTGTGCAGGGAAACAAAAATGGAGTGCACACTGCAGGTGTCGAGTGCACCCCCCCCCCTACACAGCTGTGTGTGTGTGTGTGTGTGTGTGTGTGTGTGTGTGTGTGTGTGTGTGTGTATTCAGTGTTCCCGGCGTCCTCCATGTTTCACAGACCTCTATGTTGTTAACCGTTTGCTGGACAGCGTGCGAAAAAGAAAATAATACGATGGTCGGCGAGAAACAGAGGAGGGAGAGAGACATAGAGAGACAGAGAGAAAGGGAGAAAGAGGGAGGGAGAGAGACATAGAGAGGAAGAGAGAGACAGAGAGAGAGAGAGAAAAAGAGGGAGGGAGAGAGACAGAGAGGAAGAGAGAGAGGGAGAGAGAGAGAGAGAGAGAGACAGAGAGGGAGAGAGAGAGAGGGAGAGAATTGACATTCAGCCTGAGCACTGTGCCTCGCTTGTGGAATAATGATAAGCTCCTCAGTATTCCAGTCACATATCCTCCACTATCAATGAGAGAGGGGGGGGGAGGGGAGGAGGGAGAGAGGGAGGGAGGAACCAGCTACAGGGGGGAGGGAAAGGAGATGCACCCAGGGAGTAACAAGGTGAACAAAAGGGGAGGGGGGTGATAAGGGGGGGAAATGGTAAAGGTAAGAGCAGGACCGGGCAGCATGACCAGCAGGCACAAGCTAGTTTCCAGTGGACACACACACGCACACATCGCGGCACACACACACACACACACACACACACACGTAAAGTCCAAGGTAACATCAAGACATCACGCAGCAACATTAGATATTACAGTCATAGTTTGCTAACTAGCCAGAAATTACAGGCGCTCACACACACACACACACACACAGCCATGCACAAACTGAACAAACTACACACCACACACGAGGAGACTACTTTGTCAAAGTCATAGCAGGTACAGTACAGCCACCTCAGCAAAGAGAGAGACATATACCGCAAGGGGGGAGCGGGGGGGGGGGGGGGGGGGGGGGGGGGGGGGGGAAGAGAGACGGGGTAACGAGAGGGGGAAACGAGAAAGAGAAGAAAAGGAGAAAAGGACAGAGAGCATGACAGAGACCAGAGAGAGAATGAAGTGATAAATGTGGGCTATAAGATATTAAAACGGGTCTATGATACATTAATAACATTACTAATAGAATAGAGCAGTTTGTTCTCTATAGGGTTCAGCCTACTGTAAGGTACATACAGCCAAACTAACAACCTGTCCTCTAAAGAACAGTCTGGTTATCTTAATTTAAAAAGGAAAAAAATAAAGATATTGAGCTCTGTAGGAGAAATGTAAAACGAAAAAGAGGACATGACTATTTCATGTTGACAAACAGGAAACTTAATGTCTCGCCTTCAGTTGAGTCTTTCCAACGGGATCGTTCTTCTCAATTCCTTCATTGTGTTGATACTATGTGAACCCGCAAACATGAGAAGGAAATAACACACTAACATCAATATTGTCAATTGTTAATAGTGAAGAAATCCTGTGCCAAAAATCACGTAATTGCATCATACTCACCGATTTTGCAGGCCTACTTTCCCATCAACCTACACAAGCTTCTCTTCCTGTCCTCTCCACCTGAACGGTAAGCTGTGATGTCAGCGAGTTTCCTCTCGGCGCTGAACACGCATTTATTTTAGGGGTCAGTTTTTTTCTGCACTTTTTTTTGGATATTTAAAGAGGAACAATCAAAGGGATGCCCCTGGGTTACCTTACCGCGGTGTCATTTTGACTTACTGCCAAAGGACAAACGTGTGACGGGCGCAGGTGCGTGACCATGATTTCAACTCATTAACAGATTTGAAATTAACATACGCCCGTGTTGGATACACTTGCTTGCACTTGGATAACCATTACATTTTTTTTAAGTTCGGTGTCTGTTGAAAGAAAACTCCCTTCAGAGTCCTGTCACGCTTTGGACTTGCTTAAACAAGACCACTTAGTTGTATATCATATTTAAGCCATCCCTTATTATTTGCCCCGTTGATGCCCTTAGAAATTCTTGCAGTTTCCTAAACATTCCTTCAACATTTTTATTATCGGTGAGCTTTTTAACCATGTAACAAATAGAAAGTAGCATATTTAACCTCTAATTGGACAGCCCCTTGGGATTTTCTAAGAGGATCGATCGATTACGAGGATCGATACCCATTAATTCACTCAAACTCTGTTTCTCCATCCATCCGTGACTCAACCCTCTTACTCCTTCCATCTTTGAAAGAAATGGGGGTTTTTAGTAATACATCTCTTTCCATTTTTTTTACACAAACATCTGTACTTTCTAAGTAAAAAGTTGTCAAAAAATCTACTGAAGTACAGTAACAAAGTATTTGTACCTCGTTACTTCCCATCTCTGATCATAACTTACCTTTAACTACAACTGTCCAGTTCTTTCAAAAGGGAAGCCATAACAGATCATTAGACTGAAGATTGCATCCCTAGCGGTTCAGTGCTCTTATGGCAGGATCCACAGCCAGCGTCTAATTACTAGTTCACAGGAGTGCGCATGTGAAGCTGGCGGACTTGGCGCCGCAGCCGATCTGAAGACTTTGCAAGGACCTTAAAGTTAAGACTGGTTCACCCATGATAAATGGTTCTGCCCTATACACTGGCACAGATAGGAGTGGATTCTAGCTCTGAATAGACTACTTTCATGCTGATTTCACCTTACCAGACATATACAGCTTTTTTCCCCTTCTCCTTTTCCCCCCCTTCCGTCTAAGGGCAGCATATGTTAAGACGGACCGTTCCATTCTTCTCCACTGAAATTGCTGCCATTTCCCTATTCCGGTAGCAGGCACCATCAGCAGCCCATTTCATGGCATAAAAACAAACTTTGACTGGGTGCTTGTGTGTGTATATCCCCTTGTCAGCACTCACTGCGTGGGAGACCGCCATAAACTGTTTTAGAAAACTATAATAGGCTTCGCTGCAGAGCTGGCAAAACTTACATCGCATTAAGCCTTTTCCAATCCTAGCGCAAATGGGATCATTATTTTTGATAACAGTAGACTACTGCCACTGCATAATAATATCTGAATATTATTTCCCACAGTGTTAATGCCTCCTCCTGGCTAAGTCACAATAAATCCCTACCTCTCCTATCATTGGATGTAATTACAACATAAAGCCAATCAATGACCTGTTATGTCCGGACCATTACAAGAACATTACAGTTAATCTATACACAATGATGAACAAGGAAACGAATATATTCACTCTACCCTTTGCAAATAAGTGGCTCATCTTGCTGTGTGTGTGTTCTGAGAGGATCCATATTGTTTATATCTTCTTACTGCCTGTGTGTGTGTGTGTGTGTGTGTTCAGAGGTTCCATATTGTTTATATCAACTGAGAGCTTTGGGCAATTTACTGTTGTGTCCATAAAGCCATGCTATCTAGACTGGGGGGCTTCTGCGAGTCAACCCGCTAATAAAAAGATGGACGCCGATAAGGTGCGAAAGCTGAAGCGTTTAACTATAAAGAAAAACAGTACAGATTTAATGTCCGCCTTCAGTCGAACCATGATAAAAATCTGCTCGTAAACACGCGGTGACCCCTCAATACAATCTCAGAAAACAATTTTACAACAAGGTTTCCAATCACTTTTTCATACAAAGAGGATACATTTCTTTCCATAACTTTTTTTGTCAGCTTGTTATGGCCTCTCTAGACAATTTCAACATTTGCAATCAATTGTTTGTACGCCAGCTTCCCAACTCTCCTGATGTTGACACACAGGTGGTGTCTAGTTTCTATCCATCGCTTGAAAGGAAATGTCCCTCTGAGGCACTTTGATAAACAGTAAAAGTATTGGCAACAGTTTCTTGTTTAGGTGATGTCTGCAAGCCACTATCGCACCAACGTTTTTTTCATCCATATTCTCCTGAATGACATCAAGGATGAGGGCATATGTTGGCCGTCCTTCAACAAAACTATCGAGTACAGCGATGATATTTGCATTTGAGGTGTACGATCACATCAGTTCAATCCCCATACAAACATATTATTTACCTTCTTTAGGTGTTGGGCAACACTATCTGCTTTCAATCAAATTCAATGTTATAATTATAACAATTAGCAGAGGTCATGTTTCCAGACCGTGGCATAACTGAGTGTGTTTGAACGGCTCATTCTGACATCCCTCCTACTCTTCCTAAGTCTCTACGACTCCAGCATGTGACATCCACTCCCTCCCTTCCTCCCTCCAGCCCTGGTCTACACGGTCTCCTCCACGATGAACTCAAAGGAGTGTGGAAGGTCCTGTCCCTCCACCACGATGACCGAGGCGGCATCCTGGCCCTCCATGAGGCCAGCCAGGGAGGGGAGAGAGATGGTCTGGCCCCCCATGGACGGATGCAGGTACAGCCCCTGGGAGGTGATGGTCCCGGACGCCTGCTGCTCCCCAGAGAGCGTGGGGATGACCACCTGCTCCGTGGTGCCTCCCTCCCCTCCAGACTGCACCAGGAGGATGGTCTGGTAGGCGCCCTCGCCGTCCCCTCCCCCGGCCAGCGTGGTCAGCACGCGGGCCCCCTCCGTCATCTCGGCGTCGGTGGTGGCGTCGGCGGCGGCGTCGGGGTCCACGCCGTGCGTGCGCATGTGCTTGTCGTAGTTGGAGCGCGAGCGGAAGGAGGAGGGGCAGCGGGGGCAGGGGTAGGGCTTCTCGCCGCTGTGGATGCGGGCGTGCTCCGTGAGGCGGGCCGCCACGCTGAAGCTCTTGCCGCACACCCAGCAGCAGAAGGGCCGCAGGCCGCTGTGGATGCGCTCGTGGTCCTGCAGGTGGGGCAGCTGGCGGAAACGCTTGCCGCACGTCGGGCACTGGGGAGGGGGGAGGACGGGGGGGAGGACAGGGGGGAGGACATCAATACCAAAACAGTATTTATTTGTGTTTTTCAGTTTTTCTTTCAATATGACCAGATTTCATGTTTTTTTTTTTTTATGGCCACTGTGTGTTAAACAGCAACAACAAAAAAGGAAGGAGTAGAAAAACTCAGAGGAAAAGAGACAGAGGGAGTAAGGGGAAAGAAAAAAAAAAAGTCCACAACTGAAAAAAGACAGAGAGAGAGAGGTAGGGAGACAGAGAGAGACATGGCAAGGCAAGGTGTGCCAGTAACTAAACAGGTGTAAAACTGTGTGCTGGGAGCCTTGGAGGGGAGCTGACTGGACTAAGCGCTGCCCGGCATTCATCTTCCACACAGCTGGGCTCCTGCCACACCGCCAGGCACACATTAGCTTCCTGGGCTAACTCCCCCATGCCTCCAGGTCTGGATGGCTTGGGCCACATGGAGCTCATAACAGATAACATTTAGCAGACGCTCGACGACTTACAGTAAGTACAAGGACATTCCCCCCAAGGCAAGTAGGGTAAAGTGCCTTGCCCAAGGACACAACGTCATTTGGCACAGTGGGGAATCGATCCGGCAACCTTCTGATTACTAGCCCGACTCCCTCACCGCTCAGCCATCTGACCCATAGTGGTCTGGCTCTCACCAACACAGTTGGCTGTGAATCAGAACGTGAAGGTGTGGAGATAAACCTAAGACGTCACAAAGGGTTTTCTACCGTCCAAACACTCGGAGCGAAGGTGTGTGTCTGTGTGTGTGTCGGTGTGGTGAAGGTCCTGCCCCCCCCTCCTGCAGCAGAGTCCCAGAATAGTAAGAGGACCCGAGGGCAGCCCATCTGACAGGCCCCCGCTCAGCCTCTGTCATTAATCACAGGTGCACACAAGGGTACACAGCAGCAGCAGCCTCTTACACACAGGACCAGAGAACACACTCAACCAGGACCAGAGAGCACACTCAACCAGGACCAGAGAACACACTCAACCAGGACCAGGACCAGGACCAGGAGGACACACTCAACCAGGACCAGGACCAGGACCAGGAGGACACACTCAACCAGGACCAGAGAACACACTCAACCAGGACCAGGACCAGGAGGACACACTCAACCAGGACCAGAGAACACACTCAACCAGGACCAGGACCAGGAGGACACACTCAACCAGGACCAGAGAACACACTCAACCAGGACCAGGACCAGAAACGACATCTAAACCAGAACTACAGACTAAACCAGAACCTTTCCCGCTGACAATGTTGTGTCCCACCCCTCACCCCCCTGCTCCCTCCCCCTCCTCACCCCCCCTCCTCCCCCCCCCTGCTCCCTCCCCCTCCTCCCCCCTCCTCCCCCTGCTCCCTCCCCTCCTCACCCCCCCTGCTCCCTCCCCCTCCTCCCCCCCCCTGCTCCCTCCCCCTCCTCCCCCCCCTGCTCCCTCCCCCTCCTCCCCCCCCCCTGCTCCCTCCCCCTCCTCACCCCCCCTGCTCCCTCCCCCTCCTCACCCCACACTCCCCCTCCTCCCTCCCCCTCCTCACCCCCCTGCTCCCTCCCCCTCCTCCCCCCTGCTCCCTCCCCTTCCTCACCCCCCTGCTCCCTCCCCCTCCTCCCCCCCCCTGGTCCCCCCCCCTCCTCACCCCACCCCCCCCTGCTCCCTCCCCCTCCTCACCCCCTCTGATCCCTCCCCCTCCTCACCCCACCCCCCCCTGCTCCCTCCCCCCTCCTCACCCCCCTGCTCCCTCCCCCTCCTCACCCCACACCCCCCCTGCTCCCTCCCCCTCCTCACCCCAAAGGGCCTCTCGTCTGTGTGGATCCTCATGTGGACGTTGAAAGTGGAGGTGTAGGCGAAGTCCTTGCCGCAGATCTGGCAGTGGAAGCGTCGCGGCGTGCGTCCCTTGGCCAGCGTGCCCTGGCAGTGGGCCAGCACGTGCTCCGCCAGGGCACTGCTGGACGCAAAGCGGCGCCGGCAGGGCGACAGCGGGCACTTGAGGGGGGTCTGGCCCGTGTGGGACAACCGGTGGAGGTCCAGCCCCTCCTGGGTCATGCAGCGGTGACCGCACAGGTCACACTCCATCTGGAGGGAGGGAGGGAGGGAGGGAGGGAGGGAGTGGAGGGGAGATAGGGAGTGGAGGGAGGGAGGGAGTGGAGGGGAGATAGGGAGGGAGTGGAGTTAGGGAGGGAGTGGAGGGGAGTTAGGGAGTGGAGGGAGGGAGTGGAGGGGAGATAGGGAGGGAGTGGAGGGGAGGGAGATCCCCCTGCTTGTTAAAACCAGGCAGCACAACACTACAAGACACGGCAGGCGTGGAACACCTCCTACATAATACATAACGATAAGAGCGGCCGTGATAAGAGGGTGAGAGGCTGGGGACGGTAGAGAGGCTGGGGATGGTAGAGAGGCTGGGGATGGTAGAGAGGCTGGGGATGGTAGAGAGGCTGGGGATGGGATGGTAGAGAGGCTGGGGATGGGATGGTAGAGAGGCTGGGGATGGGATGGTAGAGAGGCTGGGGATGGGATGGTAGAGAGGCTGGGGATGGTAGAGAGGCTGGGGATGGTAGAGAGGCTGGGGATGGTAGAGAGGCTGGGGATGGGATGGTAGAGAGGCTGGGGATGGGATGGTAGAGAGGCTGGGGATGGTAGAGAGGCTGGGGATGGGATGGTAGAGAGGCTGGGGATGGGATGGTAGAGAGGCTGGGGATGGTAGAGAGGCTGGGGATGGGATGGTAGAGAGGCTGGGGATGGGATGGTAGAGAGGCTGGGGATGGGATGGTAGAGAGGCTGGGGATGGGATGGTAGAGAGGCTGGGGATGGTAGAGAGGCTGGGGATGGTAGAGAGGCTGGGGATGGTAGAGAGGCTGGGGATGGTAGAGAGGCTGGGGATGGGATGGTAGCAAGGCTGGGGATGGTAGAGAGGCTGGGGATGGGATGGTAGAGAGGCTGGGGATGGGATGGTAGCAAGGCTGGGGATGGTAGAGAGGCTGGGGATGGGATGGTAGAGAGGCTGGGGATGGGATGGTAGCGAGGCTGGGGATGGTAGAGAGGCTGGGGATGGGATGGTAGAGAGGCTGGGGATGGTAGAGAGGCTGGGGATGGGATGGTAGAGAGGCTGGGGATGGTAGAGAGGCTCTCCTGCAGACCTGTCCTGTGGAGCGGCCCCTGCCCTGGCCGCGGCCGCGCCCCAGGCTCTTGTTCTCCTCCGTCTCCGGGCAGCGCTGCAGGTGGATGTCCAGGACCGACTGGTTGACAAACTGGGCCCAGCAGTGGGGGCAGGACGCGGGCTCCTTATCTGGGGAGGAGAGCGGTCACACACCTGGGTAGGTAGACTCTAGATACTGTATCTACATTTACGTTGAGTCATTTAGCAGATGCTCTAATCCAAAGCGATTTGCAGTAAGTGCAGGGCCATTCCCCCCGAGGCAAGTAGGGTGAAGTGCCTTACCCAAGGACACAACGTCATTTTGCACGGCCAGGAATCGAACCGGCAACCTTATGATTAATAGCCCTATTCCCTTCCCTCAGCCCCTACATCCCTCCTGTATCTAGGGTCCTCCTTGGTTTTACGCCCAAATAAATAGGAGATGTGGATCAAACCAGCTCAAATATAGATGTAGTAACTCTGTTGGGACATAGTGCACAGAAACCAACACACACACACACACACTTTAATAACTGTCTTGACAAACTCCAGTCACTGTCTCTATGGGTCTCCCAGTATGAGAAGCAGCCAAAGGAGCAAACAGTGGAACAGGCTTTGATGTTCCCAGTGGCTAGCCTCTAGCATCCGCAGTTGCCAGGGCAACAACTAGCTTGTCTTGTTGGTCATGGTGGGGGAGGGGGGGGGGGGGAGGAGGATGTGTGTGTCTATGTTGCCGATCGCTATTTGGATGGTTCATAAGGATGATCTCCATTCATCACCCCCCCCACCCTTCCCCGATAGATCAATGGACAGATTCTACCAATCACATCGCTCGGAGGGGTGTCTGGGCCGCTGACATGGAAGCGGAGGGGGGGGGGGGATCTCGGGGCTCTACGCTAACGAGGTTGCCGTGACGGAGCCCTGTTTGATTAAGATCAACGTTGTTTTGACCCAATTAATTTACAACCCCTCCCTCTCCCCCCCCCCCCCGGGAGACAAATCAATGGAAATTCATTGGCCTAATGCATCGTGGGAAACAATGCGTGTAGCAGAAAGACGTGTGTGTGTTTGTAGATAAACAGCCTCGACCTCCCGGAGAGATAGCTCGCGGGGCACGTGCTGCAGGCTTTGCGTCAATCAATAGTAATTCACTGCAAGTAGAACTGATGGGAACATCATATCTAATAGACCTGCATTAGAACCAGGCCGGGCAGGGGAAACAGGAACAATCTGGGGCTGAGCGTAAATCGCGGCACATATTTCTTCTTCTTTCTGTTTCTGTTCTTTCTAAATGTTATACATTAACACACTCAGTCTTGCTCGCACACACACACACACATAACTCACGGTAGAACAATTGCTTAAAGATACATTTATGACACACTATTCCTGAATGGTGTAGTCGCCCATATACTCTGTTCTCTCTTGACCTCTTACCTTGATGAGAGAGAGAGTGGAGGTCCAGCTCCTTCCTGCGCTTGAAGGCCATCCCACACACTGAGCAGGGGAACGGGTGACTGGTGTGGAGCAGCCTGAGGGAGGGAGAGAGAGAGAGGGAGAGGGAGAGACAGAGAGAGAGACAGAGAGGGAGAGACAGAGAGGGGGGGAGAGACAGAGAGGGGGGGAGAAAGCGAGAGAGACAGAGAGAGAGAGAGAGAGAGAGAGAGAGAGAGAGAGAGAGAGAGAGAGAGAGAGAGGGGGGAAATTATATAAGAGAAGAGACAAGTTTATGGCAGTATTCCTCACTAGCACTGATAAAAAATACAAATAATACTACAAACCACTATTCTTATTCAAAATAATAATACAGAAATGTTGCCCGGCTAAGTCGCATGACGTGAGCAACTCTCAGAGCCCTTAAATCCAAACCCATTAGAGGGAACTGCAAGCACATGTTAAGTATCACCTTTCCTGTCAGCTGGATGGGGATTACTGTTTTAAGGTCAAACCAACAGGTATAAATGGGCTGTGTCATACAGATAACCGAAACAAGAGTAAAATGGGGGAGTGTGGCTATATTTATGCCTTATATAATGTTCCTCTGTATCCAACTGTGGGAAGGATATGACACGCGTGTATTCCAGCAGCCGTAACTGTGCCGGTTGATAAATAAGGAATCTTAAGAGATCTGAACTAACCCGAGTGCTCAGTATCTCTGGAAACGCCTTGACAACAAGGGCGTTTTCCAAACGCTGTCTCAACACGGTGCGCGCAGACCTGTTACGCAACGCCGTTTAGATGAAGGATCATTATGGAGCACTTAAATAAAAAAAATACACCGACTTTTATACATCATTCACGATGGAGCGAGGGTAATGGGATTGTAAAGTACTTCACTCATCTCTTAATATGGGGATGGAGAGGAAACTCTCCCTGCTCAGGAGCAGAACAACTGCTCGGTCCTCCTTTGTACCAAGCTGACAATAAGAATCAATATTTCAAGGTGAGGCAGAAATATATATATCAATAATTCAGTCCAGGTCCTATCCGCTCCGCGCTCCAACCCTTTCTAATGAGAGGATGGAGAGAAGGTACTCTGACCTTGACGCCCATGCCCTCTCTCTAACCCCCATGCCCTCTCTAACCCCCATGCCCTCTCTAACCCCCATGCCCTCTCTCTAACCCCCATGCCCTCTCTCTAACCCCCATGCCCTCTCTCTAACCCCCATGCCCTCTCTCTAACCCCCATGCCCTCTCTCTAACCCCCATGCCCTCTCTCTAACCCCCATGCCCTCTCTAACCCCCATGCCCTCTCTAACCCCCATGCCCTCTCTAACCCCCATGCCCTCTCTCTAACCCCCATGCCCTCTCTCTAACCCCCATGCCCTCTCTCTAACCCCCATGCCCTCTCTCTAACCCCCATGCCCTCTCTCTAACCCCCATGCCCTCTCTCTAACCCCCACGTCCTCTCTCTAACCCCCACGCCCTCTCTCTAACCCCCACGCCCTCTCTCTAACCCCCACGCCCTCTCTAACCCCCACGCCCTCTCTAACCCCCACGCCCTCTCTAACCCCCACGCCCTCTCTAACCCCCATGCCCTCTCTAACCCCCATGCCCTCTCTAACCCCCATGCCCTCTCTCTAACCCCCATGCCCTCTCTCTAACCCCCATGCCCTCTCTCTAACCCCCATGCCCTCTCTCTAACCCCCATGCCCTCTCTCTAACCCCCATGCCCTCTCTCTAACCCCCATGCCCTCTCTCTAACCCCCATGCCCTCTCTCTAACCCCCATGCCCTCTCTCTAACCCCCATGCCCTCTCTCTAACCCCCATGCCCTCTCTAACCCCCATGCCCTCTCTAACCCCCATGCCCTCTCTAACCCCCATGCCCTCTCTAACCCCCATGCCCTCTCTCTAACCCCCATGCCCTCTCTCTAACCCCCATGCCCTCTCTAACCCCCATGCCCTCTCTCTAACCCCCATGCCCTCTCTAACCCCCATGCCCTCTCTCTAACCCCCATGCCCTCTCTCTAACCCCCATGCCCTCTCTCTAACCCCCATGCCCTCTCTCTAACCCCCATGTCAGAGACGGTTCAGGAGGAAGGCTCCATTCCTTCCCCGATCACGCCCTCCTACTGGCTGAGGGTCAAGAGTGAGAGCCAATTGCTTCCTCCATCCCCCCTCTCCCTCCCCCTCCTCCTCGCCGATCTTCTCTGTATCGTTATCATCTTAATTTGCTCTTCTTCCGTCCGTCAATCATGTGGGTCTGGGAGCCAGGAGGGGGAAGGGAGGGTGGTGGGTGGAGGGAGGGCCTAGGGTTGGTGGTGGGGGGGGCGAGGGGAGGAGGGCGCAGGCATCTCTGGCTCTCTGTCTACCACCCAGCTTAGCTCCCTGCTGCACCTGTGGGAACCTGTGGGGCTCTGCTAATCTGTAAAACATGTCCAGCCAGGGGTGGGGGGAGAGAGGGCAGCTACAGCAGAATGCCTCGAGAGATAATTAGCCCGCTAACGGTCGCTGCATATGTCGCTGCATACGTGTTGGAAGAAGCCGTGCAAACGACTGCTGTGGGCAGGAGGCTGCTGGAGTGCGCGGCCCCACTCCAGACGGTGGAAGCCTGTTTGGGTTTGGCGTGAGGCGTGAGCTACCTGTGGTCCTGAAGCTGTTCCTCGGTCTGGAAGCGGGCCGTGCAGTTTGGACAGGAGAACAGCTTGAAGCCCCCATCGCCCTCTTCTGTTCCCCTCTGCTGAAAGCAGCCACAGCCACACAGGAAAGAACACATGGTAAAAAAAAAAGAAAGAAATGAAAGACGACCATTTCTGCGCTGAGAAAGCGTCTGGATAGTGAATGCTCTTGTTTTAGTGTGTGTGTATGCATGTATGTATAGAGAGAGAGCGAAAGAGAGAACCGTAGGAAGATATATATATATTCTTAATGTATGTCCAATGTGAATATCAGGCAATTAAGTGAGGTTTAGCACCGAGCTGCAGTTTGGGCGTTGGCCCACTGACCGTCACGCGAGCCCGGCGCCGTCGCTTGGCATCCTGCGCCTGCGAGTGGGTGAGGGCGTGTCTCTTGAGGGTGCCCGCCTGGGCGAAGCGCTTGCCACACACGGCGCAGGGGTAGGGCTTGGTGCCCATGTGGGTCAGGCTGTGGCGCAGCAGGTTGGGCGACGAGGCAAACGACTTGTTGCACACCTTCGCGACAAGATACGGAAGAAAAAACTAAAATAATGGCGACGCGGAGCACGTCAACAACTCGACGCGACAAAACTGCAGTCAAATGTTAATCTGGATACCGAGGTAACAGATACCCCGGGTCGATTCATAGCCCGAATTGGCCCCTTGGGGTGAATGCATGGAGCCAGCACTCACCTTGCATGTGAAGAGCTTCTCTCCGGTGTGGCTGAAGACGTGCGCGCGCAGAAAGACCCGGCGGGTGAAGGTCTTGCCGCAGTGGGGGCAGACGTGAGGCAGAGGGGTTCGGGCCCAGTCCTGGAGCAGCTTGGCGGGGGCGGGCAGGTTGCTGGGGTCCGGCGGAGGGGGCTGGCCGGGGGCCTCGCCCTCGGTCGCCAGCCTGTCCTCAGGCTCCTCGTTAGCGACGGATTTGGCGCTGTTGGCTTCTGGCGGGGCAGGGGGAAAGGACAGTGACACAATGAACAGTGACAAAAATGGACAGTGACAGAATGGACAGGACTGTTGAAGCTGGTAGCTGTGTTCAAAACTGCGGCCGTGAGAGTACTCCTCTAATAACTTCCCGACCACCTCAACGTTTTCAAATGACCTTTCAGTGTGTTCATGCTGAGAATCCTGATGGTGGGCGTGGTCCTCTTGGGCCGGGGCTGGCCCTGGGCCGCAGGGGAGGACGACAGCATCCTCTGCTGGGTGCTTTGGATCTTCACGGGGGTGGCGGCGGCGGCGGTCACGGTCACGCCTTCCCCCGTGTCCTGGGGCCTGGTGGGCGGTGCGGCCCGGTGCTGGCGGCGGTGGTAGAGGTACTGGGTGGTGTTCATGAAGCTCAGGCCACACTGGGAGCAGAGGTGCAGGGCCTTCTCCAGGCCGTGCTCCCGGGCGCGGTGGGCGGACAGCTCCTCCTCGGAGCCGCAGGCGTTCCCGCACTCGGCGCACAGCAAGGTGGGTGCCGGCACCGCGGCCAACGGCGCGTCCACGCCCTGGCCCTCGGCCCCGTTGCTCTGGATGCCGGACACCCCCTCGAAGTCGGCGATGGACTCTTCCACGACCTCCTCTTCCACGGGGGGGTTCTCCTGAACGGGAGCGGTCTGGTCCGGGGCCTCTTTGGTCCCGTCCCTGGACCGTTCCTCGCCGAGCTGGCGGTGCTGCTTGCGGTGGTAGAGGAAGAGGGTGGTGTTGAGGAAGCTCTCCCCGCACACGGTGCAGCGATGCAGCGCCTCCTCCAGGCCGTGCTGGGCCTTGCGGTGGGACACCAGCTCGGACACCAGGGCGAAGCAGGCGCCGCAGTCCACGCACAGCAGGCTGGAGGGGGGCTTGATTTTCTTGAGGGCCCCCCTCCTCCGGGGGGTGGAGTCGTCCTCTGGTTCCGGGTCTGGGGCGGCCGGGTCCTGGGGGGGAGCGGCGTCTGTCTGACCTGGGTTTTCTGGAGCTGGGAGCATGGCTTCGCTCTGCGTCGCTGTATTCTCAGTCGCGTCCATATTCTGTCCTTCCAAGTGTTCTTCCTCTGCGACAGGCTCACCTGTATTTTGTTGTTGGGTTTCGACTTCAGCCCCTTCCTCCGTGAGTCGCCGTTCACCGTCGGAGCCCTCGGGTTCTAAAGCTGTCCAGGGCTCCACGTTCCCCTCCGGAACCATCTCTGACCCAGATTGCGTCTCGAAGGGTTCCAGATCGGGTCCTGGGTCTTGATCGGGTTGGGTCTTGTCTTGCAGACAGAGCCCTTCCTTGCGATGCTTCTGCCACATGGGCAGAGCGTTGAAGAGAGCGTTACAGTCGCCACACTGGTAGAGGATCCGGGGCTGGTCGGAGAAAGAGGGCTTCCTGGGGCTCTCTGCGGCCTGGATGGAGGTACTGGACACAGGGTAGACCAGCGAGACGACCGACTGGGCCTGGTGTGCCGTGAGTGAAGCATCGGTCTGAGTTAAGAGCTCCTGCAGTTAGAGGAGAGAGGGAGGGAGGGAGGGAGGGAGGGAGGGAGGGAGGGAGGGAGGGAGGGAGGGAGGGAGGGAGGGAGGGAGGGAGGGAGGGAGGGAGGGAGGGAGGGAGGGAGGGAGGGAGGGAGGGAGGGAGGGAGGGAGGGGTAAAGAAAACCAAACACAAAACAAAAAACAAAACTGAGTTACATTTATTCATTTAGCAGACGCTTTTATCCAAAGCGACTCCCAAGAGAGAGCTATACAAAGTGCATAGGTCACTGATAATAACAACAAGATAGAGTTCCATGTGAATGCTGGCTGGTTATACCGTTTAACCTAGCTTTCACGAACAACCGGACAGAACCGTAAGCCAACACACTCCCCCCCCCCCCCCTCCCCGCCCCGGGTCTTACGGCATCCATCGGCAAGACGGTCTTCATAAAATGAACACTGTTTAATTGGGCTGACTCAAGTCATCCTGTAGTGCAGTGTTTGGCGGGCGAGCGCTGAGCGCTCTGTGTTCCTGGGGCTGGGGGGGCTGGAGGGGCTGGGGGGGCTGGAGGGGCTGGGGGGGCTGGAGGGGCTGGGGGGGCAGGGGGGTCAACGCGGGCAGCTGTATGTTCTTCTGGGGGAGGGTGGCAGACATACACATCACAGGCCCATCAGCCAGGGTTCAGGAGGTCCCTCCCTCTGGGGCGTGAGCTCTGCTCGCTGCTCCGCCCGTTTGGATGATAAAGGCAGAAATAAAAAGCTCACGGTCAAGGTTAATGCCGTTTTATTTCGGAAGCGGCTTGGTTTCGGGGGCGGCGTGTGTCACATGATAAGCGTTTCAGTGCCGTGTTCGCTGAAGAAGACTTAATGTAAAAAACTGAATAGGTCAGGGCTGTCCAACCTTGTTCCTGGAGTTGTTCCACTCCAACCCTGGTTGTAGGAAACATGATTCAGTTTGTCAGCCAACTAATTCTTCAAATGAAGTGTGCTGGATTATGGTTGGAATGAAAACCTACAAGAAGATGACTCCCCAGCAACACAGTGGGCGCCAACAAGGAACCGCAAAGGCTCCTGGGTACTAGCTTAGGCACGGGTGCATAGTAACAGTGTATATTACAGTAATTTGGCATCTTATTCACGCAATTAAATTGTTGAAACTGGCTCCATCATGTAGGTGGAATAATTGCAATACAGCCAATCAGGTGTCCAATGGTACAAAATGGGGTTATGAGAAAATAATGTTTCCCCGAATGTAGTAAGCAATGACAATGAGCATCCATTTCAATATTTCTTATAATAATTACTGGAACATAAAATGTTGATGCCTCACAAGCAGTCTACATTTATTTAAAAGCAAATGTAAATAAACTGGTGCTACAGACACTGTTGCCATCTAATTTAAAGAAAACCAATAAGCAGACCAGTGACCTCACACGGTGTCATGGAGACCAGTGACATCACACGGTGTCATGGAGACCAGTGACCCCACATGGTGTCATGGAGACCAGTGACCTCACACGGTGTCATGGAGACCAGTGACATCACACAGTGTCATAGAGACCAGTGACATCACACAGTGTCATGCGTCTCTACTAATGAGGTAACGGTTTCAAATAGACTCCAGTTCAGTAACTCCATGCTATTAAACACATATTCCACTACATTAAGTTAATGGACTTAATCACTGATTTTACTCTGGGAACTGTACTGGAAGAAGAAAAAGGAAGAAATACTACAACTTCACAAGTATATAAACATGTGATTAAATCAATCGAGGGAGCTCGCCATTCGAGCACGCAACACTTGTCTTCAATAGCGCTTGATCTTTGCAAAGTGTACTGAAATATGGCATATGCATAAACATGTGATTAAATCAATTGAAGAGCACACCATTTTAGCGTGCTCTGTCCCCCTTCAATAGCACTTGATCTTTTCGCTCTGGTGAAAAAGATTGCTAAATCATTTCGTACACATAATACACATAGTTTCTACGTCTGTGGGAATCCTCCATCTTTTCCCTTTTAGTGATAAAAAAGCTAAACTCCCAATTTCCTTTGAGCCCATTTCCCATAATTACAGTTGTGAGTGTCTGAATTGCTGTTCAGAGGATATGAGGGTGGGAAAGGTGATTCAGAGTATAAGAACATCCCAAATTCATTTGATACGTAAACAACTCGTGTTTTACAGCAACGTCGCCTTTTATGTTACAACGAAATCATCTGAATCCAGCTAATGAAGTCAGAGTGGCGGTAATGAGCCCTCTGATGACAGACAACAGCCACACTGCCACCAGGCTTTGATAGTGTTCCTCCAGCTGATCCATTTGTGAGGAGGCCAATGAGCGATCCATCAGGAAAACAGGGGTGGCACTGAGTGATACATCACTCTTACGCAAGCTCATCCCACTCAGCCCCCCCTTCCCTCATGCTCTAGCCCCCTCCTTTTCCATGGCAACTCAAGATGCAATCTGCCTGTCACTTGTGACACCCTGCTTTATGGCCCTGAGCTGCAAGTGAAGACAGTCGGAGTCTCTCTCTCTCTCTCTCTCTCTCTCTCTCTCTCTCTCTCTCTCTCTCTCTCTCCCTCTCTCCCTCTCTCCCTCTCTCCCTCTCTCCCTCTCTCCCTCTCTCCCTCTCTCCCTCTCTCCCTCTCCCTCTCTCCCTCTCTCCCTCTCTCCCTCTCTCCCTCCCTCCCTCCCTCCCTCCCTCCCTCCCTCCTCCTCCCCCTCCCTCCCTCCCTCCCTCCCTCCCTCCCTCCCTCCCTCCCTCCCTCCCCTCCCCTCCTCCCCCTCCCTCCCTCCCTCCCCTCCCCTCCCCTCCCCCCTCCCTCCTCCCCCTCCCTCCCCCTCCCCTCCTCCCCCTCCCTCCTCTCCCTCCCCTCCCCTCCCCGGTAAACGTCACTCACAGGCTGTGTATCTTGTTTCTGTAACCGCCAGGCTTATTGTAGCCGTCACAGGAACAAGGACGGCAGCACTCACAGACATGCCAAGGATGACTCAATGAGAGCTGAATATTTCTACTCATTACCGGATCTGCGACGCTACGGAGATGGAGACAGGATTCTTTCTAGAACTACGGATTAATGGAGCCGAACATCGTTCCTGTTGGAAAAAAAAAACAACCCCAAAGGGCTTCAGTGCCGAAAATCCATGGCATAATGGAAGATCTATTTCCCTTCTCTGAACTGAGTAGACTGTGGAACACGATGCATTGTGCAAGACAAGGCCACAAGGCTCCTTAATTCCCAAAGGACGTTTTTCAACCCAACAATGGAGACCCAATAGAAGTCACATGCACAGCAGAGCATGGACACTTAAAGCAGATACATTCACGCGCTACACTACCAGGGTATGCTTACCCAGCGCACCAATGCCAGCAACTCTGATCAACTTCAAGAGAAAGATGCATGTAAAGCACGGCCGACAGCCATATCACCAGATATGGCTGGGAGTCAGGTGGCTGAGCAGTTACAGCATCGGGCTAGTATTCTTAAGGTTGCCAGTTCGATTCCCGGCCGGTGCACATCACGTTGTGTCCTTGGGCAAGGCACCCTACTTGCCTCGGGGGAGAATGTCCTTGTACTTACTGTAAGTCGCTCTGGATAAGAGCGTCTGCTGAATGACTCAATGTAAATCACCAAAGACACTGAGTCAGGGGCGTAGCCAGAATAATATTTTTGGGGTAGGCCCCAAAAAATATGGATAGGCATCCCAGGCCTGTGCCTACCCAGGCCTACCCGTGGCTACGTCCCCCTGCACTGAGTTAGACCTCGACTGGAGCCAGAAGCTCACCCGGCATCAGGTCATTGTGACGTTACCTCTGTCTGAAGTGTAGGAAGTGACATCACTGCAGTTTCATCTGTGGCCACTGGGGGTGCCACCGCTTCTGCTGTGCAGGTCATCTGGTGAGTGAGCACCTCTTCCAGGGTGTTGAACTCCTGGTAGCAGGGGAAGCACATGTACACTGAAGAGCTGTCTGCGTCCATGGCGGCTGGGGAGAGAGAGAGACAGAGACAGAGACAGAGACAGAGACAGAGAGAGAGAGAGAGAGAGAGAGAGAGAGAGAGAGAGAGAGAGAGAGAGAGAGAGAGAGAGAGAGAGAGAGAGAGAGAAGGTGATAAGTTAGACCATAACAGGGGTTCTCAAACTTTTGGGGGGCTTTTCCTGATTTCTCTTATTTATATTCTGTAGGTATGTAAATGTAGTCATATTTTCATGATTTACTCTCCTGTTATACATTTTCCACTTTCTCTCACGTACCCCCTGTGCTACCTCAACGGACCCCACGCGCTCCCCCGGTGGAGAAACACTGCACGAGGATTAAACATCCTCAGTGCAACAGCGCGGGCCCACAAGGACCAGATTCATGACACACCACACAAGCATTAAAGTGCACAGGTCCTGGCATAGCAAAGAAATGTAGTCTTCTCTGACATTAGTATTAGCTTTACCTTAGATCAATAAATGACATCGTTAAACAAAAAACATACCATTTTTAGGAGAGACGGAGGGGGGGGGGGTCATTATGAAACAGGCTACATTTTATACAAGCAACAATACAATGTTTATGTTTGCTTTTTTTAAAGTAATGGTGAGTAGTTCTTAAAATGTTTGGGACCAACATAATTATTGCTGGACCCCACCACGGCTGGGCCCCAGAAAGCTTTCCCACCTTATGGGCGGCCCTGGTCACTACTGCCCTCTACTGACCAAAATATGCTAGGTGCAGTTACGTGCACGCACCACGAACAGACACTACCTGAAAGACCTATTTGAAATAACTGTTAGAGGGTGTTCAAATGTGACCGATCTACCAAGGCTGTCTGACAATCCATGTGTTGAGCTCCATAGACTACATCAAGGATAACGGCTTTAATTAGACACCTATGAGGCGCGTGATTAGCCTTTGGATATTTGCGTCTATCTCAGTCTGGCAACCAACCAACTTCACAGTCACCCAGCAGGTCTGATTCCCGCTGCAGTGAATAGACACTACGGGACAGCTTGATTGTTTACTGTAGGCGTCGTTAACATCAGTGGGCTGTGAAGCATAAAATACGTGTGTGGCTTCATGCTCTCAGGGCAGATTTTGAGTTATAAATCACTGGGTAAGTGTAACGTTATTACTGTACCAAACAATAATCCGAACTCGTTAGTTGTCTCGCTTGTAATTGTAATGATGACTTTTGTCAACTCTAGCTATATCACGCTGTAAATTCATGTGTTAAAAGAAGACACAGCTGTCAATAGATTTCTAAATGAAATTTAAAAACAAAAACAAATGTAAAAACATGAAGAAGTAGACTAGAACTATCAAATAATGTTATTTGATAGTGATCTAGCTCTGTACAAGCAACTACAAGGTCTCGGTTAGCAAAATGACCACGATGACAGCTTCAGCGCCAAAAAGAGATGGCGGATACGGTATCTGGTAGCAATCAAAGTTAGCCTCGATTGCTAACCAAGCAAGCTAATGCTAACGTCGTAAGCTGGTTAGCCGCTAAAGTATTAACATTCCTATCATATACATGTTTTATGTTCAGTGTAAAGTAGCTTGCCAGCCAGCTAACTTCACTCCACCACTAGTCAGCTGACAGTCGCTCTTCCAAGTGTATTTTCCTCTTCTTTGCTGAAAGAAGCAACCGAAGAAGAAGGGTGGCGTTTCGCTTCTTCGGTGGTGTAATGGCGTCCGTCTGTTCAATGTAAACGTTGAATGTCTCCCCCCGTTGAGACTCCACAATATATATCTGTACCAAAAACCCTATCATGTGTGTAAAAGTGACACTAGTGGTATGACAAATTAAAGTTATATAGTTACTCACCGAACTAATATGCTGTACAGCGTATCTTCCCAGGAATATGTTCCTTTGAGGGAAACAGTTTTTTTAACACGCTAACAAGGCTCTATCCGATAGGCTGAGCTACTGCGCCAAACACCAATAGCATTCGTCTACACAAAATAGCCCACTTGACGTCTGCACTGTGCACCGTCCCCAAATTGGTCAACACTGTACAGCCACACCGGCTTGATGTTTGTTGTCCTTCGGTTTAATGCATCAATGTAATATGGTTAATTAATTTGGGTATAACGCTTATCCAAGGTAAGTCACTGTTTATATCAAATAAGGAGCCCATTACTTAACTTCTTTTTTTCTTTTTTTCCAGATGAAAAACTGATGGTTGTGACAAACATTTGGTAAAATTGTGACAACTTCTTTCCCATCGGGATAATGCAACTTATATAGCCCAAGACCTTTAACAGTAACTACTTTTCATAGCAAATTGTAGCCGGAGAGAGTTAGGCTTGCGAAGTGACATGCATTACCTCAGAAGTTTTTAATTACACATTGAGGATTAATCCCAAAGCAATTAAACTACACTTATACATGGGCCTAATTTTTTTTTTTTATGGCTTAACCCACCCATTCTCCATCACAATTCTATAACTCTAAGGTTAGTGGAAGTACCTGGTCCTACTCAACTTATTTCCTTGAATTACAGTTTGCACTCTTAATTCCCTCCTCAGTGATTGAGAAGAGGAACAGCTATCTAAAGGGGACAGGGGATAATATCATTGAACCTGAGTCCAAATGGTATTAAAGAGTGAGCCGGGCAAACAGCCAGGGGGTCCGGGGCCCATCAGTCTCCACTGAAACTATGTAGGGTGTTCCGTGAACTGTAGAATAACATTATTCAACCTTGACACATCCTATCAGTGAAGTTGAGGACATTGCAGATAAGTGCTTTGCAATGAAGAATGTGAAGTGGATTCCTGGGGGCAGAATGCCCCTGCTTGCAATGCAGTGTGCATTGGACGTTGGAAATGGCTCCCCTTTACACACATCTACTTCTCTCCCCTTAGACCCCCAGCCCTTTCCAGGTCTCTCTCACTTTCTTAGTCTCTCCACGTCTCTCGTCCTACTTCCTGTTCTTTCCCGTATTCCTCTTCTCTCTTGGTCCAGCCTCCCTACTCTCTCTCTCTCATGATCGTTAACCACTCTCAAATCTCGTGCCACGAAGCTGAGGTATACGGCGGTTAAACCCAGCACCCACTCTATACTCGGGTGAAGCTGGACCTGAGAGGTGGACTAAAGCTGCGGGCAGCAGCAGTTCTGTAAGAGTCTATAAATAGTTTCTATTGAACACGGGAGAAAAGAGTAAAAGGAGAAAGTGAACACAGACATCCGGAGACATCGTTAAATCCTGCCCTCCCCTGACCCCGGAGAGCTGGGGAATGGTGTCTTATGGAGGAGCTTGGATTGGAATTCTTCAGAGTGTTCAGGCGTAGAAGACCTCTGTTCCATTCTTAACTGAGAATGGAGACATGGGCGTCGTGCTCGTGCCCAGACCTTGTGGAGCAATGACAAACAATGACCCAGGTCACTGATTCATTTCAGCATGACTCAAATCAGTTACATGCCCAAATCTCCTTTTCCCAAACAGCGTTCCCTCCCGTTACAGGTCTGTAAACCACAGTCATGAGAGACAGGAAGATTGCACATCTCTTCTTCTTCTTGGGAGGGATGTCACTCATTGGACATTCTACAGATGAATGGGAGTCAGATGGCTGAGCGGTTAGGGAATCAGACAACTAATCGACAGCAACGAAGGTTGCCGGTTTGATTCCAGGCTGTGCAAAATGATGTGTCCTTGGGCAAGGCACTTCACCCTAATCGTCTTGGAGGAATGTCCCCGTACTTACTGTAAGTCGCTCTGGATAAGAGCGTCTGCTAAATGACTAAATGTAAATTTGTTAATTTCCAATGAAATACTACTAACCAGAGAGCCCTTGTGGCATATTCTGGCTTGCTCTGATGTCACCTGACTTGTGACTACACTGCTCTCACGCCATTAATGTGTAACATCCTCTGTAGGCTTGCTAAAACACGCTCGCCAAAACTAAAAAGTCTCCATTAGGGAGATGTTGGGAAGTAGCTCTTCATCCTGTCTGTCATCATGGTTCCTGTCTCCACCACAGTTGGGCCCACACAAGCGATTTCAAGACACCCGTGTTGGTGAGACACACTAGAAACGGGAGCAGTTTCATATCTTTATTAATGAGTTTAATTATTTATACCAACAAACAAAAACACAGTCTCTCTCCCTCCGTCCCTCTCTCTCTCTCCATCATCCCCTCCTTTCACAACCCTTCCATTTCGCAACAAAGATCCTCCGGTAGGATGATGAAGGAGCAGGACCCCAAACAAATTCAAACCAATGTATGACAGAAAATAGGTTGTTTTTTTTTTTTATACAGAAAGTAATAAGAGAGTCATCTCTTCATATCAGGGAAACATAATGGGTGACAGGAGTTCTGCGAAATGTATCCACACTCCCGAACAGCACACACGCACACACACACATTCTGAAAGGTCGCTCTCAATAGGTCATTCATAGATTTGTGTCAGCACACACAAGAAACTGAACAGGTTTGCCCCACTACAGTCGTACTAAAAAGACTAAAAGAAAACAGGGGTCATTGAGATGCAGGGGATGGTAAAGGTTGTGGGGCAGGGTACAACCCGCCCAGAGACAGCAGTATTAGCAGCCCACCTTGAGGCCTTCTGCTCCTCGACCATGGGTAAAGGGGCCCAACACCGTTACCATTGACCCACAGTCGTGACTTTCCCTTCACATTTAAAACGGCAAACCTGTAGCTCCACTTACTGGCTAGCATGTGTACCTGCAAAAAAAAAAAATGAACATAAAAATACTAGATCCGTGCTAGGAAATGCTCTGACGCTAAGATCAAAGTACAGTATCTTGGATGTCAGGACATGTGACTTTTGTTAAAATTCTTACAAAACAAACCTTTCAACTTGCAACCCTTTCTCCCCCCTTTGATAAATCATTTTAAGGAAGAAAAAAAAAAAATACAATAAATAAAACGATAATGACAATATTTATGAGGGGGGTGAGGGGAAAGGCGACGAGAGAGAAATGAAGGGAGAGAGACTAACGAGAGAAACATTTTGTTCTGTTTTCCCCCCCCTGAACCAGGGACTGAAATGAAATCGTATTTACAGAAGGAGACTCAAGAGGGAGCTTGGTCGCTGCTATGCCAGCTCGACTCGACTAGAGAAGAAACAAAAAAAAATAAAGAAATTACAAGTACAACAATATAATAACAATAATAACAAAACAAAAATAACAAAATAAAATAAAAGGTAGTTGATATTTACAGTTTAGCGGTGAGAGGAAGGAAGGAAGGACATAGCAGGGGGTGGTGGCAGAGGTAGGAGGGGAGGAATGGAAGGAGAGGAGACTCCACAAGTGGTTGGGCAATATTTTGATTTCTTCCCCCCCCCCCCCAAAAAAAGGTGTTCTGATTCCAGCTATCGTTGTGGTGGACACATTGGGCAAGCAGGAAGTACAGGTGTGCTCTAACATGCATGTCCGAGTGGCGGGTGAATGAGTGACTGATGCTACTGGCAGGGTCTCTGGGAGGCAGGCCCACAGGCGCCCCCGTCTGGTGGGGTGAGGACCAGCACTCAGGGTGACAGGTACTGAGGCAGAGGGCCGTGTGGGGGAGAACGTGGGGCATGTCGTACACACGCGCCGGTGTCACGCTTACGCCACAAGACACACAAACACAGACGTGATGACAAACTGGTGGTTTTGGACTCTACATGCGGTGAAATTGTGCGTTGAGACTATAGACGGGGAAAAATATAAAACTGGGAGTGTCAAATTGTCTTTCGACCAAAGACTGGCCCAACTCAGTCATGGCATTTAGGAGAAAACCCCAGACGCACGCGTGTGCCTCTAAATGGGCCGTTTGTTAATCTGCAAGGGCGACAGCAGATACAAAATGTAGGGCTTTGGACGGGGTACAAGAACGGCCTCTACTGTCGAATTGAATGAGCTCTGCTCCAGTCAGTTGAATGAGCTCTGCTCCAGTCAGTTGAATGAGCTCTGCTCCAGTCAGTTGCACGCAGGTTCTGTGGCTTGAGGACAGCACCCACAGGTGAGCAACCTGTGGGTGCTGTCCTCAAACCACATAACCTGACCCACTCAGCTTCTGCTACCATGCTTTTGGAGCTCAACAGTATCTATTGACTCAGGTAAAAAAAGAAAACAATCTTCCCAGCTAAAGAGACTGGAGCTAAGACGTACAGGAACTACATTTGGATAATCCCATTCCTAGATAGTCTCCTCTTGTTCAAATAAAATACATTTAAGACTTAAAAGTCCACAGAGACAGAGGCTCCCATTCCTTAACTGCAATGGACTTGGATGGGTTGTCACCCAACTGTGGAAAAAAGCGTATAAAATCTCACTTCATCTAAAATGCAGCCGAGAAAAAAATCAAAAAGGGAAAAGCCTAATGACCTCGCCGCTGCAATTTGGTATCCGATAAAACAGATAAAAACATGGGTTTCCTTTCCACCATCAGACAGAGAACCCTGTCAGAGAACAAATAGGGGTTCTAGGAGGTTCCAGGGGGTTTCTACAGTCCTCTCCAAGAGTCTTGTAGATGTTCTACAAAAAAAGGAAGATTGTCGATATCTGTCATAGAAAGTAACCTGACAGACTTCCCCCGGCCCAGAATCTCTGGCCACAACACCAGCTCTAATGAAAACAAAGCAGGGATTGAATAAATAAAACATTACAATTTGAGAGAAAAAAAGAAAAGAAAAGTATAATCTATTAGCAGAGATTTATAATACAATGTTCCCCCGAGGGTTTGATCTGCCAAAGAAATATGAACTTTGCTGTCATACACAACTGCCTCAATCAGCACTGTTGTCGTCTTAGGGTCAGGTTCACTAAGCTGGTGTGTTGAATGAGCAGATGAACACATACCTTGGGCTTACTTATTAATGAACCCTATTTAATGAACCCCACTGTGAACATCAGAACTAGCCCACCCTCCTAGGGACACAGACAGATAAGCACTAGAACCTTGTTTACACCCAAACCTGTTAAATAACCTGGGGGAAATGACTGTTTCGGTGAGTGTGTGTGGACATGAGTCGTAATAGGAAGTTTGGAGCCAGAAGGGAGCTAGGAGAAGGGGGAACTGAAGAATGGGTGTTCAGGTGCTGTTGTTGATGGATCCAGGGGCTGAGCTAGGCTGGGCAGGACTGTCTGAAACGCTGCCCTCTGTTGGAAAAAAGGGGTACAGCATTAAAAGGTAGAAAAAGGAGAAGGACCCTATTGTATAAACCCTGTTTGTCATGTAGTGCAAGCTAACAAGGCCCTCTCAGAGTTTAGCCACACAGACAGCTCGGTGTCAGTGGAATGTCAATTACACATTTCTGGACAGTAACACTACTTTTCCAATGTCACCTATTCACCTGTTAGTCTGAAGATATGTATCATATAGAATTTGCCTTTACACAATTATAGAGTACTCTGTGGTACTACTGTGATTATCATACGTGAGTAACAGCTTGTGATAGGTGGTGTGTGTGTGTGTGTGGGGGCAAACTGCCTACCATGTGAGGCAGGTGATGTCTGAGCGCGAGCGTGAGGAGGAATGAGTGTGGAGTTCAGCTGGGGCTGGATAGACAGCTCTGGAGAGACAGACACAAAACCCCACGATTAGATCCATCAAGGAAATAGAACCTAACACCAGACAACATACAAATGGAGAGAGACAGGTAGAGAGAGAAACAGGTAGAGACAGACAGGTAGAGAGAGACAGACAGGTAGAGAGAGACAGACAGGTAGAGAGAGAGCCAGAGACAGACAAGTACAGAAAGAGACAGGTAGAGAGACAGACAGACAGGTAGAGAGACAGACAGACAGGTAGAGAGAGAGACAGACAGGTAGAGAGAGCCAGAGACAGACAGGTAGAGAGAGAGAGACAGACAGGTAGAGAGAAATGGAGAGCGGTAGAGAGCAGGAAAAACAGAGCAAGAGAGAGAGAGTGAGTGAGATTGAGACAGAGACAGAAAGAGAGGGAGAGAGAAAGAGACAGAGAGAGGGGAGTCTCACCAACAGGGCTGAAGTTGAAGAGCAGGGGCAGGTCTCGGCCGCTGGGCAGGCGGGCGCTGGGCTGGCGCAGTTCGTCGAAGAAGGCGTGGGCGCAGGCCTCCAGCGGGGACAGCCTCGTCACGGGCGTGTACTCCAGCAGGCGAGAGCACAGGGAGATGGCCTCTGCGGGCGTGCGGGGCTTAAACACCTGAGAGGGAGGAGAGAGAGGGGAGGCCGTGTTCAGGTCCAGTTGGCGGTGAACTGAGGTTGGGAAAACGGCGACGGGCGCTACCCGAGCATCTTCGACGAAAAAACACCCTCTTTTGAAACCTCCTCCCACCAGACCGTCCAGTCAGACAGGGAACGTACCTTTGTCCAGGGGTGTGCTTTGATCTGTGGGAATTTAAACTCTGTGTAGTTGGGGTTCATCTCTCGGATCTGCTCTCTGGTGGGAGTTCCCAGAACCTGGAGGGGAAAGCACACGGACGGGGCTGGTTGATCTCGGAATCGCCATCGCCGTGGCAACCTGACCCATACAGCGCCATCCTTCCGTCTCCACCTCTCCCCCCCCCCCCTCACCTTGATGATCTCCACTAGCTGGTCCACGCCGCTGTCTCCGGGAAAGATGGGCTGGCCCAGCAGCAGCTCTGCCAGCACGCAGCCCGCTGACCAGATGTCGATGTTGGACGTGTAGTCGGTGGCCCCGAAGATGAGCTCCGGGGCGCGGTAGTACCGCGAGCAGATATAGGACACGTTGGGCTCCCCTCGAACAAGCTGCTTCGCACTGACAACCAGAAGGAAGAGAGAGGGGTGGGAGAGAGACAGTCAACAGGCTGGAGATACACCATACATAGTGA
Source organism: Hypomesus nipponensis (assembly GCF_054491055.1). Taxonomy (NCBI): domain Eukaryota; kingdom Metazoa; phylum Chordata; class Actinopteri; order Osmeriformes; family Osmeridae; genus Hypomesus; species Hypomesus nipponensis. The sequence continues at coordinate 20,115,256 of NC_140362.1, forward strand.
CACACACACACAGAGACAGACGCAGAGAGACAGCGGAGAGAGGCGGAGACGGAGACGGGGCTCTAACCTGCCAAAGTCACAGAGTTTGAGGATGGCTGTTTCGGGGTCCACCAGCAGGTTCTGAGGCTTGATGTCTCGGTGACACACGCCCTGGGAATGGATATAGGCCAGGCTGCGGAACAGCTGGTACATGTACACCTGTGTGGGGGGGGGGGGGGGGGGGGGGGGGAGAGAGACAGACAGAGACACAGAGAGAGAGAGGGTTTAATATAGCATGGCAATGTACTGTTGCTGAATACACAGCCCAAGATCGTGGAAAGGACACAAGGCTGTTTGAAAAGGAAGTATCTCAAGATGAGGATGAGTTGGATGGAGAGCGAACAGAGGGAGGGGTGAGGCGGTGCTGGGCAGAGCGTGTGTAATCAGTATGCGTCTTCACAACGCGGGAAGAGAGGGTAGGGGTGGGCCGGGGAAATGAGCCATGAGACACGGCTAATGTCCTCTCTGCTGATGTGGGGAAAGAGCTCGCGCACGCGCACACACACACACACACACACACACAGTGGCCTATTAGACAGTCAACCAGGCATGCTGCAAACAAACACCATCTATCTTAAAACGTTTTTTTTTTTAAAGAATAGTGTATATATAATAATAATAAGACGACATAATAATAATAATCCTATATTTATCCAAATAAAAAACATTTCTGAATGTTGACCAATCACACAACTTAACCAAACATGAAGCCAGTCGGAGGCCCTTGCAAAACCTCAAGACTTGATTATTAAAGCTGGATGTTCCATGTCACCTTGATGGCACTTTCGACTGTTTCAGACAGTAAAACGACTCAGCGGCACCATGGATGATCAGGTCCCTCTCAGGCTCCCTCACACAGAGGGGCTCAAACCAGCTTAGGGCTCAAAGGAAATCCAGACTTCAGTACGAGACAGACAACGTCGGGAGAGAGAGAAAGAAAGAGGGGGAGGAACAGAACCAAACCAACAGGAGACGGTAGAAGAGCAGAGTGGAGAAGGCTGAGGCGTTTGCCTCCCAGCCATGCAGAGCAGACCAGCCAGAGCAAGCAGGCTGGGCTCCCTAATCACTTAAGTAGAACTAGGTAGGAAGAGGCTTTGGCAGCATAAAGAACTGCAGGGGTAGAGAGACAAAAGTATGTGTGTGTAAAAGAAAGAGAGAGTGTTTTTGTAGCGACACAGATACACTGGAGAGGCAGGATCAACTGAAGGAGGGAAAAACTGAAAGGATTTTCGATAATTGAAAGAAGGGTGAAGTGTGGGGAGGTGGTGTGTCTTATCCCAGAAGGATAAGAAGTATGAGTGTGGAAGACAGGAAGTGTGTAGAAGGTTAGAAGACTGGGGCGGGCGGGGCGATAGTTATTGGGAAAGTTGGAGTGTTCACCTTGACGTAGATGATGGGGATAGTGGTCTTGGCCTTGTTGAAGTGCCGGGCCACCCTGTACACAGTCTCTGGGACAAAGTCCAGAACCAGGTTGAGGTACACTTCGTCCTTCTGGAGGGGGGGAGGGGGAGGGGGAGAAGGCAAGGAGACAAGTTAGACACACCACAGGTTGAAACCAAAACACCCAACCAGCAACCTTCTAACTGAAGGCATTTAACCTTAAGTCAACGTGAGAAACATGCATATACAAGCAAATGACCCTCAGGGCAGCGAGGAGTCATGGAGGTGCGGTGGGGGTCTTTTGGAAAACTAGTTTCTGGGATATTTTTTTTCTTAAGTAAGAGGACGCAAACCTTTTCTCCGCTGGAATAGAAGAAGTAGCGTAGCCTCACGATATTGCAGTGGTCCAATTTCCTCATGATCTGTAGTTCTCGGTTCTACGGAAGGTGAAAGAGAGGTGACGGTTAGGAGAGGGAGGAAGAAAGCAAACCACACACGGCTTGCATCTCTACATTACTTCTGGTGGTTTCTGCAGAAAGAAGGAAGGAGAGAAAGGACAAAGAAAGAAAGGAAAAATGAGGAAGAAAGAATGGAGAGAAAGGGAGGAGAGGAAGACAGGACACCGTCCAGTGGTTGCATGGTGTGTGGAGCGTTTACCTTGAACCGTTTGTCTTGCAGGACCTTCTTAATGGCCACCATCTCCTGGCTGTCGATTAGACGAGCCTGATACACCACGCCAAAGGAACCGTTCCCGATCACCTTGATGTCCGTGTAGGACACTTCCTGTGGGCGGTCTGGCCCCTGGCCAGGCGTGGCCACCACTGTCGTGACCTTGCCGCTGTCTCCTAGGTGACAGAAAGACACTTCGGTTGGGTTTGAGCGGGTAACAAAAACTCCACAAACTTCTGGTGATAGGCCAGAAACACAGCTCATTCGTATGGGGGGCAAACAGTGTGTCCCTCTCTCTAGGATGCTCCAGAAACAAACACGTCTGGATTTCATGCGGGGAAACGCCGCCAGAACCTCCCGCATCATCCTTACAACATCTCCCCCCGGGGAGAAGGGGGCAGAGTCTAGACAACAAGGCAGCCCTTCTTCTCTTAGCACCCGTGACCTCCGTGGCCGTTTCCCCACGTGGACGCATCCTCCCACCGGCTGATATGAAGCTCCTGCTCCCCCTGTCCCTGGAGGCCTGTTCGTCTGCCCTACGCATCCCCATCACAACCCTGCCTGCACCTCTCCACCGTCAACCCTCACTGCAACCAAGCCTTTCAAGCGAGACCGGAGGAGGTCGTTACTGCTGATCTCACACGATTGGTTGGATGATTAGGGAGGACTCTGCCACTGGAGAGAAAAGGTAGCGTAGTGATCTTAAATTGAGTCGTTACCATCAAGAGGGGGGGGGGGGGGGGGTGAGGAAGAGGTGGGTTGTCTAGTGGGTGGGCTAGGAACAGGCCCACTGCCTGTCTTGTGGACACAAACCCAGTCAGATCTCCAGGGATTCTTCCAGGCGGTGACAGCTCTGGTTAGTGTCAAATCGTAGTTCGACACATAGGGCGTTGGCTAGCTGAAAATGGATGTGTTGGTGTGCGTGTGTGTGTGTGTGTGTAAACTGAGGGACACACCAGCACCACAAGCCCTGAGATTTTAGAGGGAGGGAATGGCGCAAAGGAGAGTCTTGTTGCCAAGTGACTTGTCAGAGCCTGTGATAACATTGTGTGGACAGCAGCACGCCCAGTACCCTGATTCCTGCAGTCGAACCATCACTTTGCCTGTCTCTACACGACCGGCCTCTCTTGGACGCGGTAAGGCCCCCCCCTTACTCTTCTGCAGACTCTGCTTCTCACTTATGACGTGTCTGGGTCTCTGACTGGAGGTTACTGACTCTAGCCTAGTCACAACCTCATTTGGACAGCTTTCCTATAATAATAATAATAATAAAAAAACGATTCAAATTTCCTTGCAAAGAGAATAGTCATTCATATTTGGCTTGTGTATTTTATAGATTTACATGACTTGATATTATATTTTGACACTAGTCAGGCCTAAGTGAAATACATAGATCACCAAACTGTAGAGTGAGAATGGTTACATTTCCCCCCCAAATAAAAAGGCATTGATGCCTGAATGCAAAGAGGCAGGCTGAACATTATGGAGATGCTTTGGACACACATGCTGAGGATCAAATCCATTCTGTGGATCAAATCCCTTCTGAAGCCACTTTGCTTCAGGAGAATCCTACCCTACAGAGCAGTACCTGTGATCCGTGGTCTCCTGAACCTCTACACCTGTGATCTGTGGTCTCCTGAACCTCTACACCTGTGATCTGTGGTCTCCTGAACCTCTACACCTGTAATCTGTGATCTCCTGAACCTCTACACCTGTGGTCTCCTGAACCTCTACACCTGTGATCTGTGGTCTCCTGAACCTCCATCTCACTCACACAAACACTGGACTTCTTTTCAAAAAAGGTGCCGTCTAAGGAGAGAGAATTCAATATGGAGCAGATAAACATCCAGCAACAATGAGCCATTCGACCAGCTGCCAGTAACAAGCTTTGGTTCCTGAGGTGGTCGACGGATGGGTGATGAGGAGCAGGGAGGCAGGCGAGGACGAGCAAATGATTTCCAGAAAACTCTTTAGAACAAATTAACTATACACTCATGTCTAAATATAAAATGCCACCACACTTATTATCCACTTCAATATTAGTACTTGGATGGTCGGGTATTTCTCTACACTAACATAGAATCATTCGCAAAACATCTAGGGTGTATTGGTAGGTGATGTGCAGTCTGTATGAAAACCGAGGAAAACAACCGTTAAGTCCAGTTCTTAATACCCACAAACACACTGCTCTGTACGCCATCAGACACCAATAACCACATAACCAAATCATCTTTGCACTAACAGGGCAATACGGTATGAAGAGACCCAGGCCGAGTGGTACATGTGACACACACACACACACACACACACACACACACACACACACACACACACACACACACACACACACACACGAAGCGCTTTGCTTGTCAATACGTGAGGTCATCCGACAGGGGCAGCAACGCCTTTGTTTGGGTTTCTGTTACCTCTGGACACCTCCGTGAGGAACAAGGCTTTTATCAGGGGCACACCCTGGTGGGAACACTGGTCGAGACAAACCAAACGCACAAACGAACACATCTGAGGCCCAACGCAATACACACCCTGCAGACTGGCTTGCCCTGCTCTCCACTCATCAGTAATTCACTTTATACCTTTTTTTTTTTTTTTGGGTTGAGTGTTTCATTCAAGTGCCTTTGCTATTCTTTCTAACCATGTAATTCTCTCTGCTTAAACCTCTTTACACTTGCACTTCAACACCAACCCAGTGAGTCTTCCTCTCCGGCTGAACTCTTAACATCGCAGTATGAACCGCGATGACCCCTCCCCCCCCCGCGCCGGGTCGCCTACCCTTCAGAGTAGCATACGGATGACAGGCTAGGTAACAGTGCGTGATGTTGTTGGTTCTCACCTTGGTTCAGAATCACACTGTGATTACCATGCAAAGCCATTTTCCATGGCATCTGGGTCACCTAGTGCCATGCTTTTTATTTGTCTGCATACCACCTACCATGTTAGACATGAACATTGTGCTGCAATGTTCCATCTGAAGCCCCCCCCACCCCACCTCAAAGTGTGACCTTGTCAACACCTCCTCTTTGCCTACCCAAAGATATTCTTCCAACTGCAGCCTCTGCTTAACCAAGCTACCAGTCAGCATACTGTAAATAAATGTTGGCACACCAATTGAACCTTTGGAAGAATCCTTAACACTTAGAAATTAGTGGACGAGAAACCAGAACAATGAGGATTAATTGTAGGCCTGTTTAGTCCATTTAAACATGTATCAGCTAAATGCATCACATCTTCGAGACATGACTTGATGTACTTGATCAATATCTGATCAGTATCTAATCAGAGAACTGGTCATCGGGAATGTCAGTGGTTGTATTTGTTTGGAAAATAACCATATGTTGTAAATTCAGTCGTGACCACCTTACATGCTACTTGACTGATATAGCCAACTAACTTGTTTTGTTAATAAACATTACTAAATTGGCTTACTAAGGGTTGAGGAGTCGGATGCGTTAGTTATTGTTTAAATAGCCTGGCAAATAGGTCTCGTTCACGAGACAGCTAACAAACAGTGGAAAATCCGCAAGTGCTGCCATTTTTATAATCTGCATATAGTAAACTCCAGGATATCTAATTAGTTAGCTAACGTTAGTTATCCGAATAGAACTATAATGTTGACCCAGTTTGACTAGCATTGCCTACGCTGCTGGCTAACGTGTTAGCAGTTCATAATGGCAGTCAGGACAGATTGCTAGTTAGCAGATAGCAGCTACAGACTAAATTTGAAGGCGACGTTCACAACGTTCTCGGTGGAGAAATAGTTAGCAGCGACTAATAGTTAGTTTACACATTAGACAACCAACCATTGGTAACATTTGCTATGGAAGATGTTACTGTATTTGACCAACTAACTAACGTTTCTTCGCTGCACATTATATTATGTAGGCTAGCTTGGTAGCAAGCAGAAAAAACGACTTTAGCTAGTTGATGGTTAGCGACCGACCAGCTAGCACAGTAGCGTGTTTAACGCTAGCTACACAATTTCATTGGGCTCAATCGACAGCCAATTTTCCGCAGTAGGAAAAAAAAGCCCTAGATGCTTTACTGATAAACGAGTTGTTACACGTAACGAGACACTATATCCAACGTAAGCCCTTGACTCCACTGTCTTAGTTTTAAAAACCTGCTACCCTGGTTAGCTTCAAAAACGAGAGCCTAGTTGTTGACTAGCTAACACTTGTTAGCTACCTGGCTAGCTCGAAATACATTTTTCTAATGACGTTTGTAACATTTTAAAGTGTAATGTCTTGACGGTCCAAAAAGTGACTGTTATGTTAAAACATATAAACTCACTGGTTAGTTTTAAATTTCCGAAGCCCGTCGAGCTGTTCCCACTGGCCTGTGAAGCCCCGGGTTTTCCTGCGGAGCTCCCACCAGCAACAGCCGATCCGGCAGCTGCTGCAGCGGCTCCTGGAGCCCCCGGAGGCTCAGCGAATGAGCTGGTCCTGGGCCGCCCGCTGCCACTCATACTTGTGTGCGCTAAAGCCGGGGCAGGGGGGGAAGGTTGGCGCGATATAGAGCCAAGCAGGCACAGACTTTATATATATACTATCAAAAAATCGTTATAAAATACACCGCATTGGTCGCGTATCGTTTAGGCTACCTCGTACGTCTCCCCCTTTCTTCTTCACTTGGAACACTGTTGGTGGGGGACTGAGGACCTGACGCACAGGAGCGTCACATTGCAAGGATTTGTGGGTAATGGCGTTTTTAGTATTGGTTTCACGCGCCAACATTAACTTGTCATGTTGATATACAAAGTTACATGCATAGTAATCAGTATAAATTTGGGAAATGCTAGTGGGTTCATGAATATAATTTGTGTCATTCCGTTGGGGGGGAAAAACACATTATATTTATATATTTGAAAACATTATAGGCCTACCAGAGGATCAAGACCGTTTTATTTTTTTCTAAAATAATGATAATAATTTGTAAATGGCTTTAATGTAGCTTGAAAAACGTAAATAGAAATGTAAAACATACAAAAGTAGTGAATTAACGACCAAAAGAGCAAACTATGTATAATCTAAAAAAGCGCCGGTCCGATGAGTGACAGAGAAATCACCCAATAGCTGCTGGATATAGTCACAGGGCCCGGGAACAAGGCGGGACGGCATATCACAACGGAGACCGAGCCAGTGACAAACGGTGGATTTCGTGCATTGAAATGTGTCTTTAACAAAACGTCCGTAGAAATGAAATTCTTGAGTCTTAACCGGCGCGGAACTAGGACGGATAGGATACGGAAAATGCATCGCTATGTTCGAGAGGCACAGTGACGAGCGCACGAGGTATCGTCCAACGACAGTAAATGAGAGGTATGTTTTTTAAACGGGAGGGGAAGGAAGGGCCTGTAGACGCTACCGGAGACCTGCGGGAAAAAGTGGGTAGCGCCGCCTGACGACCGCCTTGAACTGGGGAGCCACAGTCAGGATACAGCGGTGCCTCTGAACAGGTCTAGAATATCGGGGATAGCGCCGCCAACAGCTCGCCATGTGATAACACATGTAGGAAAGGACGTAATGAAATTCTTGCAGACATTATTATTTAGTATGAACCGTTGTATTGCGTTTGCATATTCATTCAAATATCGAAATGCCTTAGATGTTGAAAATGATCACCGCATGACAGAAGTACTGATCTACGCTCAGTGCTGTACATATTTAATGTAAAATCAATAATACGAATATTGTTTCTCCGTTCACAGGTTTCCAGTTATGTTGCTATAGTGTTGCCGAGAGCCAGGAATACTCAGAGGAAAAACACCAAAACACCGCAGTAGCATATACGTTTTTCAAACCAACGCTTGGGCAGAATAGTAATACTTGCACACACTTCACCTGTACAGAGGTGACAGTCCGTCAGCAGTGATCATGGCTGACCAACAGGAGGCGCTAGATGGGATGTACGTGGAGCACCAGTACATGTGCAGTGAGTGCCATCAGCTTTTCAACACCCTGGAGGAGGTATTGGTGCATCAGCAGATCCATACTGGGGTAGAGGGGGAAGAGGCAGAGGAAATGGCCATACAGGGCCTCTCTGAGGAGGGGGAGAGCCAGTACCAGTGCCTGGAGTGTGGCGCCCTCCTTAGGAACCCAGAGGAACTGCTGTTGCATCAGGAGATGCACATGAGAGAGGCCGGGATGGAGACAGAACACCATGGTAAGAAGCGGAGATCAATGTGGGTGTATGCGTGGGGGGTCTTGGAATGAGAGAACTACAAGTTAGCATTGGCATTGCATTTCATATCCTTTGCCATATCCTCATATCCTTTTTTTTTTTTTAAGTGTGGAAGAGGCTTGACAATCACCAGGCTACATATTCATGTGTCTCTGTCTGTCTTGTGTGAATCAGAACTGTGTGAGGTGTTGGAGACGGACGAAGTGGGCGGTGATGCCCAGGTGACAGGCCCGGTCCAGTACCAGTGTCTGGACTGCCTGGCGCTGTTTGACTCGCCCGAGGTGTGGCTGGAACACAGGCAGACCCACAGCAGAAGTAGCACCCACAGCAACACGGTCACTGTGAGTTCTCCTTTCAACCAAGGAATGGAAGAGCCTTTGTTGACTCTAGGAGCAATCAAGGGACATGGGAGGGGAGTTTAGTTAACTTGATGTTCCATGAGAGCATGGAAGTAGCTTCGTGTTGGTTTCAGATCATGTTTTTTTTCTGTGGTGTCCACTTACAAATTGCTAATGCAGATCTGTTACAGAGAAGATTCAGTGAGGTGTTTGTCAGGTCTTGTGACTAACATCTACTCTTCTGTCTCTCTCTCTCTCTCTCTCTCTCTCTCTCTCTCTCTCTCTCTTTCTCTCTCTCTGTCTGTCTGTCTCTCTCTATGTCTCTCTCTCTCTGTCTGTCTCTCTCTCTGTCTGTCTCTCTGTCTGTCTCTGCCTCTCTCTTTCTCTTTCTCTCTTTCTCTGTCTCTCTCTGTGTGTCTCTCTGTCTCTCTCTCTCTCAGCAGGAGTATGTGCTGCAGCCTGATGGAACCGTGACTCCGTTGGGCAATGTTCAGAACTTTGTGTTGAGCGAAGAGCAAGCCGGGGAAATACTAGCACAGGTGTCTAAAGGGGCTGTCTCACTCACAACATTCTCGATTTAAGCTAACTTTACTGTTGAACGAAACTGAAGGATGTTGTGAATGAGAACAACATGTGTTTTTTGGATCTCTGGACCGCTTAGGTTCTGGCCCAGCAGCAACAGCAGAAGCAGCAGCAGCAGCAGCAGAAACAGCGGGCCGCCTCCAAGCCTGCCTCCCATTCCCGAGCCACCCTCCTGCCCCCCGTGTCCCCCCTTCCTGGCTCAGCCACCATGCGTCTCCAGATCCTCACGGCTCAGGCCCTGGCGGACGGCTCCACCCCCACCCTGCGCCGGGCCAAGCTCCTCCCGCCTCTGCTCACCCCTCTGGGGCCGGGCTTGACAGGAAAGCTGGGGGTCCAGGGGAACGGCCTCCAGCGTCTGGAACTGACGCTGCCTGCCGGGCTGCGAGATGAGAAGCAGCAGCAGGAGGTGCTCATCATCCACCCGTACGAGTGCTCCGAGTGCAACCTCCTCTTTCAGACGCCGGAGGACTTCCTCCAACACCAGGGGGAGCACTTCCTGGGTCAGGACAAGGAGAGCGGAGAGGCGGGCGTGATGACCGGCTACGAGGAGGAAGGAGCGAGGGACGACGAGGCGGAGAGGACGGAGGAGGTCAGGAAAAAGGTGGCGGAGAAGAAAGCGACCGTGTGGGTTCGACCTCAGCAGTGCGGCCAGTGCAGTCGCTCGTTCACCTCGGCCAATCGGCTGGCGGCTCACCAACGCGTGCACGAGCAGGGCACTCACGAGTGCCCCGAGTGCGACAAGGTGTTCAAGAAGGAGTCGTCGCTTCAGACGCACATGCGCACACACTCGGGTGAGGCGCGTTACCTGTGTGTGGACTGTGGTCACGGCTTCACCACGGAGATGACCCTCATCCTGCACAGGTAGGGCGGCGCGGTTCCACAGGTCTTGGTTTTGCAGTTGGAGTTTCACATTTTCCACGAACGTTTCAGTCATCTTGTACTTTCTATCTCTCCATCTCTCTCTCTCTCTCTCTCTCTCCATCTGTCTGTCTGTCTGTCTGTCTGTCTGTCTCTCTCTCTCTCTCTCTCTCTCTCTCTCTCTCTCTCTCTCTCTCTCTCTCTCTCTCTCTCTCTCTCTCTCTGGCTTGTAGGAAGTCACACACAGCGGAGCCACTGCACAAGTGCCAGTTCTGTTCCAAAACGTTCACCAACATGACCAAGTTCCTGTACCACCGGCGCACTCACCTCCCACGCGACCCCCCGGTCACTACCAGCCCCGTTGCCATGGTAATGGATTAAACCGAGCCCCCTGTTCCTTCGGCCGTGTAGGTTTGGCTCATCGCAAATTGTTTCAGAGTAGTACAAATTGCTTGCAAACAATAGCGTGCCAAACCCCATAAGCCACGTGTGGAGGAGGATTCAAACCAGGCCCAAAGAACAGGCAACAAGAAGTCACTCTGTCAAGACCATTTACTGTTTCACGTTAGTAATTACTTCTCTGATTTTCAGGCTAATTTATAAGCTTTTTTTCTGAAACGCTACAAACTCGACTCGATATGTAGACACTTCCAGCTAATTAAGCTAAGAGAGCGCTAGCACCAGAGGGTTGGGGTGTGTGTTGTTGAGATTTGCCCGTGTCCGTCCTCAGGTGCTGGCTGAGCCCAGGCGGGTGTCCCTCTCTGCCCTGGCCATCCTGCAGAGAGCCAGGGCCAAGAGGGAGGGCAGCTGGCCCCTGGAGGCCCTGGACCAGAGCCTGTTGGCCCCCCTCACCGAGGAGATGGAAGCCTCAGGGGAAGGCCTGGCCCTCAGCTCCCATGCCGGGGGCGTGAGAGAGGCAGGAGAGGTGAACGGAGACACGGTGCCCGCTCCTGCGGGGTGGTCTGACGATGCCCGACAAGGAGACGCCTCGAACTCTGGACCCTCCACAAACTCCCATCCTCCCACCACTTCCGGCTCGGCGGACCAATCCAGGTCCGTCTCCGTGGGAGGGGCCGAAAAGGGGGCGTACCCATGCCCCTCCTGCGACAAAAGCTTCCCCTCCCAGCTCCGCCTCCTTCGCCACCGCCACACGACCCACGTGACCGACCGTCGCTTCAAGTGCGGCGTCTGCGGCAAGTCCTTCAAGAAGCAGATCCACGTCCGCAACCACCTGCGGACGCACACGGGCGAGAGGCCCTACCAGTGCTCCGACTGTGGCAAGACCTTCACGTCCCTCGCCAACCTGACCCGCCACAATCTCACCCACTCGGGGCTGCGGCCTTACCGCTGCGACGTCTGTCATCGCTCCTTCACCCAGTCCTCCAACCTGCGCCAGCACCGCCTCCTCCACGCCAACCCCACCCCCTGGCCCTGCCCAGACTGCCCCTCCACCTTCAAGTGGTCGGCCAAGCTAGCCGCGCATCGCTACAGCCAGCACCCGGGGGCCCCCGCCCCCTTCCCCTGTTCCCACTGCGAGGCTGGCTTCATGTACCGGAGGCAGCGCGACATCCACTGCCTGGAGGCCCACCTCCCCCTGCTCCAAGCTGGGCTGGAGGGAGAAGGCCCGGGTCACAACGGGGAACCCAGCGCCGACCCTTCCACCTCGGGCGACGGCCAGGAGCCCAGGGCCACGTCCGGGCTGGAGAGAGGCCGTCTGGACTGCGGCGTGTGCGGGAAGAAGCTCAACTCTCCAGCCAACCTGCGTCTGCACCAACTGAGCCACAACATGGGTCCAGGAAGGCCTCGCGGTAGCAGTAGCGGCCCTCGGGTCAAAGCGCACGAGTGTCCCATCTGCAAAAAGCTGTTTGTTTCGTCCTCCGGCTTGGCCCTGCACCAGCGCGTCCACACGGGCGAGCGGCCCTTCCCCTGTGGCGTGTGCGGCAAGCGCTTCCGCCAGAACACGCACCTGCGCGAGCACCTGCGCACGCACTCGGGCGAGCGGCCGTTCCGCTGCGACACGTGCGGCAAGGGCTTCGTCCAGAGCATGCATCTGGCGGAGCACCGGCGCACGCACACGGGCGAGCGGCCGCACGCCTGCCCGCTGTGCGGCAAGGCCTTCAAGACCTTCTCCAACCTGCGGAACCACAAGATGACCCACGCCCGCCAGCAGAGGCTGGAGGAGGAGGCTGCCGCCCAGGCCGCCGCCCGGGTCGCCATGGAAACCAGCGCCGCCGTGGCCGTAGTGGACGCCTCGGCCGCGGAGCTGGCCAATGGGCAGACACGGCTCATCCAGATCCAGGCCTCCGACCTGCAGCAGGTAAGGTGGGAGTTTGAGAGTCGAACCGGAAAGGGTCCTACTTGCTATTCATCGGTCAAGTTACGACTAACTACTTATTAACTAGTGAATATCTAGTAAATAGATCATTCAACTACCTTGTAAGTAACATCACATTTCCTGTCAGTCAATGAACCATTCTGTGTATTGTTGTTTAGCAAGTTTATTTAGGGTATACTTCTCTACCTCTCCCTCCGGCAGACTCAGGGTACTCCCACCATCATGTGTAATGAGTTTGGGGAGACCATCGCCATCATCGAGACCACCGAGGGGGGCACCCTGCCCCTGGCGGAGGCCATCGAGATCTACCAAACAGCTCTGGAGAACAGCCTGGGCATGGACGCCATCGCAGTGGACGACCTGCACATACTCTGAGGACCACACACACTCTGAGGACCGCACACACACTGAGGACCGCACACACACACCTCGCGCACGCACACCGTGAATACCAACCCTTCAATCAGAACCCGCGTACTCGAGACTGAAGGATGCGTTTTAGATAGAAGCTGTGTAACCCTAGTTGGTTGACTGTCAGCCATTTTGAAAGGCCAACATGGAAAAGCCTTATGGATGGACTGGACCGATGAGTTGAATGTGAGCTGATGAAGGGGTTTTTGTCTGTGTCCATTTGACCTGTGATCTGAAAGCCCACCTCACACGGCATCTGAAAGTGTTGCCCACTGTTGAGCTTTATCTTGAAGGGGTGTGAAAAACCTAAATACTGTGATTATTATAAAGATATGATCGCCTTAATAAAGTCCATTTCAAATCCCTTGAAGGCAAACATTGCAGATATTTTTACAGACCAAATTGTGTGAAGGCAGATGTGGTTGGAACTATCCAACACCTGTTAGTGCTTCAGTTCAGCTCTTTCGTGTTTTTACTCAATGGCCTGTACATTCAGCCTTTGTCTGAAAATGTGATTGTTACATTCTTAGGATGCATTCAGTGTCTTTTTGTTGTAAATAAATACATTGATAAATAAATGATGTTTTCCGACATGCCCGATTGAGTCGGTTGTGTTGAAGTACAAGGCTGTCAAAAATATTCTTGGACCTCCATGATGGAAGCAAATCAGTGACATGTTTAGAATTTTAAAAGGCATTGAATACTTACTATTGAAATTTAAACACCACCAAAGTTGTTAGTTTTGAATTCACCTCTCTAGAATTGAAATATGATGCACAAATGAACCAAAAATTCAAGGTTCAGAAATTCAGGTTTCTCAAATTCACAAAAAAACACTACATTTCATATCCCCCCAATTTTTTTTATTTATTCAAGCTTCAGAAAATGAAATAGAACAAAATTCAAGCTGCTCAAATTCAAATGGTGAAGATCCCAAAAATCTGACCCGAAAAAAATCAGATTGCAACATCCGTGATACCTTTTTTTTTTTTTTTTTTACTCATAACATCATGTCACTAATTTGCCTCCATACTCCACCTGTCAGTAAGAGGCTCTTCTGCACTGGTATCAGCTGTATAGACTCCACACACCAGATGAGATACTCCTCGCCCCCTTTAAACAATAAGAGGTTTGTCTCAGCAATTTCTAATACTAGACTTGCAGTTGCTGTGCATCCTTTTAGTGAGGCTGGATTCGAGTCAAAGAAAACAAACCACCAGTAGTTATTTGAACATCTATTTATTTGTAAGATACATATACAAACTTAAATTATTCATAGAAATTCCTCTCTTGCATACTGTACCAGCAAAACAAGGAGTAACACAGACATTTATACTCATGTTATTTTGTTTTTTTCCCCATTTCACAACTTCACCTTCGGTAATGTTGTCTTTAATAGTCAATTTATAATCAATTACACATTTTTCCTTGTAATATAGTGAGTCTACTGACTCGAGAGTAATTATGTACAACAGAACCAAGTCTTGCACAAAGACACAACCAATATTATACCCTAACCACTCTCTCGATTACGCCCTTCCCCTCCATCCCCCCAGGTTCTCACCCCCACCTAAGAAGGAGATCTGGCAAGAACAATAAAGTGACAAAGGGAGGAAAGAGGGAAGGAAAGAGGTGGAGGAAGAAGGAATATAAGTGGTGAGGCTAGAGAATCTAACTTAGTAGCTAGGGAGCGAGAGAGGAATACAAGGGTGGTTTAAAAGACAGACGGCTTATTACTCTTGAATGAAGAAATGTCACTTAATCTGCTTTTCCCCTTGAAATGAATAAAAAAAGTCACCTCAGGTCCTTGCTGAGGTGGAGAGGATAGAGGGAAGACTGAAAAGGGGGTTAAGATGCACAATTGAGATATATCACACGCACATTCTCAATCCCTAAATTAAATACCGAGGCTGAAGGAGAGGAACGGCAGGGATGTCTGCCAGAAGGACAAACAAACAGTAAAGTCCACTAAAATGATGACTAGTAAAATTATAAGAGTTAAAACAGCAACAGTAGTAATAATAAGAATTATATTCATACAATAACATAGTGATCATGAGTTACATAGGATTCAATGAATAATCAAGTTTTTTTTTTTTTTTTTAAGGGAATAAAAACGTCTTGGCTACAGAGGGTGTTTGGCCCTGTCGGCCCTTATAGCCTCTGGTTTATAAACTCAAGTCCAAAACCCCTTTAAAACTCAAAGTTTGGATGAGGCGAGCAACAAAATAGCGTCCCGTTAAGAACAAGGATGTGCCCAATGACTGTCTCTCGCCTCTTTCCTTCATGGCTAGCGAATGAGAGGCACAGGAATGCTTGGTAATCCCCTTACTGGCGTCTGCTATAGCCAATCACGGGAAGGCAAGGCCAGACAGGTGGGTAAATGAGCAGGAATGGTGGCACTGCCAAAGGTTGACTGTAGCCGAGTTTGTCATTTCATCCCCGAACCATCTGCTGTCTTGACCCTGTCTGAATGTCAGCTTTGGTGGGAATACAACAGAGAAAAAGCAACCAATAAAACAAGGATCTTCCTTAAATCGATCTCATAAAACAACGGTATTGTCCAATCGCATTGTCCCTAGGCAGGTGGTTGGGGGGAGCCAGCCCCCTCATGTCCCACAGAAACAAACAAGCCAAAGACGAGACGGTAGAGACCACTTCCTCAAAAGCAACCAATGACTGCTTTTCCCTCCCCAAAAGTCCAATATGTATAAAAAAAAAGAAAAGAAAACAAAGACATCAACAGTTAGTTAAGCAGTGTGATGCGAGCGGGTCCCAGCAGACCCCAAAAGACCCCTGCTGCTTCAAGGCAACAAGTATCAGAGCAGGAGGGGAGTTCACTGACATCAATGGAAGCCTTAATACAAATGAATAAAAACTAATTCAAGTGTGGTTTGTGTGCGTGTGTGTGTGTGTGTGTGATGACTACGTTTGTCTGTATACCACAGGTGGTTCACATGTCTTTTTTTGGTAAGAGAGAATAATTTGTTTTGTAGTTTAGTTTTTTTATACCCATTTCAAGTTCTTTATCCATTCCTCCGACAGATCCACACAACCCTTTTAGTGTGACACACTCGTACGCTCCTGAAGATGGAAAGAAACAGAAGAGGAGGAGGGCGACCAGAGGGGAGCGCTGGTCTGTTGCTCTGATGCAGACGTAGAGAAGGGGATGGGTGGCGATTATGGGTGTGCATCGTTTCCTTTATAACGGAGCGGATTGGTCAATCCAGCAGCCTATCAACGCCTCTCATCTAGACGAGTCCTGCGAATCGCGAGGCTCTTCCAGGATGGGCTCCCCTTCCCGCTCCGCCTCCTCGCCCGGCTGCTCCGCACCTCCTCCAGCGGCCCCCTCCCCCGTCTGGGCCCCCGAGGGCCCGGGGAGGGAGGAGGAGTCGGGGGCCCCCAGGCCGGGGGTCTCAGAGGGGGCCGCCGTCTGCATGATCTTCTGCCGGACCTCTCGGATCTTCAGCTGCAGACACACCTTGGTGGGGAAGATGTCCGAGTAGCGTGCCTGGAAAGCTGCAGTGGCCTGGGCTGCAGGGGGAAGAGGAGGCGGGGAAGAGAGAGCAGGAGAGGGAGAGCAGGAGAGAGAGCAAGAGACAGAGAGCAGGAGAGAGAAAGAGAGAGCAGGAGAGAGAAAGAGAGAGCAGGAGAGAGAGAGAGCAGGAGAGAGAGAGAGCAGGAGAGAGAAAGAGAGAGCAGGAGAGAGAAAGAGAGAGCATGAGAGAGAAAGAGAGAGCATGAGAGAGAAAGAGAGAGCAGGAGAGAGAAAGAGAGAGCAGGAGAGAGAAAGAGAGAGCAGGAGAGAGAGAGAGCAGGAGAGAGAAAGAGAGAGCAGGAGAGAGAAAGAGAGAGCAGGAGAGAGAGAGAGAGAGAGAGAGAGAGCAGGAGAGAGAGAGAGAGCAGGAGAGAGAGAGAGAGCAGGAGAGAGAGAGAGAGAGAGAGAGAGAGAGAGAGAGAGCAGGAGAGAGAGAGAGAGAGAGAGCAGGAGAGACAGAGAGAGAGCAGGAGAGAGAGAGAGAGCAGGAGAGAGAGAGAGAGAGCAGGAGAGAGAGAGAGAGAGCAGGAGAGAGAGAGAGCAGGAGAGAGAGAGAGAGAGAGAGAGCAGGAGAGAGAGAGAGAGCAGGAGAGAGAGATAGCAGGAGAGAGAGAGAGGGAGCAGGAGAGAAAGAAAGTTTAACTAAAATAGTTCCTGTCGGTTGGTAAGGCTTCAGAAGTGCATACTTTAGTGTGTTTGTGTGGGTGGGCTTCTTTGCAGCCTTTACAGGAATGTGTGTGTGTGTGTGTGTGTGTGTGTGTGCGGGCTGTGAGCAGTCTGCAGTCACGGCCGTGCCTGGGAGCAGGGCTGCTCTGTTTCAGCTGTTCCAGTACAGGCTGGCAGAACACAGGAGAAAAGACTATCTGTACTAGTAGGCGTCTGTCGCATTAAAGTCAT